>NC_045684.1:14375435-14975435 GCF_003331165.1 Xiphophorus hellerii | reverse complement strand
TCTCATTCACCTTCTTTGTCCACCAGATGTTGATTTTGTTAATGAACAGAAGCTGAAACTTGTTGCACTTTTTTCAGCTATTTAACACGCTTCACTGAACCTCATATAACCTCACACATACTGACAGGAATCAGCACCTTAGAATCAGTGGAAACAAACAGTGGGTAGTAATTTCCCTGCTCCTAATTTTAGCTACATTCGTCTTCCTTTCACAGACGGGCGAGAAGAGAGAGATCCATCACTTTCACTACACCACGTGGCCTGATTTCGGTGTCCCTGAATCCCCGGCATCCTTCCTGAACTTCCTCTTTAAAGTGCGGGAATCTGGAGCGTTAGGGTTGGACCACGGACCGGCAGTGGTGCACTGCAGTGCTGGAATTGGACGCTCGGGGACATTCTCATTAGTAGACACATGCCTTGTTCTTGTAAGTGCATTTGCTTCCCCCCCCTCCCCCTTTAGTCTATACGTCCTCTGAGGGAATAAATGTTTTTTTTATTTGCCCTATCACATCAACCAGCAGCAGTTCTTCCTATAATGTGTTGCTGTGTCTGCACACTATGTCTTATATGCTTGCAAACTGCCAGGAAAACAACATTTTGCTTTCCTAATATATATTCAGTTGGAAATCCATGCATTTATATTAATGTGGTAAGTTTTAACCCATAGCAGATACCCAGCTTGCTTATGAAACTTTTTGTTAAATTTAGTCATATTTTACATAAAAGTTTCTATAATAAAACAAGGTCGAATTTAGAGTTTTTCATTTAGATGTTAATATTTGAGTACATCTTAATTCCTTCCAAATGGGACAAAGAGGTTGTTTTGTAATCTGTGTATCCAATCTGAAATCGTTGCTGCCTCTGCTGAACACTTAGTCACACACTTGAAAAATCACGCCATGAAATATGGGAATCGACTGCTGGAAACTCAGTTACACTATTCGTATTCAACCTGCAATAGGAACTTGTATTGCAGCTGCCTTAAAACATCTAATCTTCTTCATATCTAGTCAAATAAAATGTGACCATGTGCTTTGATGAACCATTCATATCTTTTGACCTTTTCCCATTTAGCTACATTACTTGAGCTTATTTAATTGAAATTTTATGTGATAAAGCAAATTATAAATTGTTCACATAGCGCATTCTTCAAATTGTTCTTCACATTTGTGCACTTAGTCCTTGTAAGCCTGGCTTTTGCTTCGAATATTGCTATCTATCTTAGCTTTGCACGGCTACAGATTGATTTTGTCATTCATTACATTTTATAAAATGCCTCCAGACACCTCTTGATTACTTTTCTCATTAGTGCTCTCTTTGCCCAGCCTGTTAATTCAGGTGGACGGCCCCGACTTGGTTGGTTTGCAGTTTTACTTTTCTATTTCCATTCTCAGATGATGGATTGAATCGCGCTCCATGAGGTCTCTAAAAGTTTGCAATATTGTTTTCCAACTTGAACCCGATTTTAACGTCTCTGCAACTTTATCCCTCACCTGTCTGCTCTGCTCCTTGGTCTTTATGAGGTTTTCTTTCTGAGTGGTTCTTTATCAAATCTCTTGTTATAAGAAAAAACACTTTTGATTTTAATAGTTAGACTGCCAGTATCAGTCTTCCTCCACAGGGAACTGTAAACTCTTTGTTGTGAGGTGCTTGCTCTATTTTAATTGCTATGGCCAACTGAGAAATCCACATTCATATGAGAGTTCCTGTTTAAACAACGCAGAACACAGAAAATCAGGAAGTCACCAGAGAAAGTTCCTCCAAAAAAGCTGAGCCAAGTTGTGTTGCTTTTTCTTCTAGATGGACAAACGGAAAGATCCGTTGTCAGTGGACATCAAGAACATCCTTTTAAAGATGAGGAAGTACCGCATGGGTCTGATCCAGACTCCCGAACAGCTGCGCTTCTCCTACATGGCTGTCCTTGAAGGAGCAAAGTTCATCATGGGCGACTCTTCTGTGCAGGTACGACTCGTACTCATACACCCCAACTTATGATTTGTTTAATTTTCAGGTGTTGGTTTTTACTATCCATTTTAATTATATGTAATATTTGTGATATATTGTTTGCAGTTCAATAAACAGATTCTTTCTTATCAGTGAATTTTTAGTTGGAAGTAAAAATACACTGCCTGGGGCAAAAAAAAAAAAAAAAGGAAAAGGTTGCTTCCTGAATTTAGCTAAGCAAATGGGGACTAACCTTCTAGGCAATACACAAATTATCGACAATTAAGTGTTTTAGTGTCTTATTTTGTCACCTGGATTCATCCAGGCCAACTCTTTGACATTTATTGACTTCCTCTCTTCCATATTTTTTCACCGGTAGAACCAATGGCGTGTGTTGTCTGAGGAAGATCAGGAGCCGTCCTCAGAGTCTCCGCCCTCCTCCGAGCCTCAGGCCCGGTGTCCACCGGAGCGACACAATGGGACCCAGAGAGGAGGTCAGCAGGAGGAGGCAGAGGACTACAGACAGGACAGCAGAGTTCCTACTCAGTCTTCCTGCAAGGAACAGGAGCTGGATGGCAGCACAACACAGTCAGTATCATATATATGCAGTTTCATTTGGCACTAATAAACGATGCTCAAAGATCTTAATGGAAATAAATGTATCTCATAATTTATGAAAAATTAGACCAAAAGTTGAACTTTATCTTCCCATTGAACAAGAGTTAAGCTAATGCCAAATCTCTAATATCTATTTGTTAAAACACTAAGATTCTACTATAGAACAGGAGGGGAAAAAGAGTGCCTCCTTCATGGTCCTGAATCGAGATTTGGACTTTCACTCAGCTCCCACGGTTTCGTTTTTCACCTGGATTAGGTGTAACGGGTTTTGTTCACTGGAAAGCCTGAGGGACGTTCCTCACTTTAGAGTCAGAATGGAAAAAAGAATCTGGTGCAACTAAACACTTAAGTTTGCAGAAGTTTGCAAACTTGGTGTAAACTCAAAAACATTTATCACAACCAAATTTGGAGAAGTTCATCAGGCTTTTCGTCAAAGGCTTTGTCTGGAGAATGAGTCGTCAAGAAATGCTAATCACCCAATCAGAATTCCACTGGACAATGCTGCGACAGAGGTCCAATAAGAAAAATGGATTATTGGATTTTGGTTGTGTTGTTTTTTGTTTTTTGTTTTTTGCTACTGCACTTTATTTAGACAAGAGACACACCAATCAATCCTTCAAAATAAAACCATCTCCAACTCTAATCTTTCTACTGAATAAAGAGACATTTCACATTCATATTCAACAGATTTATCCATGTTTTACTTTACCTAATCATGGATAATTCAAAAGAAAATTCATATATACACAAATATACACACACCGTGCTTTATGCATTTTGCCAATGTATAAATTGGCAAAAATGGTATCAATTACATAAAACATACTTGCAAATGTCCAGGGTATTCAGACATGACTCTTTCAGTCAATAAAGGATGATTTGAAGTTACTTGGTGAAGGCGGTAAATTCTGTACTCTGTGCATAAAAGTAATTAGAAAGACGTCACTAAACCAATGTTCATCTTCTTTTTACGCAGCAAACGACGCAGAGAAGATAACATGTCCAAATCTGTCAACACCAAAACACCCCAAGGCAAGTCCAGGTCAACCGACTCGGACAGGAAGAGGAAAAGGTGATTAAATCTTGAGGTTCAAACCACTTTGTGTTTCTTTTGCATTTATTCAGAACCTTGTTTAATTTCTAATAAATGCCAGTGCAAAGTTAGATATAAAACATGTAGATGAAGAAGACAGTGAGATCCTGTCCATCATATCTGTCGAAAGAAGGCTGATGCATAAAATCTGCATTTCTGCAAAATCTGCTATTGTGCAGATTTATTTGTTTGTTTATTTATTTGAAGAAGAAAGAGTCCTGATGAGATTTCTTCAGTTTACTGGCGTCTCAGTGTTGTTGTCCTAGAAAGACTTACAGTTAGACCTGATGGAGCATTTACTCTGATGACAGCACAGCGTCGAAGTCACTTCTGAGAAGCCTCCCTTTGTTGTGTGATATGTCAGCGGTGTTCCAGTAAGAGCAGCGTGAAAGTGCAATCGTTTCTGATCAGGTCTCACTCTCCTGTTGTGGTTTTCCTGGACAGTTTGGGGTGTATTTGCTGCACATGACGAGACATTTCCTGTCCGGTGGGGGGCAGCCTGTCTTTACTCCCCTCCGAGACAGAAACGACCACGAGGAGAACGTTTAGAGGAGGAACTTTATCCACAGCTTGTGAAAACGATCAGCCACTTTTGTACCTGGAGGTGTGTGTGTGGGGGTGTGCGTGGGGGTGTGTGTGTGTGTGTGTGTGGCTGTGTGGTTTGGAGTTGTGGCTGCTCTTCAGCATGGTGTGTGTATATTTGTGTTCACCTGTGGTTAATGCTTTGTGAAACTGAAATGTCAGGCTGAACTAAACCAAAGCGAGATGCAAATGTGTTGAACATAGGAACGTTTTAATTGTGCCTTTTTTGTTTTGTAAGCAGAATTAATTTATGGTAATTCATGTGAAAGTACAAATTTAGTGGTGTGATCGACAGAATCCACAATGTAGTTCTGTAAAAAGAAAAAGAGGAGATAATTTCTGAACAAATCACTTTTCTTTTGCTGCTGCTTCTAACATTCAGTTATAGTTTCTTGAGTCTCAGCATGTTTCGCTTAAACTGTGAGATGCTGTTCTGAATGTATGATTTTTATTTTTTTGTTATTTTTAGATTAGTTTGAAAAGCTTAAAGCTTCTTTGTATACTTTTGTTCTGAGTCAAAACAAAGTGCCTGTTCATACACTAGCTTCTTACGTTGGCATTGACATATCACTTCCCATTTTCTTTTTGTATTCATGTCATTAAACAATATCAAGGGAGTTTAGTTGTTGATGTAGTTAAGTACCTTCATAAATTACAGAGGCATAAAAATACATTTGAGTTTTAATTTAGATGTATATTTTACTACTACTTTTATTCTCATTTATGAGTTCTTTTCCAAGTTTGGACCAGTTGACTTCTACAAAATAACTCATAAATGACCTCCTACTAGTACATATTGAGTCATACAGTCACATTTTCTGTACAGTTGACTCTGAGCAGGTTGTAGAAAGTATGAGACGACTCATTTTTCAGTTTGGTACAATTTGACTAAAATTGGAAACGTTCATAGAGGAAAAATGATTATCATTTGTTGCTGAACAAAACCCTCAGGTTTTCTTCACATGGCTTCAGATGGCAACCATGTGGATCTTTTGTTTTTGTCTCGTGCTTATCCGTGCTCAGGTCAGGGGCACAAGTCCAGGACCATCCAAGACTCCAAATAATTCAGATTAGAATAGAGTAGGAATGAGCTTTATTTTCCCTCAACTGGGAAATCCAGATTTTCCAGCAGCAAAGTGACGGGCAACTCAAAACATGCAGGTTCACACAAATACAGAAGTATGCAAACAGAAAGTAAGAATATGAGATTACAGTGGAGGGAAATTTACAGCATCAGAAAAAAATGTGTGATTATTAGAAATGCTATGATTCAAATAAATGTGAAACTGAATAGAACTGATGGAAACAAGTACAATATGTACCTTTGTGTTTATAAAAAAAAAATCTACAATAAATGGAAAAGTTATGCAAATAACAGATTGGATGTAAAAATGTTGGTAGATTTGAGGGCAGTGATGGTTATAAAGCCAAGCAGCTGCTGGGAGGAAGGATCTGTGGTTACGTTCTTTTGTGCACCAAGGATTCAGCAATGCATTAACTTCAATTTTCTAAAATCTATGAGAAATACGTTGGCACATTATTACACCTTTTTATTGTGCCTTTATTCTCTACATAATAAATAAAGATCTTTTTACCCACCAAAGGGTTTTTGCACAAAATGTTCACTGTATTCAAAGAAATTCAACAAAACCTGTTAAGTTAAAATAATTAAAACGATTCTGAGCTTATTATTGGTTAGTTTTTCACAAGCAGAAATCTAATGATTATCTGTTATTAGCGATAACATTTCCTGTTATCCGTGATCAGGAAATGATCACCGGTTACTGTTACGTTTGCTGCCCTGCAAGATTTCGCTCCACATGCACAAGCTAACTAAGCCTGAACAGAAGAGAATCAGTTTTTCTCAGGAAAATGTCGCCCATCTGTCTCTGAATATATGCATAACTACCTGAAAGGTGATCACTGTTTAAGCTGTCGTCACCTGTTTTGTTTTTAAGCTCTTTGGGGGCCTTGGAAAGTCGACAGCATTGCTGCCAAAGGCAATACAGCCACACTAGGATGAGGATCAGGTCATTATTTAGTGTTTGTAATTATTCACAAGGTTAATTTATAACTGAAAAGTCATATTTTTGTTTATAGCTTTCCTAAATACACCTAATATTTACAGCACTTACTTCAAAATTTAGCTCTGCTACGTGAACGCACCGTATCTCAATCTCGTTTAATTTCTTATCTGTATGGACTTAAAGTCCACACAGTTGCCAGCTTTGTCCCCAATAAATTAAATGATGAATATGTGATAACACAGTAAAAAGCTTATTGCATCTTATTTACTATTTAGTAATGAGGAATAAAAATATTGTTTTCAGATGTAGAAATGTACATTTAAGTGTGACATGCATTTGTTTTTAGCCCCCCATTACTAAATGTGGGCATTTATCATTTATTTTGATAAATATTCATTTATCATTTTCACAAAAAATTACAATGAATTATTATTAGTTCTCCGTTTGGTCAATAAATTTGAAAATATAAAATGCAATTATTGTTTGCTGCTTAATGACAAATCACACTTTCATTGGTCTCCTGAAGAATATTACACATGGGTATGTTTGGGGTTATTATTGCTGTGCTCCTAAAAAAAAAAGTTATTTTTATTTTGATAAAACTTTAAGTCCATACTTTGATGCCTCTAAATAAATTGCAGTACAATCAGTTTTCCTTAGAGAAGCCACTTAATTAGCTGTGTAATTTTCTGTATAATTACTCTATCCTGTGAAGAATAAAAACCAGCAGGAAGACAGCAGAAGTTAAAAGCAGGTCACCAACAACATCCTGACCCATGAATGTCTTAAATACTGAAAATACTAAACCAGGTGTCCATTTTCTCCACAATTTTTGCGCTGCTTTGCGTTTGTCAGACCATCAAGATGGAAATGCTCAGATAACCTGCAGTGCTGAGTGGGATGCTTCTGTTTAAAGTGTGAAATTCTGCTTTTAATTCATCTAATACGACTCTCTGCACGTCTCGCACGATTGAAGTGATTCAAGGCAAGCATCCGAAACGTCACAGCGGTCTGAGTTTCTTTTCCACTTTGTGTCTCGTGACAGGATGAAAACCAGCGACTGCTAACCAGCTCCACCTGAGTTCGGCTCCGGCAGCGAAGCCAGCCTCGGCAGGGAACTCCAGCTCTCCACCCCGCTATCCAAACCTCCGTGCTCTTCCTCCTCTTCTTTTTTTTACGTTCGTCATGGTTTTAGTCCGGCCAAGTCCCATGTTTTCAGCAACACTCGCCTCATAACTCTTCATGTCTTTAGCTTCAGCGTTTTCCCCCAAATCCTCTCTGAAATGTTTACAGCAGACACTTTGACATTCACACAGGAGCTTTAAACCCCCTCCTCAGACCTCACCTCCGCGTTTTGCTTTTATTGTTTTCCTCTCATTCTGACCTCTCTTATAAGACTGAACAGTAGGGGGGGTACGCATTGCCAATTTGTAATGCTGTTCATATGTGTATTTTTAGAAAAAAAAAAAAAGAAAATTTTTTCAGAGGCGAACCCAAGAGGTACTATTTTTTATAAAAAATCTACTTGAAGTTTTTAAAGGTGACGTGGGGTTTGGGATAAGACAAGCACTGCCTCCTCCCCCAAGTAATAGTGGCATGATATTTCAATGATGTACATAGTGCTCTGTTGGTTTTTTAAAGATGTGTATTAAAGATATTTTTGCTTGTAAAGAGAAAAATAAAGAGCTTATGTTACAGATCTTAATGCTGCAGAAAACTCATGACTTGTTCTCCTTTTGAAATTAAGTTGTCTTAAGTTTATTTAGAGTGTAAGCTCAAAATAAAACTGGTATTTTGTTTACCTACACATCTGTATTTCTCGTTTTTATTTTGAAGCAAAACGTATAAGAGTGTGAGGCAACCCCTCCTCCCCCAAAAAAACAAAACAAAACGGTTTTCTCTTTTTAAAACATTCCTTTCCCATAACCAGGCCCGCTCACACAACGTCCAATACAATGATGCAAACAGACGGACAAAAACCTCGGACCTGGCAGCCGGCCCGGCCGTTGAATAAGAGTTGCTCTGTTACGACAGCGGATCAAATTACTTGGAGGTTGGACTGCCAGGAACACACGACGGCACCGAGCCAAGCCCTTTCAGTTAGCGGGGTGGATTTGAAATCAGGTTATCACTTTAAATAAACACGCAGGTGTCCGATAAGACTTTATTGGAAAACACTGGAAGGGACGCAGGAGAGCTCGAGTCGAAAACTCTTGGAAATGACGGCGCAGGGAACATCAAGAGATTAATTATGCAAGTTTAAAGATTTAAGCTCATTTTTGCAACTAAAATATCCTCAATTAGAAAAGTGCAGGAGGGATGCCGCTCCCAAACAGCAAACTCCAGGAAGTTGGAATCTTCCACTTGCTGTTCGGTTGTTCGCTCTGGAAGACAAAAAAACATAATAAAAAAATGTAAACTTTTGCTTCTGGTTTGATGCCTGCAGACGTAGAAGAAAGCCTAGTTTTAGGCTGACCTGGCCGTCCAGCAGATGGAGCCAGTCGTTGAGGTGGTTGACGAGGGCGAATGCATCAGGAATGTTGTCGCCTTCTGAGCAGAAGAGCAGCAGCACCGCTAGCGGGAGATCCTCGGCACAGCTGAACACATCCACAGCGGCAACGCGTCATTTTGACACCAACATTGATGTGTGAAAGGACTGCAAGGTTTTACATTTACTGAAATGAGAGGCAGCAGTGCCTTGCTAAAGTATTCACACCCCTATGACTTTATTTACTTTTTTTTTTAAACATTTTGTCATGTTTAATGTGGTAAACCAACAGAAAGTAGTGCATGAATTTAAAGTAGAAAAAAATCTGATAAGTGTGGCATGCATTTCTCCTGCTCCCCCTTTTGAGTGACCCCCACCAAATAAAATCAACTTCAGCTATAGTTTTAAGCTCAGATTCTAAATTGGATTCAGGAATAGACTTTGACTAGGCCGTTCTGAACAATGGATATTCTTTGTTCACTGTTGCTGGCAGGTTTTCATTCAGCATTGCCTTGTATTTAACTCCACCAGGCTAGTAGCCCTGACAGGTTTTGCTGTTTCTGCTACCAGCATGATGCTGCCACTACCATATTTAACAACAAGGATGATGTTTATCAAGGTGAAGTGCAGTGTAGGGTTTTTTTTTCTTGATGTGTAGATCAATAAGATCAATTTTGAGCACTTTCTTCCACATGCATGATTAATGATGTTTCTCAATAGTTGCGCTATACCAGAAGTATTTCCAGATCAGTGCTACATATACTTGGAATATTGGTTATTACACAGAGGTGGAGGAAAAGGAGCTGCACGTTGCACTTTTCTGAAATCCTTAGAACCATCTGCTTGTATTCTTTCTGCTGGTCTTGTGGTTGTAACAAGAAAGAGTGTGAAAATGACTGCATCTCTCTGTACCTGTCTGTGTAAAGGCCTTTGGTGATGCCGCCTCCTGGGATGCAGAGTCTCGGCTCTGCGTCTGCGTCTACTCCAGGAAACGCCGGGATCCGCTCCATCTCCCTCCAGCCCAGCTCCTTCAGAGCGTCCGCGCTCGCAGCCAGCATGGACGGCGTCATCAGGTACCTCAAAGAAATGCTTTAACCGCAACAAGACGTGGGCATTCATAACCCAAGCAAATAGAAAAACAAACTAAAAAAAATTTTGATTTTGGGGAGCACATTTTTACCCCTGCAGCTGCTGGTCGTCCCTCTGGTAGGCATGGCTGCTGGACAGAACCACCGTCCTGGAGAAACCGCTGGCTTTGATCCAGGACTTGAGCTGCTGACGAAACTTCTTAGACCTCGTCTGCAGTTAAAACAAGGTTTGGAGCCGTGAACATGATGGTGTTCACAGAGACGACACACAAACATGGTCAGAAGTTCAGCTGCACATATCATAGGAATCCAAGGCAAATAAATGTAGGGCTTTTGGCAATTTAGATGTTATAATTGTCTGAAGTTAGTGTACATAACATAGAACATGTACAGAAAGAACCATTAATATTAGTGTAAAAGCCTCACAAAATAGGTCTTTTTTCACCATCAACAGGATTTTGGCATAAATACTTGAGCTCGTTAGAATAGTGAATTACCGTAATTTCCGGACTATAAGCCCCTACTTTTTAAAAAAAAATACATACTTTGAACACTGCAATCCTGTTAATATATGGCTTCTTACCAAAGGGATTCAAAAGGCTAGAATGGTCGCGATAAAGAGAACAGCACAAATATAAATATATATTTATTTAAATGAATGATTGGAAATGATTACAATGTTATTTTTTATATAATTTTTAGGAAAGAAAATAAAAGATAAAACACAGTGCTGAGTGTTTACCTGGATTATTGGTGCTCTGATCTGAAGAACTGCCAGTTTCAGCTCTGCTGCTGTGTAAACTGGATAAAAGTCAGTTGACAGATTAGTACCAGGCAGAAAACGACTTATTTTCTGCATGTAGAAAACTCATCTCTACTCATCCCCAGAGTAAGATTAAGATTAAAAGTAACACTTTTTGACACTCTCTTAAGACAAACATAATATTTTGAGACAATGACAGCAAATAACAAGAGAAAAGTCTTTTTATCTAACAAGTGGCCTCTGAATTTGCACTCATGGATGTAAAATGAGCTGTAACTGAGATGTGGTGCTACCTTCTGCAGGAGTGTGCAGCTCCTCAGCGTCCGCTTTGCTGCTGGCGTACGGGTTGTTCCCGGCCATCGGGATCAGGCAGTCTGTGTGGAAGTAGCCCACTCTGCTCATGTTGAGGGTGGACACAATGAGGTCAACGGCCAGCTGACCCACGTTACCGACGGCGACTGCAGGCTGTCAAGGCCATAAAGAAAGGTAGAGAAATATTTTCCATTGTATTATATTCTATGTGAAAAAATGAGTGCTATTTGTAATACGTTATCACTATGAATTTCCACACTTGATTCCTACGTGAGAAAAAAAAACCTCATAATAACTTTGTAGTTCAAGACAATGTTCACCTCTTCTTCCTAGCATTTATTTTATTTATCGATTAATCGGTCAATTATTTTGACGATTAATCAGATAAAAATGGGAACATTCTACATATTTTTCATTTAAGCACTTAACTCTTTTTATACAACATTATAAATAAATCAAAAGATACAGATAAAAAACGCATTACATTTATTTAAAAAAAACTCTGCAAGTCACCCAAATAATCCTGGTTATTCTACAATAAAAGCAGCTAATCGGTGTTTTTACTCTAAATAACATGAGTTATATTTGTATAAAGTTATTTTATACGTTATAACATGAGAGAAAGCTGTCCTTTTGCTAGATTTCACCGCTTAAACACAAACATTGCAGATATAAGAGGCTGATGCAGAAGATTAACTCCGTCAAACTCACCATGACGAGGGTAAAACCTTTGAAGGCAGCCGGGGAGTCTTGCGAAGAAATAAACATGGCGTTCTTTGGTCGGAAAACACACAGAACCAGGCGAGTGAGCAGAAAAATTGTTTAAATGAAGCTGGATCAGGTAAAACTATAATTTCTCAGCAGGTTTCACTTCAAGTTTCATGCCTGCTAGTGTCATGGACCTTTTGGACGCCTCTCTGTCGATGACTGATGACAGAAACGCTAGTAAGGAGGCCTGTGAATGCCTGAAGGAAATGCAAAAATAAAATATAATTTACTCAACACAAAAAATATGTGGTAAAGTTTTTTTTACTGATTTTCTTTTCACTTACATTATTTCAACCAATTATGTGAGTAAGCTTAATACCAACATATACCTTTTTAAATTGGAGTTTGTATTATGTCCAGGCAAATTAATCGGCAACAAAACAAGTGGTGGCCCTGCACTATTTTTCTGCCGGCGAGGTAAACGCCGCATCCGTGGAGAAAGCGATTATACGCTGATTAAACCCGGATAGACAGCAAACTCCTGCTGTCTCTCCGGGATCTAGATACTATCTAGGGCCAAAAGTGTCACAATCCAATTTAAAAAATAAATAACTTATTCAATATGTAGTGCTTTGAATGACATTTCAATAAACCACAAGATTTATTGACAAGACAAGTAAGTAAATAAATAAATGAGAAATTAATTACATTTGTAATTAACTGTGTATTTCACAAATGTGAACTAGAGAGTTAAATGATTAAAAGTAGAAATTATTTACAATTCTCAAGAATTATTTAAGTATTTTATTATTTGATAATTCACATTACACTCCATCATGAACAAATTCAAACTAAAACTGATCCAATAGTTCATAAAATTGTATTTATTTCAACTGCACACCAGTGACCAAAGCTGTACTTGTAACAACCTGCCAGCAGTATTGATGGCTAATGCTGACATAAACATGATAAAATGCATGATGTGAGATAAACAAAAAGGAAAGAAACAAAGACCTGGCTGCACAAGTTTGACCCAAAATAAAGTTTCGCTAAGTGCAGGTTTGAAAGGATCATAAAGATATCACTGAAAGAAGAAGAGTATAAAAAATTCCACAGATCCCACACATCATATGTAGAGTATGGTAGTCAAGAGTTATTGGTGAAAATATGCGAAAAAGTCACAGTATAAAAGCAAGATGTCTTCATGTTCGATGGGAAGACAAGAAGGAAACTGGTCAAAGAGGCTGCAAAGAGACTGGCAGTGACACTGAGAGACCTGAAAATTAAAAAAAAAAAGAATGTGGTTTGTTGAAGCTAAACTTGAACTTTTGCACCAACTTTTGCAACACTTACATATACCAGATAAAAGGCCTTTAAGATTCTGCTAAAAGGTTGAAATTTCCTTTTTCCGCATGGCAGTGTGTCAAAAACATATGCTGAAATTCTATATAGCTTCACAAGAGTAAAATTAAAGTTTTTTTAGACCAGTCCGACCCAAGTCCAGAACAAAATTTCCAACATTTGTAAAACTTTTACATTAGTTTATTTTCCAGTTCATTTGGACCGCATAAATGTTACTTAAAAGACGGAAACAAATATTTTTTATCCGGGTCTCAAATTTTTTAAGATAGCAACAAAATGTCGACTTTTAAGAATCACTTTGTCAATCTTACACATAAAAACTAAAACATACACCATCATCATTATATGATGACATTAATTAGGAGAAAAATACTTCAACTGAATAAATTAGCTTCCAGATTCTGAATACTCTCTTGACAATCCCTACAAGAAAATAACAGTAAGCAAACAAAGGGAAGTATATATTTAATGATATTAATTTGAAAAAATCTAGAAGACCACAATAATTATGCAGCTCTCTTAAATCACATTGAAGGAGAAAACACTGCATTAATGAGAAATTTAAGCTCACAATTTTATTTATCATATTTATTTGCCATTGTCATATGTATAGCAATAAAGGTAGTGATTAAATGGCAAGAAAATACAGTGGATTTATCGTGCTTGCTTTATGACACACAAAAAAACCTAAGTTATTATGAGGAGACATGCTTTCTGCCCATAAATGTCTTCCTGAGTAACAGCAGGACTAAAACTGACAGGAATGCAGCTCAAAATGTCAAAGAATTGGGTCAATGTGTGAAAGTTGCACGTAAAAAGGACAAAAGATTATATTTTCTTGATCTTGTCACCAGAAGAGGAACTTATTTTGCTTTGACCTCATTAGGAACAGCTAAGCCTTTCACTGCTGCCAGAATATTGTCTACCATCATCTGCACTATCTTTCTTTCTGTCCCACGAGTGTTGGTCCCAATGTGGGGCGTTATCAGCACGTTGGGGAGGGTGAGGAGTGGATGATTCCTGCACAAACCCATCAGATGAAGCTAACATTAGCAATAATGTGTAAACAAAGAAAGAGGGAGAGTTTAAATTAGAGGGTACCTGGGTAGAGGTTCGGGGTGAGTCACGTCTAAAGCCGCAGCTCGTATCGTTCCAGTCGTCAGAGCTTTGACTAGAGCGTCCTGATCCACAACCAGACCTGAAACATAAAACCATTCAACCTGGTAGAGGAACGAGTTCTTCTGAATTTCAGTCCAGGCGAAAGATTTTCCATTACCTCTGCTGACGTTTACGAGTGTTGCTGTGGGTTTCATGAGTGACAGCTCTCTGTGGCTGATGAGGCCGGTGGTGTCAGGGGTCAAGTTCACCACTACCACCACGAAGTCGGACTCTTTCAGCAGGTCGTCCAGTTTCTCACAGTAACTTGCCCCGACTGCTTGCTCGTCTTCGATACTTCTAAACAACAGAAGAATCAAAGATCTTATGAACTGCCTCCATTTCTTGGGTTGACATATCGCGGGTAAAAAAGTTGACCTTCTGTTTCTGTTGTGGTAAAGGATCCTCATGTTGAAACCTTTGCTTCTCTGAGCAACTTTATACCCGATGTGTCCCATTCCAATGATCCCCAGAGTTGAACCTGTGACTTCAACTCCCGTAAGGTTTTTTGGTACATGGGTGGTCTTAGAATCGACTGATATCAGGTGACCTGCAGAGACAGAAACCAGAAAAATGTTGCCAAGCTTTCAGATTATTGACAGATCATTTTGACCACAAGTGGGTGTAAACTTGTGGTCAAAAGCTTACACCCACTCACCATAGGGAAATAAATGTCTGTTTAATTCTGGGCTTTTAACTATGTAATAATTTTATTTAATCATCTAAGTTTGAGTATCTCTATTTGCACTGTGGAATGATGGTAGAGCTAAAAAAAAAACTTGGGGCCATTCAATCTTTAAACGAGACAAGGGGGAAATTATACATGCTCCCATTAATAATAGGGTAAATGTCCATTAACAAAATGGGAAGCTTTTGTAGCTTTTTACATAACCAGCTGAATATTTGATCAATCTTCTTAGCAGGTTAAGGGCATGGCCATTTCTTGAGTGCGGTGTTCGCCTGGTTTTACCATCAGAAAAGGTAGTTTTCTGATGGTAAAACCAGAAAACTACCTCAGCATTTTTTCCACATTAAAACCTTTCTATATGTTTTTGGAGTGCTGGTCATTTCCATTTTCTGCAGTTCTTCAGAACCCATGTCATTTTTTCCCTCCTTTTTATGTGCAAAATTCTTTCTTCTTCTTTTTGAACACCCAATTGTGCCCAACTTTCATCCCTTTCCAATCCACCTTTTGGTACTGAGACAAACACCACAGCACAATCCAGCCACTACCATGCTCCGTTGTTGGTACTGTGTTCCTTTACCTTACACTTTGTATCCAAATAGCTCAGTCTTTATCCACTTTAACCCTGAGCTGAAGTAAACAGTACATCATGAGGCATTTTAGGAGTGAGAATAATTATAATAGGGGAATGTATTGCTCTCACCCTCTAGGACCTTCCGCGCTGAAGCCAGAAGGAGCGCCATGGCCATGTCTGCAGTGGCGTCGCTCACCACGCCGGGAGTGTTGGTGACCTTCACCCCAAAGCTGTTGATGTACGGCACGTCCAGATGGTCGATGCCCACTCCTCCGTTGGCGATCACCTTCAGCGATGGCAAGCAGCTCATCAGGGAAGGCTCGGCCGCAGGACTGTAGTACCACATAAACAAGCCCTGGATCTTAGGGCCGTGCAGGGCAGGGTTTTGTAGAAACTCCTCGAGGCAGATGATGTGGAAGTGTTGATTGATAATGTCAACGACGTCCTCATGGACACCCTTGTCCCCAACCTCTGAGATCAGAACCCACGGTTTGTTGTCTGCCATCTCCTGCCGGGATAAGAACACATTTAGAAACATTCAGACAATGGCCGTTGGTATTTCAACATCCTCAAAGCATGATGCTGCCGCCAACATGCCTGAACAAACGGACTGACAGAAAACACCGGCACCAAAAACCTTTACATCTCAAATATCCAGGAGGTGACATCAGGACTCTGTTTATAAATTACAGTTCAGTGTTCAACGGGTAATTTTGGCAATAATAGGAATAAATAATTTGAACTATTACCAGACAGCGTGGGGGGAAAAAATGTCTTCTCTGTATCTAATAAAATCCTGCTCCTTCTGTAGATTGATCAGAAATTCACTTAAAGAGCTGAGCAACTATTTTGTGATGCTTATACAACACTGTAAGTAAATAAAATCTAAAATAGTCTCAGGATAATGTGAGTTATTGATTAACTGTCTCAGGCAGTTTATCAATAACTCACATTATTGATAAACGGAGTCATCAATAACTCGCAGTTTAGAAGAGAAGGATATCTCTTCTTGTTTATGAAGGTATATACTTCATAAACAAAACTGTTAGTTTTTTTGTTATGCAGCTTTAGGTCTGTAAAATTGCTGATCTCTAAGCAGAGTGACTTAAACTAACTTCTGAGCCCCAGGAAGCCATAATATAGCTGACAATGACTAAATGAATATAACAGATCATATTTCTTCTTGTAAGATATTAAAATAATACGTTATGACATATAGCTGAGTGCTGTGAATAAAGCTAAATATGAAACTGGGAGCAGACTGTAAAAACTCACAAATGACTCTTGTTCTCACTTCCTGTCTGGCCTTCAACCAGGAAGAACTACTCAACAACTTTAAGGGCTTCAAAATAAAAGTCTTAAAATAAACGGACCAGTGAGTAGGATTATTTCCTACATATGTAAATTATATACAGCTTCTGCATGAGCAGCGATGAGAGAAAAAAAAATAATTTTGTTGTTGTTGCACAACACCATGGAAGCTCATTGTAGAATGTGAAAAGCATCTCTAATCTTAGAATAAATACAGAGTTTAATTGATAAAACAAGCTGCTTTGTCAACATTATCGGCTTCACAAGGACATCAAGATCTGGGTTTTGACTTGACCATTTCTTAGCTCTCAGTCACTCCTTGGTGGATTTACTGGTATTTCTGGGTGTTAATGTCATGTCATAATGAGCAGTTCTGCTTTAGCTTTATGTTTATTAGTTTTTTTTTTATATCACATTTTCCTCAAACACTTTTTGATGAGCTACAATTCTTTTGAGCTGTCCAGGTCTATATAAAATCATCCCCAAACCATAACACCTCCATCTCTGTGCCTCACGGTTGGTGTAAGGTTCATTCCCGCAATTTGGTTTATCATAAATATGTCTTCTGTTCTTCTGTCTAAATATGTAAACGGTAAATCCATCTGTCTAAGGAACGTTCTTCCACAGATTCCAATCTTTGTCTACGTTCTTCCAGGCAAACCGTAATTTGGCCTTACTGGTTTTCATACAGAGCAAAGATTACAACCATTTTAAGTGGAAATAATTTACAATAATATTTTGCAAAAGAGTATTTTCTTCCACTTTGGTTATCTAGTTACATTACTTGATTTTTAAAAATTGGACATAAAATACCCATATGTCCCAGTAAGACAGAACAACACACTGACTTTCATCATAAGACACTTGCTATTGCTATTTACCTTTCCTTCTTTTTTGTGTACACATAAATTAGGTCATATTACATAATATTGGATCAATAATTCTAAATACTGGTTGACATATGGATTCTGTGTTGACTGTAAAATGTTTCAACCCATTCTCCATTAACTATGTGGCTCTGAACAAGAGAAAGTGGGTCTAGAAAATAACTGACTGATTTAATTTACAGGGCACACTGACCTGAGTTTACCATTTAAAACATTTAACTGGACAGAAGGTGGGAGAGCGGAAAGGAGTGTGATGTGGCTGAGTTACTTGGATTAGCTTTTCAAGACACTTTGTTCCTGATAGATAATATCCAGTTTAACCAGTTTTGTATCTCTGGTTACAAATTAGTTCAGATGCATCCATCAGTACAGCGGCCAGCAAAACAATTCAAATTTAGATTACTTCACGTTTTCTCACAAGCTTTTTCTGCAAACTTTACAGTTCAAAGAGTAATTTTTGCCTTCAGTCCAGTTGAATGAAACTCACCTAATACACATATATTTTTTAGTAAGTTTGTCATTTTTACACCCATGGCATGTTTTAGTTTTAGATGTTAAAACAAAGAAAAAACCCAAAATGGAGGGTAGGTGCATGTTATATGTTGATGTTTGCAGAAAAACTATGGGAAGCCAAAGAACAAGAATAGAAAAAGAAAAAAAATAACAACTTAGCATGTATTTGTAGAAATCTCCCTTTACTCTAATACCTCTAAATGAAATCCAGTGCAACTAAGTAATTTGGGAAGACATTATTAGTAAAATGATTAAACTTATGTGTAATTCATATTTGTGATAAATTCTGTGAAGGATCAGTGGTTTATTAAAGAACATTCATAACCAAAAATCATCAAGAAAATTAAGGCCGACAGATCAGAGATAAAGCTATGAAGAACTTTAAGGCAGGAATACATTGCAACTACAAACCTAACAAGACATGGCTGTTCACAAAAACGGAAAGGCTATGAGTTGTGCCCTCCATGAAGTGGCCCTTGTTGAATAGTAGCAAGAAGAAAACCTCAAGAAGTTTGTTCATAAAACGTGAAGGTAGCCATCAAAGATGTGTAAAAAGTCTATATGTAAAATATTATGAGTGGCAAAAACCTAATACTAGGTTACTAGGTTACAAATGCACAAAGCATCAGATTTTTCTTGATGAAAAATTAATATTTTTCTTTCATATTCATAATGATGTTCTGGTAACACTTTATTTAAAGGGGTGTGCATAAGACTGACATGACACTGTCATAAACATGACATAACATCTGCTATGAGCCTGACGGACTCTTCATGAATGTTTATGACTGTTGTCATGAAGTGCCATTCGGTAAATAATGACACTTTTAATTCAAAGTTGCACTAAAAGTTGCATTAAGAGTCCATTAAAAGTGTCAAATTTGCACCTCTAAGTATAATTGAAATATTGGAAATATAAATGTTGCGTGTTTAGATGAGACTTCTGCCAATAAAGTGCAAAGCGATAGAGAAATACCTTTTTCTGCTGCAGCGTGCTCGCAGATCTGAGTAGGTTTGTCACTTTAAGAAGCCTGGATGTTGGAGCTGCAGCCCGGAGTTTTGTCACGCACCGGACTTGGCGGAGACATTGCATTCTAACCGGCTAATATTAATAAAATAAAATAGAAGATAAAAATGTATATGTGATTTAATAAAATAAAAAAAAACTGAAGACAAAATTATTTGGAAAGGGCAAACATGGTTGCATGGGTGTTGCATGTAGTATAAATAAAAGAAATGCATTTAGATAAAATCCACTGCTCTCATGCAGGAGAATAAACTGGTGTCATGTCCATTTACCATCCACATGCTGGTATTCAAAGAGAAAATGCATGAGCGTAAATAGCTGAGATACTTCAAGAAGGTTAATAATATCCAACTTTCATGAACTGATAATATATCAGTTCATAACTGATATATTATGAACTGATAATATATCAGTTCATAATATTATGAACTGATATATTCATAATATTATGAATATTATCATGAATATATCAGTTCATGATATAATCAATATATCATGAACTGATATATTGATTATCAGTTCATGATAATCAATATATTATCATGAACTGATAATATATCAGTTCATGATATATTATCATGAACTGATAATATATCAGTTCATGATATATTATCATGAACTGATAATATATCAGTTCATGAAGAGTCAGTGCTGCTCTCACCTTTTCAGTTGAAGTTGTTCTCAGCTCTGTTGATTTCTGAGTGGGGAGAAAAAACAGGCTTTAGTTTAAAGAGCTTGGATAAAATTTAATCTGATCATGTGGATGTGGATGTTACATCTTTAACTGGACTGGAGGTTGCAGTGAATCATTCCCTCCTTTTTAGGATAAAAAGAGAGAGAAGGCATTAAACCCAGTGACCGAATGGCCGTGATTGTTAGAGTACAAAAAAACTGATCAAAGGTCATCAGCTAACTTACTGTCCATAAAGGGACAGTACATATGGCTGATTATACGTACACACTTACTTTAAGGGTGCTTATTTTTCATACTTTTATGCTAATTCAATTTGTACAAGCTAGGAATCAATTTCTGCAAAGCTGCTGGCTTTGACAGAGTCAATACACTTTGCAAAAACAAAACAAAAAACACTTGCTTAACATTCAGCCATTACAGATAAAAAAAAATGTGTTGCTAAATTAAGTTAATTAAAAAATTAGCCAATAAATGATCAGGAGGAATCAACAAAATTTCCTCTTCAAAGCTGAACATGTCCAACCTCCCACTAGGTGGCAATAAGACATTTACTTGGAGGCAGCACAAGCCCTGTCTTTAGCTTTTTGTCGATGAAAATCTGCTTCTGCAGAAGAATTTTGCATTATATTTACAAGAATGGACTCATCAAAAGATAAAAACTGTGCTGAAATATTGAAAAATAAAACCTGTAGATGATTTAATCAACTTTGATGAATGCACAAAAAAAAATCTTTGATCAGATCATTTTGAAATAAAATCCTTCAGCATATTTAGTCTTTACTAATCAGATCAATAACTCTTATGCTGTATCCTGAATAAAAGGTTATTAAAAATCAAAGCACGGCAAAAATAGACGTTTAGTTGTGAGAATTAAACTTGATTTCTGTAGATTGTCAGTACACCACTTGCTTGGTGTTTTATGACTCACACTGAGGCTCCATAATGGGTTGGAGGAGCCGTTGCAGGACTGAACCCTCCATTCTTTTAGAAAGTGTTGCATGTAGTGACTCTGACTGCATTGTGTTCAGAAGGTGATATTACGACTGAGGAGTCGGTTTTGATGCGACTCCCTCGGTGTTCGTCCATGTGTGGGAGCATTAGGGAAGGCCATGTGTGCTGATCGATGGCTTACCTGATTTTAACTGTTACATAATCGCTCCACCTCACTTCTCCTCTTCACTTGTCTCCATCTCTCCTCCTCCCATCCCACTCCTCTCTCTCGCTCCCTCCCTCCACCTCACTTGCCCTCACCTTCTGTTTCAGCGCTTTAAGTATCTCCTCGCCTTGAGATGTGACGCCCCGTGACGAAGGCTGTAAACCTGGCCTGGCCAGGAGTCATTCAGGCCCTCATTAAGCCAGTCCTGATCTCCAGCCAAGTCTCCATCTGCTCCAGCATGCAACAGCAGGGGGTGGTTTAGCAAATAGCTGACTCATCAAGCACATGCAAGAATTCTATCTCTGCTTTATTACACTGTATTTTCAATCCATGCAGAGATGTAATAAAGTAAGAGTTACTGTGCCACATCTGGAGGGGAGAATTGAGTTTGTGTTTAAAGGAAAATAGAATAAAGCACTCAGCTTTATTTATTTTTTTGCTGTCTACCTCAAGAAACACTAATGTGAGAATATTGCTCATATTTCAGTATCAAAAATCGTATGCGTACAGCTTTTAAATTTTACCCTGTGGCGTCACAATGTGGCACCGGCTGTGATAGTCCTTGAACAAACTCTGTAATAGACCGCTGATGTGAGTCTGCAGGCCCATCCTGACTCAGCTTAACTGCACTGCAAAGCCTACCTCCCATGCATCTTCTGAGCAGATAAAAATAACAATAAAACAAGTGCAACATGCTTTATATACTGATAACGTAGTGCATTGTCTGGTCCACTAAGCTATATTCGTTTTCAGTTTCAGGACTCAACAGATAACATTTGCCAATAGAGGATGAACAGAAGTTTGCATCTAAATAGTCTCCTTTTATCGCCTCAACCATTAGATAAATATTTCAACATATCAATCGATTTCTGCTAACATTAAACAAGTTAACTTAATATTTTTATATGTAACGTTTTAAATATTAAATGTTCTGTTCCTATATGTTCAAAATCTTGCAACAAGTATAGTTTGTTGAATACACTGAAACAGTGTATTTCACATGCTTATTTTGCATTGATTTTCATTGTCGTGTTCTACATAAATAAATATTTCGTTTTTGTTCCTTGACCCATTTCGTAAAGAAATATTCAGACAGGTCATTATTCACATGGATCATATAGGCAATCGCCCACGGCAACCATAGCGGGGAATGGGGCGTACAAGAACCAGATAGTAATAAATACAACTTATCTGTCAGTTGTGGTCTGAAGAAGTTTCACATTGCTTTTATTTGTGTGCAGCGCTGCAAGCTTCCCCTGCTTGCTGCTGTGAATAGTGAGACGAGGGTGTGTGCTTTATGTGGCTGCACTGTACTTTATCAACAGCAGAATCTCTGACAATGGCGTGTGTTTAAGTTGGTTTTGAGGTGGCAGAAGGAGGGACTTTTTCAAGGTGCCGTTCATGCGAGAAAAGTTTCGTAACTTTAAGTAAGAAAAACATTAAAACAACAAAAACATTTTAAAAATTTATCATTTTCTACCATTAGTGACAAGATTGGAGGGAAATAGATCGAAGAGGCTGACAGAAATGCTAAAGACGTTAGATCAGGTTAGTACAGATTGTAAAAATGCTCCAGTGACAACGAGTCGCAGATTCAGCTGTGACATTCAGATGAAAGAGACAGAATAGGTGTAAACATCATAAAAGCATGGATCTATCCTGCCTGGCTGGCGGTGATAATGCAGAGGTATGGTTGATTGTTTCTTAGTACACTTTAGACCCCTGAACAACAACCGATCGCTGTTTAAATGCCTACCTGAGTATTGTTTCTGACCTTGCCTAACCGTTTATGGCTACAACTGGTTTCAGGAACATAATAATGAATTCAGTATGCTCAACAGTCAATAAATCTGAATCCAGCGGAGCACCTTTGGGATCTGGAGAATCACATCACAGACGTTCAATTGACAAATGTGCAGCAACTATGTGTGAAGCTATCATGTCAATATAAATCTGCACCTGCCAGGTGTGCTTAATGACATAGTTGTGACCTAATTGAGTTGGCTGTCTGTTAAAAAGTAAAATATATAACTCATCTGGCAGTGAACAGCAGTGAATGCTTCATGATGCAGCTTACTTTTACGTTTTATTTGTAAGTCGGAACGTTTGATGATCCATCTATGTAAAACACAGTGATATTAAACTGCTTATTTGTACTTTTGATGATTGACTTATCATTAAAGCAGGCAGTGGTGCACAAAGTAGTATAAGGTCTCTATTTGTGATTGATAAAGAAATGCATAGCTCTTTGCTTGTAGTGTTGATGATAGAGGTCAGCTCCACACACAAAAGTTAGCAAATCCCACTGGTTTTCTGACTTGCAGCTGTTGCTTGACGTTCATGAGTGCTGCTCATGAATTTCGCACACTAACATGTGATGTTTGCCACGAATGGCTTTCCCTCCCATAAGATCACAGTGTTCCCACATGGGGAGGGCTGCTTGAGAACTTAGCTCACCTCGAAACTCTTCTCTCCTCTCCAGCAGAGGTTAGCTCTGTCTGATTAGGCAACAGATTATCATCAGGAGGAGATTGATGGCTCTCAACCCGTCCAGCTCAGTGGCTTCTCAAATCTTTACCTGCGACCCAGCCTCGCCTCTAAATCTGCTGTTACCTAATGGCAGAGCCCGTGCAGAGCCATGGGCTGTCCAGCTTAAAGACTGAGCTGTGACACACCAGGCCTCGAGGTTCTGTATGTGTGCATAGGACACATACAGAACCGTGTAGAGTTGGGGTTTACTCTTCACCGGAGAGCCAATCAAATCAATGTTATACAAACCTATTAGTCAGAGGTTGCAGCACTCACTCGGGGACTTTCCCTCAGGGTCCAACTAACAGATGAGCCCTCACCTCTGCTAGTAGTGAATAGTAGGACTGTCCACTTGTTCAAGCTTCCTGAAAAAGAATTTAATCATTTTACTGTAACATACTGAACAGCAAATGCAGACTTGTCACATGTATTTTACCCAATCAAAGAAACAGTTTTTAAAAAAAATCATTTTTAGAAATATTGCTTTAAATTTGAACTATAATCAAACTCGAGCTTTCATACCCCTATAACCTTTTCACATACTGAGATGTTGCAACCTCACCGTATTGTAACATTTAATGCAATTAATGCCACAAGCAACAACGCAAAGCAAACCTGAAAAGTGTAGCGCAAGCGTTTTATAATCAGTCACCCATCCTGAGAAAATAATTTGTGCAGCAAAACTATTTGCTGTAGTTACAGCTGGAAGTATTGTGGAATATGTCTCTATAATCTCCTTCAAAACAACTCATCTTCCGTCAGATTGTTCAAGACGGGCTGTGAACAAGTCTTTCCAAAGACTCTTAAATAGATTTAGGTCCAAACATTCCTTGGGACATTCTGGGGACAGTATAAGGCTACCCTCCAGTTAGCATGGTGATGTGCAGGTTTCTAGTGTTTCGAATGTAGGCTGGAAAGTTCAGTTTAACCGTAGCGCATTCTCCTGGATTTTATATTGGAACGTCACATTGCAAGGAGCAATACAAACGCACTGCACATTTTTGCCAATTTTATTTGTAAAAACATATTAAAAGCCATGCATCATGCTAGCACTTCAATATTGTGCACCAGTTTTGTGCTGTCTAGCACATAAAATCAAAATTAAATACACTGAAGGTTATGATCAGAATGTGACAAAGTGCATTTTGCAAGGCATGCCATAAAATGTATTAAAATCCTTCAGAGATGCATGTCTTCCATTCCTCTGTTTTAACTCACATTTATTTTTTTCCCCACAGGTTGGATTTGCAGGTGCTATTCTTAATTTTATACACTCAGAAACTGAATGCAACATCACTTCTACAACTATTTTTACAATATTTTGCTCTTGCATTACATATAAAGCCTTTTTAATTATGGTTTATCATCATTTTCTTATTAGGAGCCATCGAAGACGTGGTTCAACTCATAGACTCACATATTTGTAAGATTCACTGGGACTATAACTCTATACTTTTTGCATGGTTTGGATCAGCTCTACCTGTTTATGTGATCAGGGTTTTGCTGACACAGGAGGAGGGAGAGGTTCTCAGCGCACCTCCTGTAGCCCTTAAGAAAACGCTCCTTGGAACAGCAACAGAATAGGCTCAGCATGGCTTTGACTTCCACTAATCATCTTAGCCAAAGCATGCTGCCTCTCAATGTGCCTGCATAGGAACACCTGTACAGGGCAACACCGGCCACATGGTGATCATCATCAGTAAGCTCTCTCATCTTCATCAGCAGCAGCAGGAGCAGCAGCAGCAGAGTGCAATACTCAGAAATAAATAAGCTCATTCCTCAGAACATGACAAATCCTTTTCATGCAAATGATTGAAATTATAACCTAGGATTGACTGAAACTGGACTCCATCCTAAAGATTCTCAGACTTTCAGAATACATGCAAAACTAAAGTGTAAAAAAAGTATTGAATAATATTAGTATGATGGGGTGCAAATCTAGCATATTATTCTGTATGTATTTTTGTATAGTTTGCAGATTATTTTTAATTAGTATCACTTTGTCTATTACCATCCTAATGTGCAGATAAAATTTTCCAGTAGAAACAAAAACTGCATAAAAAGAGACATAGCAGACTTTAGAAGAAGAGACTTTAGTATCATTGGGAAGAGTTAGAATTTGCATGCCAAAAATTTGCTTACATATATACTGCCTAACACTGCCTGCTGTTATTGCCACAGACATCAACCCTGACCATATCAACCAGAGTTTTATGATGTGGAAACATAATCTTCTGCAAAAACGTAGAACATTGGACAACTGGGATGAATGATCTGTCACTGACCTTTAGACCCTCACCTCATAAAGATTTTAGTGACCATGCTAAAGTTCAGAGAGCGTGGTGGGGACAAAGCGATGTGGGGGAAATGAGGGTAAATTGCAACTAAAATAATTATTCAATAGTCAACAGTAATATGATGATTACATGTTTTCCTTGAATCATAATGTCCCTATGAGAACCAGCAAGTTCCTGTTGGTCTGCTCAATGAAAAGATGCAAGATGTAATATTTGACCCTGCTTAATATTCCAAATAACAGTACCATTATCCTCCATATACAAATTAAAAGCAGGTGACAGTATTCCGCGTTGTTTAACCTCGTTTGATAGAATATTCTATTATGGCTTAATCAAATTGTTTAAGATAAGCTGAAATGCTACAGATATTTTTAGACGTATACTTGTTAATATTACTAGTCTGTTGGCTCTCAAAGAGTCAAACTAAATCTCTAACATCATAATTTCCACTTTCAAATTCGAAGTACGAATTATTATAAATTCATGAATTCTAAAAGATTTGAATTTCATTATGTCATTACGACAATATCTTCTGTATCCCACAATTATGACAGCGCATTTGTAATTTTTTCCTTTTTAAGTGCCATTTTCCATAAAACAGAGACATTTCGACAGAAAACCCACCAACTGTCTGTGAAAGGAAAACTTCTCAAGCTTAATCTCCATTCATGTGCCGTCTCCTGTTGCCAGGACAACGCCGCCTCCCATTGGTCGCCGCCGCCCCACGTGACGCCCCTGTGAGGAGCTCCGGGGCTGAGTAGAGTCTGAGCGAGCGGCGGTTGAGAAAACAGTCAGCCTCGCTTCGGAGTTTGTACGGACAGCAGCTGGGTGTTTGCAGCTCCTGTGCGGCTTCAAGCTACAACCAGCCTTGTTTCCCCGACTCCACCACCGCTCCCCGACTCGAGGTAATGGACTATTAAGAAGACTTTCTAAGAAGAAACCCTCCGCGCAAACTGAAAAAGCGAGGTAAGTTGTGGCTAATGTCCCCGTCCTTCCCTTCCCTCTTTAGTGAGTGTACCCTCTTCCTGATACTTTTATTCCCTCACAACGCAGCTGAAATAAGTTTACAACCCAAACAATACTCCTTTCTGTGTCTTTCCATCACTGTTAAGATGTTACGGTAAAAAAATTTTTTTTTTTTAGAAACACTTGACAGTTTCTTCCATAACTTTGCCCTGCAGCAGCATTATACGTCGCTAGCCGCTGATCAGGCTAAACCTACATTTCTAATCGGATGAGGCTGGTCCTTTTTATCCTTAATGAACCTCCAGAGATGTTCTCAGAGGTGTTCGCTGTATTTTCACCTAAAGCGTGAACACAGGAAGTGGAGACCGCACAGAGCTGAGTGAGTATCTCGTTTCAGCAAACAGCCCATCAGTCAAGTCAGTAGAATAAAGCAGGAGAAAGAAGGCAGCTTTTTTACTGCACTTGTTTCACCTTGACAAGCGAGTGGAAATGTTTGCTCTCCTGCAAATGAATGTCTCTGGTAAACTGTGTGTGCATTCAGTCAATAGAGATGCAACAATCACTCTGTTTTCACTCTCCAAGCTGTAGTAAGTTAAAACAGGGAGTCATTCACACAAATGAATGTCACAGACATTTGGGGGAATTGTTATTATTATTATTTTTTAAATTGAGCATGCATCTCCTATATTGCACCTCTCTCACTTAAAACATTGCTCTCACACTCAAAAAGTATCCCCAAAATTATCTTTCTGTGCTCAGATTTAATGCACAAATTTTTGTCGCTCCTTTTTCACTTCTGTGTGTTGCACTTTAACTTCCTCTGTGGGGATGCAACCTTTTCTCTCAGGTCTGTTTTCTCTGCTTGCATGCTTTCATGAAATGACTGTATCTTTGACATTTTGAGAATAAGAAATTTTGAGCACAAGGAGCAGGATTCAAATAGAAGATGTTTGAACAAGAGAGATTCAATCTGACTGCAGAAACTTATTTTCGAGTGTTGTGAGATTGTATTTGTAAGGTTTTTTTTGTTGTTGTTTTTTTTAATTGGAGATTTGTGTAGACAAGTAGACAGCTTGGGATTGCCTCACAATGTGAGGCTTTGCAGCTTTTAGCAAAATTAGCAGAATTTCATTAGAGTTTTATGTAGGAATGATGGAGTCTTTTCAAATGATATTACTAGGACTGCTGGAAGCCTACCAATTTACATCATATCATAATGTTTTACTTTTTATGTGGTTTGAATAAACATCATTAATTTGACTTGTAAAGGCAGCCATATTGAATTCTGAATTCAAGGTTGTTTGGAGCTTTATGACTTTTCTACTTGGGTTTTGCACTTAACAAGACTTTTTATTAATTTTCTTTCTTACTTGGAAGTTTAAAGAACTAAAAATTATTTTCCTTTTTTTAGTTCTAAGTCATAAAATCAAACTGAAAAGCTGTACTGGAGTAAAGAAGTCTTAAAGTTTACAGTTCTTCATGGAAGGTGCCAGCAAAAGCCATCATATTGGCCAAGGTTTTGGAACCTTGGCCAATATGCACTGCTGGCCAGCTGGATGAAAGAAGATGTTCTTTTTCTTTATTTAAAACAAAAATAAAGATATGTGCAGACAGTTTTTGTGGATTCAAGTCAGATTATGTGATATATTTATTTTGTTTTAAATCTCTGAATACTGTGAAGCTGGAGTATTTTTATTCACACAGTGGGAAGTCTAGCCAGTATGTTATATGATTTGTGCTTGAACTTTCTCTGTCAGACCCTGTAATGCATTCCTGGGGGTGTTAATAGACACTGAAATAGACGCATAAATGTTAGTGTCAAAAGAGGAGGTTTAGTCATCACAATGAAACACTCAGGAAATGATAAGAAAGATGCTCTGTTGGACAGAGGAAACAAACAAAAGAGAAACCTCACCAAACACACAGCTGTGTGGCATCTGGACTTTTTCAGATTTAATTTCAGTAATCCAGCAACTTGAGCTGGATTAACACCGATGTGTTGAGACTCGTCTCTTAAACATTTCAAGATGCTGATCTCCGACAGAAGTTTGCTAAATTCGACAGATGTTCTATTTTTGCCTTACACAGTGCGTTTTCCATTTGTTTTGGGCCAGATTTGACCACAGTGGAAGGCGACTCGGCCTGTAGTTTGGCTCGTCGATGAGGCAGTCGGCGGGCTTTTGAATTGAATTAGTACTTAAAAGAAAAAGGAAAAAAAAAAGTAGATGGAGTGAGGAACAGATAGATACAGAATGTTTTTGATAGGAAACTGCATGTTCTTTTCCTCATACTCTGCAGGAGAAAACAGCGACAGAGAGGAATGGGAGACGTTCAGTTGTCACATTGACATTTCCATCTCTGCTGGCTTTTGTTTAGACATTGAGGGAAAAATGAGCGGTGCTCTCCACATATAATCAGCAACAATTTTCTCTGAGTGTTTGTCCAATGCTCAGTCTGTTTTGCAGCTCTTCCCTCCGTCTCTCTCTGCCGTCAGTGGCATTTTTTTTATCTTGTTCTCATCCGCTCCTCATAATGGCTTCAGTGTCATGATTGTGGTTTTCTGCAGCGCCTTGACGCAAAGAGCTCTCCGTCTCACAATGGGAGCTGATGTGTGCTGAATTAAGATGAAGTTTCTCCCTTGGGTTTCGCGCACAAAGAGGAGATGCCATTTTTTCCCCCTTTTTTTAAAAAAAAATGACAAATAATAAAAGATAGAGCAATTAAAGTCTGTAATTAAAACATACTGTTTATCACTAAAAGTGACAACTATTTGGGTTTTTTTGGTGATTCACAAATATTTTAACATTGATGGTGGTTTTAAATAGAAGGTGGAGGTTATTATTACAAAGGGTTTGCTTTAATAAGCACCTGCAGGAGGAAGAGTTTACCACTTTTTTAGATTTAGCAGTAAATATGTGGTATCAAAAACACCTTTTGAAATTTATAATTTTTGTTTAGGAAGAGAGCAGTACTCGATGGTCTTGCCACAGAACTGCAGAAGAAATGTACAGTTTGCAATTATTTTCTGTCTAACTGGATGCAATTAGTAGTTTAGCAAATTTTTTCAGTTCAATTTGACTTCAAATTAGAGATGCACCATTGGGCTTCTTCCTGACTGATACCGATTTTGATTTTGACCTTTTAATTTTCTACAAACTAAAACGACTAAAAGAGAAAAATGAGCTTGCTGGTCCTTGATAGAGCCAACATGAAAGTATAAGCTGTGTTTTGGTGTAGAGTTGTTGGTTCTGATGCATTTAATGACTATAAGGACAAAAATCAAATTTTTTGTTGTAATCTCGGGCCGACCGATTGATTGCATTTCTGTTCTCTTGCATGGAACCAATGAACTGTGAGTGGAAGTTTTTATTTACCTTTAACTGTGCAAGTTTGAAGAATTAAATTGGACTTAAAATCTTTTCTCTTTACTCCCAACTTGGTTTAGTTGCTGGAACTTAACTTTTGATTGTCATTTGATGAAGAGAAAGCTTTTACAGAAACCATTTCCTGTACTTCTCTGTGGTACAGATCGGACCAACAGTGGTCTCTCTCTGACCTCACACCAAATAACACGGCAGATTAAGTTGCACTCAGACATTCAAGGAGCCATTGAAGCTCGCTGCAATGAACACACACCGCCACGGTACTTGTAACGCGAGTGCTCCCTGCTCCAAAAGTTATGCTGGGCAGCAGCTGCTTTATACGGCGGCTTGATTGCAAATGGGTCACATTTACAGTCAAGAGCTTTTTTTTTTCCTGAGACAGGTGCAGTTTTTAAAGCTTTTAAAATTTGACCCAAATTATTAAGCTTTACCGAGTGTGAACATTTCATCTTTCGAATTAGTCAGTTTGAATTAAAGCTGTACATACATCCTAAGTTCTTTGCATGCACATAGATTAAACCATAGTGAGATCAAATTTGTGGTTTTAGGGTAAAAGTGGTTCATGTGCAATAGTTCCTGTCTCTTGACATGGCATTTAACTTCAACTTCACTGGTGTTAATGGTTTGACTAAAACAGTAAAAGGCTGCACTTTTGATCTCGGCTCAGTTTTCATCATCTGCAACAATGTTAACAGGGAGAAAAGGTACAAGAAATAAGATATGTCTTTATATTATTTTAATTTTGAATCCAAATAAAAATTAAGGAATAACAAGAGAACAATTTATTTTCCTAATCTTTATCTGACATTTCTTCAGCAATAGAGACAAAGTGTTGGTTTATATAGCAGATGTTCCTAATTTGCATTTAATGAACAGAAGAAGAGTAAAAAAAAAAAGCACTCCAGATTTTTCTGTATTTAACCTGCTGATCAGATTTAGCATAGCCCAGTGTTTTGGACTATTGAATGACTATTGAATGATTCTTCTCTAAAAACACAAAAAAAATGTTGTTGCCAATCTGCAGTAATTGTTCACCAGCTGACAAAGACAAAGCAGAACTGCTGATCAAATCAGCAATCAGACTGAGTGCGTTTGTTTTGTTGCAGAAGTAGCCCTGTAACAATAAAATTTAGCTGCATGATAAATTGTCCCAGACATTATTGCAATAAACAATAATGTTTTGAGCCATTTTCAAGTAATATAATTGCACAATGACATAATAATACTAGTACACCCTCTAAGAGATCAATATGCTTTAATTTCTACTGTACATTTAACATTGGACCTAGAAGAAATTTTAAATATCCAAAATAAATTGAATACTCAAGTCTCTAAATTAAATGTGCCTTCAAAAAAAGGGGCTAGTTGAGACCAACGCACCAGAGACCTTCTGTCATCCAGTCTTTGGTTGAAAGAGACAAGAAAAACAATCATTCAAATATATTTTATTGAGCTCATTTTAATTTTTCATGCAATTAATTGATTTACTGTTTTTTTGTGTGACAGGTTTAAACAGAACTATGTAAAATGTTTTTTAACTTCAGCAGAAACATTAGTTGTAGTTTTTATATTTGGTCTGGTCTGATGGCTGCTTCTGATTTGGAAATGTTATTACTGCAGAGATGAAAAGTAGCTTCATCGTTTTTTAAAAAACTTTTTAAAGTAAAATTGATGTCGTGGTAAGCCTGGTGAAAGATGCATCACGCCTAAGTGGGCGCCTCATTCATATGGTCAGTAATCTGGTACTTTTCAGTCCTTTTGGCTCTCAGACAGCTTCCTTCATCTCCCTCTGTTCTTGGATTATCTGTTGGACTCTTGCGTCGAAGCTTACCTGCAGGATATAAATGGAGACCTGTGTACGTTACATAAGTGGGCAACAAGATGTTCTGAGACGAATACCATGTGGAGGGCTTCAAACAGCAAGAACAGATGAACTTAAGTACTCTAGAGAGACCCCAGCTGCTCATCTTATCTCTGTTTGAACATCAGTACTGAGCAAATATCTCTTTATACTAGCAACATTTCTTAGGAACAACTGTCTAAAACCACAATCTCCAAATTTAGTCAGTAAAAAGTATTATTTTTAAAGTGATGCAATAATCGATTTATGTGACAGGTTATTATAAAAGTAAAAAGTTACATTATTCTGATCTGTAAATTTGCAAAACAGCTTCTTTGATGCACTTTGGAGTTTAAAATAAGAACAATAAGTAAATCTGTGATGCATAAATTAGGATTTACTTCTTAAGCCATAATTAGTATTTTTATTTATGAACTTGCTTCCTTTGTTTGGGAATCTGGAGACAAATGTAGATTTTTCAGCCGTTTAAATGTTCAGTAATAGTGTTGAAGTTGCATGTTTCCTGATATTGTTCAGCCTGGTTATATAGGCACATCAAAGCCCTTTTTGGGTTGAAATAAATTCAAGGTTTCCCTCAGAAAACTTGCTAAGCCCGGTGGTTGTGGCGCTCGGCAGTCATTCATCCATGTTTTGGAGTTAAAAAATGTTTAAAGTTGACAGGAAATTTGAAAATGATTGGAAGATTAATATCTGAACGCCAACTATAGAGTCTTAAAAAATGCAAGCATAAAAAAATCCTGGTTGGGACACAAGTAAAGCCTGGTGGCTTGCCAGGCTTGTAATAACCTGGGGGAAACCTTGACATTATTTAATGTTACATTTAGTAAATATGACCAATCAGGTTGAGCTTCCCCAAACCAAAGTCTAATGATGGTGGGAAACATTGTTAATCAAATGGAAACAGAAAAATATGTTTTTAAGATTATAAATCATAATTGATGCGTTTCAGAAACACATCAAACTTAATACAATATTAAAAATGCAAAAAACGGTTAAGGTAATTGTCAAGGTTGTCATTTGAAAAACATGCATTAAACATCAGACATCTCATCAGATGTTTGATGCAACAAATTACCTCGTTGATTTTTGGTAAGTCCCGTCTTGGACTCCAAGATTTGGTGTTCATGTTGGTGTTATTAGAAACTGAAAGTGATGGCCTGTTCTGCTCAGATCCACTCTGACTGCTTTAGCTTAGGTCAGCAGCTCTATCTCTGGACTGTTCTCAGCTCAGAAGGTTAAACTAGCTTTCAGTCACTTGTCCTGACCCCCTGGGATGCTTGAGCGAGAATCTGCCCACACCACGTGAACTTAGCACTTGTCAAAGCCCCGGTTATGTAAGCCTGTGGGCTCCAGTCTGCCAGGAGCAGCAGGTAAGAGCCTTAACGGTTAATTGTGGCCAGTGATCTCACAGAGTCAGAAATAGAGGAGATCTTAGGGTGACTGGCTGATGGGATGTTCGATGCAGGCCTGAGTTCTCACCCCGTCATCTTGTTTTAAAATAAACAAAGATTATCAGCCAATGGGAACGTTGTTGCTGCTGGGGCTGCAGGCCCTCAGTCGAATAGTAATAATCGTGCACATATTTGTTTTTGTCTATTTTAGCTCACCAAAGTGGAAAACACTTTCACAAGCAAAATATTGGATTAAAAACACTTATTAGACAGTATTTTGGTTGGAAATCTTAATTACTTTAATTTCTGCAAATCATAATATTGTTGGAAAGGGATTTGCAGGAGTTGCATGCAAACATAGAAACATGGAACATAGAAAGAAGAGTGGGTTGTGCAGATTGTTAGCCTGTTGAAAACTGGAAAATCCAATCTTTTACCTGTCAGTAAAAGCACCATAAGTGAAACCTAATCTTCATTTTGGAAACTATTTCTGAATTAAGAAGAGTTAGGTTTTTTCACTATTTGTCTGTGGAAGAAACAGTTTTAAAAGAAATACCAAACCCTTTCTGTGCAAACAGGATGGTTACAAGAGGATTAAAAAGAATTGAAACTACTAATTCGGTCGTCTGGTAGTTTTATTTATTCTTGCCAGAATAAATAAATTTATTCTTGGTTTAAGATAAACCAAAATGATTTATTAGTATAAAGAAATGATAGATTTGCATGATAATTGATGCTTTTCTTAAAACATCCATCAAGAAGGATATCATTAAAATTGTTTCAGTTTCCAGTTTCTCGTCTTGTTTTGCAAAGATGTGTACAAAGATGACTAGGAAAACTGAAAGCAGTTTCTTCTTTTGTCCTGTGTATAATTTCAATCATATTTGGAAAGCATCTATATTAACTACTCTAATCAGGCTGAGGTTGAAAGCATTTCTTTATCTTGCCAAAAGTGCTCTTTTTCTCTTTAGTAAGTGGTTGAAATGAAAGATTTTCACATTATAGAACTTTTATTGAATTTTTCTAGTTGCTGAATTGTTGGAAAAGCAAATATTGACCATATAAACACATCCCGTTGATTAATTTTGTAGCTCTTGTTGTTTTTACGAAACTGTCAGGCATAGCACTAATTAACCTTATCAGTCTTGTTTATAATAATAGCGGGCAAAACATTTTAGTCATCTTGTAAACAGTAGGACTGGACGGATGCTGCGTATTTTCGATTAAAACTAAAAGCAAACAACTGAATAAGCCATTAGGCTTTCCAGGAAGCGTTATTAATTTCTAATGTGAGTCAAAAGCGTTCTGTAAAGTCATTTTTTTTATCTGACTGTGGTAACGAGTGACTGCATGACTTGTTGTTTCTCCTTTGCCTCAAAAACCATCATTATGTGCCACAATCTATCAAGCAATTAAAATGCAAATATAAGGGAATTGGTCGTTCAGATGGAGAAAAACTTGAAATGAAAAGTGCATGAATAAGAAACAAGAAACAAATTGTATAAAAAGCATAACATTGGTCCTACATAAAATCTAATTTGCTTTTAGTTTTGAGGCCTGTAGTTGTGGAAATATACTAAGTCGGCTGCACGGTGGAGTGGTTGGTTGTTCTTGCAGGAAGGAGGTTCTGGGTTTGAATCCCAGTCTGACATCTTTCTATATGAAGGTTGTGTGTTTTCTTTCTACTTTTAAAGGTTCTTCTGTCTTCCTCTCACAGTCCAAAACTTGCCATATGAGTGTGTTCTTGCATGGTTGGTTGTTTTGTTTCAGCCTGAAAAGTCATTATCAATTGAATATAAAGCAAATAAGTAGATTAGTTTAGTCAAAACTTGTATTTAAAAACAGCAGAGAACAAAGAATAGCAAAAACATTTATTTATTTGCAAAAAATTCAACAGTGTTATCTAAAACCATACCAAGATTTCTAGTAAAATGAATAATCACAGATTAAAATATTTTTTTCCCCATTCATGTTTTTACACATCTCTCTATGTCCGGCTGCTGTTGTACATAGATTTATCCATAGATTATCATCATAGCTGAAACAAATAAAAAGTATATGTTTCAGCTCCTTTGTGAAAAAGAAGCTCAATGGAAGTAGGCTTTAATGAGAATGAGATTGAACCTAAGATGGAGCCTTGAGGTGCCTCTCACTAGACGTAGAAATGGTTTGTTGTTTAATGCTTATTTCAACTCCATATGCCACATTTCTTTACTCGTTAGAGCTCCCTGCTATGTTATTATAATGTATTGCTCTCCTAAATGTTACTAGTAATTCACAGTGTACTTTGATTGTAACCTTTGCAGGTTGCTGCAGAACAGCGTTACTTTAAAAAAAAACAAAAAAAAACAGAATATGTGTGGCCAGATGTATCTCCCAACGACCAGTTTTTGCTTTTGCTTCAGTGCAGAGAGAGGTTTCGGTAAATTTGCTTCCTTCAGCTAGTTGGCTGAAAGCAGCTGGCAATAAGTGGGGGAGGGGAAGTCAATTTGACAGGCTTCCTGGTTTCTCAATGTATTGAATTTAAGCTGTTGCAGTGGTATGTACAACTGAGTGGTTTTATTGCAATAAACCAACACATGATGGATTATTTCTGGCTAACTAATAAAAATGTTCTTGATACACATTTTAAATTAAAAGTTGTACAATTTTTGTTGTAACTTAACATCCTTGTTTAATAAATTTAACTGGATACCATCTAAGCGTTATGATCTAAATAGCAGGCTAACTTTTAGTCTCATTAATCCATTTCTGTTTCCGGGTGTAACGTCAATCAGCGTTAGGATCTGTGTGAAGGCGGCCGTCACGTTACTGCAGCTCATTGTTTACCTCCAAGTTAATTAAAGGATTAAAGCGGCCAGTTTATGGAACATTTATGTATGAGCAGGTGAAATAAGGTAAAAGGGCAAAATGAGTTTTACAACAATGAGAAATTAATTAGAATAAGTTTGTTTTCCCCTTTCAGTGGAGTTGTTTGGTTTCAGGTTATCATCGTAGCTGTGATTTTTATGAGTTGGATAAAAGTCAAATTCGTAGGCAGTTTTTCTCAATCAGTGAAAGTAATGTCAGTGTGTAATGATTAGGATGTGATTTTAAATGTTAAAAATATTCATCAGTGTCTTACAGACCCAACACTAACAGTTTTACAATGCCCTACAATGAAGCTTAATGTAAATTAAATCATTTTCTTCCTTCTTTTTGAGTCTGTACTTTTAACAAAGTAACTACTTTCACATTTCTTACTTTTTTAAAGAAAGAAAAACATTAACTGAAGTCTCTAATGTGAAGTGCTTAGACTAAGTTATTCTTAGTTTTGACCTGATATTGCTGCTTTTAGCTGCCATAATCTGTGAATTTTTCACAACTTTAGCTTGGAGAGTTAAGAAAAACAGCCTGTTCAGTACATTAGCTTTACAGAAGACATTTTTTCTTATTTTCTTCCTGTAAAAGATCTTGTTTCAAAAAAATTGTTTACAATCTTTCATTGAACCCGTCAGACTTATAACGAGACTCAAATTTTACAGCTCAACAAATATTGGCAAGGCTGAAAAGCTGTTTCGACAACGAGCCTCAAAGTTCTTGCAGGAAATGTAAGTTGCATCTGCAGAGATGCATGCACAGGCACATTATTATGCACGTGGTTATCGACAGGTGTGGTTGGTGCATCTACACACATTCTGCTCCCTGCAAACATTCGGTGGTCTCCGTTTCTCCTTTATCTTGCATATTGTTCATTGCTGTTGTTATGTTTTTGCATTTTGATATTAAATAGAAAGTAGGACATAATAAATGCTTCTTTTGTCTCATTTTCGAATTATTCAGCTTGGCTAAAAGGCTGGTAAAAGGTTGAGAAACCTTTCAGAGTTTGAGTGCAAAGTGTTTTTTATTGTTTTATACTGTGGTGAATTATCCTGGTTGTTAATCTAGTTGAGACAATGAAAGTGGTGAGAATTAGAAACTTTAAAATGAATTTTAAAAGCTTTTACTTACCTTGTTGAAGTTGCTCACACCGTTGAGCTTCAATTTTGGTAATCCGATTTTGAATCTCCTTCCCTCAGAAACAACTTCCTCTCTGATGGTGTTGACTATTAGCATTTAGGCAGGGCGTGTTCACTTGAGTTTTAGTTTATGTTTATATTTTTTGGGGTTTATAGTTGAGTCATCAACCAATTTTTCTGTCCTTCTCTAGTTCAGAGAGCCGGTACCATGATCTCTATTCAATAATTTACTTCTTTCTACTTGCATGTTTTTATTCAAGAAGATGACTAAACAATTAAAAAAAATTTCAGCAGACATTTCTCTACCTGTTGTGTTTTTTTGTAGCTGTGTATATATATATATATATATATATACAGTATACTGTATATGTATGTGTGTGTATTTTTTTTTTTAAATAAAAAAACCCAGACAAACTGTAACACCTCATCAGGTGATTCTGAGTGAATGATGACTTTTTCAGTTTAGTATTTCATCTGTGTAAGATGAATGTACGTTGAAGTCGGAGCTGTTTTCATATGTTTTGTGTAAACATTTACAATAGTTTTCATTTCTTACCCTGTTTTTGGTCTCTGTTTTTTCCTCTCGCTCTTGTTTTCATGTGATTATTAACATATTCTCTTGTGTCTCTTGTTCAGCAGTCTAAAGCGCCGCTGCCCTCACATCCAGAAGCTCCTCCAAATCAAGCAGCCATGGGCAAACAGAACAGCAAACTCCGCCCCGACGTCATGCAGGACCTGATGGAGAACACGGACTTCACCGAGCACGAGATCACCGAGTGGTACAAGGGCTTCCTGCGGGACTGCCCCAGCGGCGCCCTCAGCATGGAGGAGTTCAAGAAGATCTACGCCAACTTCTTCCCGTACGGAGACGCCTCAAAGTTCGCCGAGCACGTCTTCCGCACGTTTGACGCCAACGCCGACGGGACTATAGACTTCAGGGAGTTCATCATCGCCCTGAGCGTCACCTCCCGCGGCCGGCTGGACCAGAAGCTGAAGTGGGCGTTCAGCATGTACGACCTGGATGGGAACGGATACATCAGCAAGGCTGAGATGTTGGAGATTGTAACGGTGAGATTTTTGTCAGGTGTTTTTGTCCATCTTTAAATGTTGCTACATTTTGCTTCCTCACTTCAAGTTTCTTCGAAGTTAAAATGTCATTTGAATATTTGTGATGTGAAGCTAGCTGGCTTGTAAAGGGGTTGGAAAAAAAGTTAAGCTCTTTGAATATTGGAAATATTCCAAACTGAAAACTTTGCATTAAATTTTGAGTAATTTTAAATGTCTAGTCCAGTGGTCTGCAACATGCGGCTCCGGAACCACAAGTGGCTCTTTGGACCTTAAACAATGAATATATTCATTATCTCTTCTGTTCTGTGTCATTTGACAGCTGAAAAAACTTCTGATAGTAGAAACTATCCGTTCCTTTCTGGTTCTCAGATTCCTCTGAATTGGGCTCAACTAGAGGAGAGTTCATTTAGCTGTGCACTCCTTCACTTACAACTAAATCAAGTTCTGTGAATCTTTAGATTCCTCACTGTGCGTCATACACACACGCACACACACAAAATCCTCTACACATGTTGTTACATCACACAACATAGAGCTAAATCAAGCAGACTGCATAATCTTGTTCTCAAAGTTAGTTTTCTTTATTTTTAGTTGATGCCTGAAGTAAAAATGTGTTTATTCGTAGGGATGTTTTTCTAAAATCTCCACAACACTGCAGCAATATTTCATAAGCATTTAGAATCAGACAGAAATAGTTTTTACATCGATGCAAAACAAAACTGGAAAGATTAAATAAAACTGTATTCCTGTATTGACTTTATTCCTGGTACAATGCCATAGAAAAATCTTCATACCTCTTGATTTTTTTTTTGGTCTTTTAAAAAAACGATGCATTTTTTTTATCCCTCTGTTTTGGAGCTGTGTAGTTTGTCACAGCTCCAAACGTTTGCATATCAACAATCAGAATCAGAATCTGCCTTATTGACCACGATTCTCTGCATTATTTAAAGTAAAAATAACCAGGAGGTATTTTTCCAGTTGTTAATAGGTAAAATATCTCAAAAATAAGTCAGATTGGATAGAGAATCTCTGCAAACATCAAAATCAACTCTTATTGATGGGGTTTTTTTTTCAGGCCATTTACAAGATGGTTTCCTCTGTGATGAAAATGCCAGAAGACGAATCCACACCTGAGAAGCGCACAGACAAAATCTTCAGGCAGATGGACACAAATCGAGACGGTAAGGCTGCTGAGAGTCCTTAACTCCAACTTAAACATTCTTGAGACAAAACCTGTTTTACTTACATTAAACTTTCTTTGTTTCAGGTAAACTGTCCCTGGAGGAGTTCGTGGAGGGAGCAAAGAACGACCCCTCCATCGTGCGACTGCTGCAGTGTGACCCCAGCAGTGCTGGGCAGTAGGAAACTGGACTGATACATTAGCACATTTTCAAAATGGCTCCCATTTGACCCACCTGAGACTCTTTTGAAATGTAATACTTTGACCTATGGAGAGGCACATGAACACACAGACACCTGCTGTACCAAAGCACGATATATATGTCTGTAAATAATCGTTCACACACTGTTCACGGGCCTCTGTGTTCGGTCAAAGGTTCTGCACAAACACGGGTCTGATCCGCGGTACAGTTTTGACTTGAAGGACTGAAATTACCATCAAAGACTCGTTGAAATGGAAAAGCGTTTCCCTGCGCTGTGAGATCACAGTCGGCGGGGATGACGCAGCGCATCCATGAGGTACGTTGAAGCAAATCCAAGTTTGTTTTGACCCTTTTTTTTTTTTATTTTTAAAAGCAGGATTTCCTATTTAAAGAGAATAATGTTGGTTTTGTCTGTGTGACTGACACGGTTTGCCGAGTGCTGATGAACAGATCTTTACCAAGTATTGCAATGTGGCTCACTGTCAACACTGGGAGAAATGAAGCATGTCAGTCTGGGGCTACAGAACGGTTATTTAGACACAAGATCTGGGAATCATTGTTTTAAATGTCGAATATTTTTTTATGTACTGTATTATTTTTTGAAAGAATGTTATGAAAGAACCAATACTGGCTCGGCTTTCTAAATGAAGTTGTTGTGACCGCTGAATATACCTACGTGGTCTCTGCAGAGCGACTCTATGTCATGCATAAACTGAGCTGTGATTGTTTGTCTGCAACTGCAATTTAAGTGTGAAAGGAAAAAAAAAAGATATATGGATATATAGTATGTTCTCATTTTATTCTGACGTTACGTTGCAGCGTTTTGCTGCAGCTCAAGATTTCACTTTCAATTTTCATGCATAAAATACTGGAATGTGACGGATATTTTAATTTCTTTTACTTGACAAATATGTAAGAAACTTGTACAGTGTATTCACACATATTTATGCTAGACATGTTTTAAGCAAAAGGAGAGAACCAGGTGTGTTTTTTGCATGTTTGGCGTTGTTAAATTTAGTTTTAAGGAAAAATTAATTTCCCCTCATAAGGAAAGAAATGTTGAAATCCAAAGCCGTTCTCCCTAATTTAATTAAATTTTCTGTGCAAGAAAGCTAAAAAAAAAAAAAAGAGAGAAAATCTTCTGTACGAGTGATGATGTTCAAGTTCAGATTTTGTCTGAGTAAATGCCAGCCGTCGTGTTTTTAACTTTTCCACAGACTGAAAACTCCTTGCAGGAGCAGATCTCACTGTGAACATTTCACTTCTTCCGTCAGGATTCTTTCACTGCCCTGCTGATATGAGAAACTGCTGTATTCACATGTTGAAATGTAACTTATTGGGTGAAGATTAAAAAAAAAGAAAAATTCAACTGTGATAACGTTTGTAGCTCAATCAGGTACTTCCACCTCTTCATTTCATTTCAATTGCATCCTGTGGTCAAGTGCCAAATATAGAAGAATTAAATGAAAGAAGAAAAAGCACAGTATTGTATCCATTTATTCTGTACGGTTCAACTGTTGAACAAAAAGGAAAAAAAAAAAAAAAGTCACTGTATAATTTTCTAGATTTTGCATGGGTCATTTGCATCGTGTATTCTGTGTAGGATGTTCATTTTGTTCAAATAAAAGCAAAACGGAGGAGTAAGGATTTATTTTTGCAGCTCTTTTTGTAACACAAGTGCATAAAACTGGATTTTTTTTTTTTGATTGGTAAAAATAAGAAAACAATTTCAGTATTTTAAGTCAAAGCTTGAAACTTATCCATGGTTTGTGGAAAAACTTCAGATTTCTTCTTATTTTTTGTCTTCGTTTTATCGCACCTAAATGTTTTCACAGCATCAGGTTTTAATGTCAAAGATAATCAGAGTTAATAAAATATCCAGTTTTTGAATTATTTAATTTTAGGAAATAAAAGCCACTAGACTTACCTGACCTCATGTGAGGCGTTACAGCCCCTAAATTAGTTGAGACACTTTTGGAGACGAGAGCTACCGTCAAGTTTTTCCTACATTTTTCCAAACAAAAAAATAATAATTGTGGTAAATTCAGACCCAGATGAATTAAAAAAATCTGATAACAGCAAGCTTGATTTTAAAAACAAAAAACAGAAGTAATTTATATTTTTTCACACCACTATATGAGTAGAAATTATTTATTTTATTTCTTGCGATTGCCTAGTTGATTATAGCTATTTGAAAAAGGACATTTTTGTTCCGTTTGTTTTTATTATATTTTCAAAACAGCTGTACTTATATTACATCTCCATTTACAAATGAAGTATTTCATTCGTACGTTTTAAAAACCATACCAAATAAAATGTAGCTTTTACCATGTGGCTGAAAGACGAGAGCGTCAAACAATTTTAAAATTCATTTACTTTGATTTTGAAGAAATCTACTTGAAATTCTTGGATCATACGTATAGAAATACAAAAAAATAATAATAATAAATAATGACACTTCTAGCAAAAACAATGTTTGGCATGCAGAAAAAAAAAAGCTGCTAAGTTGTACTTGGAATCAACTAAGTAAATTAAAGCTGCGGCTACATACAGCACATCAGATATATTTAAGTGGCTACTTCTGACGTGACATTTGGCAAAAACGCGTCTGTACATAATTATTTTATACAAAGAGTTTATACAGTAAAAATATTCAGTAAAACCGAAGTACGTGGGCATGGAGTCCAGCATTTCTTCTATCAATTCACAAGAACGTCCGTTTTTTTTTTTGTTTTTTTTTTATCATCCTGCATAGGAAATAGAAAATGCTTCATAGAGGTAAGTGTAGTGTGGGAATCGGGGGATTCAGAGGTTTGAAGTAAAGTCCATCAACTCATCAGAAGTTTCTCCTGCAGGCGTTGAGATCCGAGGGCGAACCGTCAGATCTCCGTCAGAATGACCTTGAAGGCGTCGGCGCTGTTCTCGATGCTGAGGATGAAAGTGTCTTCGTTGGAGTAGTGCTCGACGATGTTGTCGTCCATGTTCACCAGGATTCTGCCCCCAAAAACATAAATAATAGAAAAAATTTAGGACAGATCCTGCCAAAATTGGCAGCAAATTTAGAAATACAAAAATGGCTTGATAAAGTAATAAATGTACCAAATACTGTACTTAAAAAATAACTTCCTCAACTCATTTTGATTTTATTTCACATTATGACATACATTAATGTTTCATTTTTAATTATTTTGACATTATTGCTATTATTTTTAATTTTCCATTTTATTTTACTTTCAGTCATTGTTTTATTAGTTTCCTTTATATTTCAAAATTCTTTTCTACCTTTTCCCCATATTTTGTATATTTTATTTACTGTCACTTATTTTTTTAACATACTTTGATATATTACCTCCTGTAATATTTCATTCTCTCCTTTTATTTAAAAATGTTATTATTTTCCCCATGTTTTCTTTGTTTTTTCTATTATGGAACAATTTATTTATTTCTACATTTATTGTAAATTTTGGCAGTATCCATCTTTTGATAAAGATTTTATTTTGAAGAGATCACTGTTTCAAACCTATTAGGGGTTTTCTCAAAATTATAAGTCAAAACACGACCAAAATTGTTACCTTTGGTTGTGTTTGAGCATTAATTTAAGCCTAAATCGGTCCATTTCTGGACCTAAAACAGTTCTACTTTGGTACCAGCTCACCCTTTTTTACTTTTCTTGTACACTTTGGCAATCCTCTCTGTGGGCACGCCATACTTCTCTGATATCTGTTGAGGAAAACCACAAAGGAGTGCGTGAAAACGAGCTCTTCTGGAAATATATTCTGTGTTTGACGCCTGCAGGCAGAAAGGCAGCGCTCACAGCGTCCATCAGTCCTCTGAGGGTTGGAGACTTCAGCATCAGAGCATCGAACACTTCATCCGTCTCCTTCCTGACGTACAGCAGCACTACAAAGTAAAAACAGAAAGGAAGCCAATAGAACCTGACTGGTAATGTCACAGTTTCCAAATTTTCTCTTATTTTTCATGAAGCCTCCAGGATCTCAAAGTTTCTTTACTTGCACAATAAGAAGAGCAGAATCACAAATAACCTTGGGCTGTTATTTTTGACATTTTCCACACATGATTATTAAATATCACCCAGACCAGCACTTCTTCTGGAACAAGCTGTGCTTGGAGAGGATTTTTAGCGTATTTTGCCAAGGATGAACATTGAGTACCATGTTTTATTCCCATGGCGCTCTGGAGAAAATAAGGATGTGTGAAGTTCAGGAACAGCTGCTTCGTTCCTCGTGGGAACACGCTGCTGCTGCAAATTGTGCTGACTCAAAAATAAAAGCGTTTGCTATTCCTTACGTCCAAGTAAACACACCGGATTTAGCAAATGCTCAAATAATTTTATATTACTTGCCAGATGTGACTGAAAGCAGACCACCTACTGCTTTTACTCTAATTAGGGGTTGATTGATTAAAACAAACAAAAACAAACCCAATATAGATTAAAACAGCATTTGTTTTTTTTTATATCTGTAAATATGAAAGTGTGGGGGGACAGAAGAAAAGCAAGGATGGCTGGAAAATGGGCTTCGGGGTAAAGTCTGCAAATGAAAATATCATTACAGACTTTATTATCCTCTTCCAGAGTTAATATCTAGACCTGGAAAATACTCAAATGAAATTCCAGACTTTTCCAAATTTTGCAGGAACCCTGTTAGTAGGAGAGCATGTCTCGTGCTTGTGAGCACAGTTTGACGTCGGCTGTGCTACCTCGTTTGTGCATCTCCTCCCGGCTCTGTTTGTGCGGTGACGGGCACAGGTCCTCATCAGAAGGCCTGAACATCCTCTTCACCAACACGCTCCTCAAAAAACAGAAGAAGAAGAAGAAGAAATTATAATCCCGAGAGCTGCTGGCTTTGTTGTTGCTGTGAGGCGTTTTTTCCTGTTTTCCTGCTGATGCACACTCACCCTTCTCTGTCAATCTCTTCTGCGTTGAACGTAAACACCTAGGCACAAATTAAGAGTTAGAGGTGAAACTCAAAGCGTTATGCAAAATGTTTTAATATTTCATATAAAATCAGGATAATAAAACTGTTAGCTAGGTAATCTGTTTCTACTTGAAGCTGCAGCCACAGTAGCAGTAATGTGACAGAAACTTTTGTTTTGGTTTTGCTTCCAAGAAAGTTGAAAGTTTGTGTCAGTAGCACCAGAACATTTTTTTGGGGGGAGGAAGGAATATTCAACAAGAGCACTTGGAAGCAAAATGTCAAGAAATGTCAGAGGATTTCTTCTTTTTTTTTCCACAGAATGGGACATTTTACAAAATGTAGTGGCTCATAAAACTACACATCAGCTTTTTTCCCATTGTTGAATTGCAAGCTTAAACCTTGATGCATTTTGTTGGGATTTTATGAGACAGATCAACACAAAGAAAGCCAGAATTTTGAATTGAAAGAAAAGCAGGAGACAATTTCTACAAACAGATCTCCTATCTATTTTTTATTTTAAAATGGCATACTTTTCTACGTTTTTCTAGACTCTTGTCTAGCCTCCATCTCAAAATGTAGCGCGCTTAGATTTCCCACATCTCGAATGGATTATTCTAAAACAAATACTGATTCTTTTAATTTTTATCACTTTTATTCTGTTTGTAAAAATTCTGTTTTGGTGGGCATTTATCCAGTTTAACGGAGTCACTTTGAAACCCAAATATAAAGTTGCTTTGAGGACAAAACAAGCAGTGAAATTGTATTAAATCACTGTAGGTTCTCAAAACACAAAAAGGATAAAATGTCGAAATCAATTATTTGGTTTGACAAATCCAAGATGAAAGACGTTATTCAAACATAAAACAACTCAAAAATGTCTGGACATTCAGAAATGAAAACTTTTGCATTTTAGAAAATGTAATGAGGGAGAAAGTGTGGAAAATCCACCATGTTTCCACGCTAACTTATCCAGATCTGGAATATGATTAAAGCCATTTCTAGACTTTTCTAGATTGCATCCGAATGCTTGCTGCAGGAACACTTGAAGTATAGAAAAACAACTTTCTAATTTTTTTAGCTTGTGGTTTCCCTATTCCTCTCCTTCACAGTAGGTGAAGCTCCCAGTTTTTGAAACATTTTACTGTTACAAATCTGAAAAGTCAAATTTCAGCTAGGAGGTTTTGTTGAACAGGGCGTCTACCTGTCCAGCCCTCTGCAGGTTACCAAAGTGAACGTCGGGGATGAAGAGGACCGGCTGGGCCTCCAAGTCCGTTAAGGTCTTGAAGAAAGTGACGTCTGACTTTTTGGGAATAGTTATGACCCCGACACCGCCATCTTTCCCTAAACAGAAGAAAAACGAAGGACTTCACTCATAATAATTTACCCGGTCTTTGTTTACTATTAAAACGAATACAAGTATATTTATAGCCGTAAAAAAAGAGCACTCTATTTCTGCTTACATGATACAAATCATTTCAATTACTCTTTATTTTTTGTTTAATTTTCATTTAAAATTTGCTATACCTTTCGACTTCTTGCGCAGTAATTTCCTCTCTTCATCTCTTATTTTTCTCTCAGCTCCCTGGAGAAAAAAAAAACATAGTCAGGCGGTAAAAAACGATTCAAGTCTGCAGGAGTAGCTAAAAAAACATGTTATTTATGCGCAGGTTTGCTTTGACCACTAGAGGGAAGACTGACGTCAGGATTCAGCCTCTCTGCTCTGAAAGCTGCAGGTAATGATGCACCCATAGTCATAAAAACAAACAAAAAGAAACGCTGAAGACAAATCCTAACAATCGTTTCTGGTGTCAGCAGAGATACTTTGAACATTTTCCAAGTGAACTGTTAATCTGTTTTTCATGACAGAAATGTGATTACATAATCCACAATAACAGAAGATATTGAAGTCAGAACTGAGCAGCACTGTCTTTTCAATGCAACCCTCACCTTTTCAAGGCAAAGTTTCATAATTACAAAGACTGACGTAAAAGGAAATCACACAAAAAAATCGACTAGATGGTGAAACATTCCTAAAACGTTTTTCCTGATGGGGAAAAAAAAAAAAAATCATCATTACGGTAGCTGAATACCTGAGTTACGCAGATAAAATTTTAAACTTTATTGCAAATATTCCTTTAAAATAGTAAAAAAAAAAAAAGAGTGACAAATAATGTGCAGATTCATAAAATAAAGACATTCACAAGTAAGGTTTGGCAGCATTCATAGCTTCTTGTTCTGTAGAAAAAACCTGCGCATGTTATACTGCAGGTTGTTAGTTTTTCTCTTCTCTACAGGATTTTGCTGCAGTTACTGTTGTCACCACTAGAGTCCAGCAAACTACAGGTCTGCAGCATCCTCCATGTTTACCTGCACTACATCTTCAAGACGTGTGAAAACGCTTGAAACAAATATTTACTTTGTTGCATTTCACACATTTGAGAGTCTGTTGATTTATTTACAAAAAATAAAATTAAATTAAATTAGCACGGTGAATAATAAAAATTATAAATAGGTAAATAATTATAAATAAAGTCAGATTTTATTGAGGTTGTGCAAACACACACTGAAAAAAAGTTAAATCCAGCTTTCGACTTGAGTATATTTATTAAGTAGGAAAATATCTAAGCTTTGTGCCATTTATTATCCATAATTGTTTATGCGGGGAATAAATTCAGCTTTGGAAAAATTGAAGAGCCCACTGCAGTGAACCCCATTGAAAACCTGATAGTTACTCCATCAAATACTGATTTGTGAACTCTTCCTGAGTTAAAACATTTAGTATTGTTGTTTCTAAATGAATATCAACTTGTTTTCTTTGCATTATTTGAGGTCTGAAAGCTCTGCATCTTCTCCGTTATTTAGACCATTTCTCATTTTCTGCAAATAAATACTACATTTTTGCTTGGAATGTCAGAGACATTTTGTCATTAGTTCATATAATAAAAGAATAATGTTCATTTTACTCAAACATATATCTATAAAGAGTAAAATCAGAGAAACTGATCATTTGAAATGGTCTCTTACATTTTTCCAGAGATGAATCACAAGATACAGGATTTTTTTTTTTCTTGGCCACTGTTCAAAGTGGTAAAAATATTTTTATGTTAATGGTAATTAAAATCAGACATATGCGTATTGTTCTTTAAAAATCAGAAAACGGCTGTGAGAACATAGCAACTCACCTAAACTTGCACTTGATTAACAAACCATATTGCAATAACTCACAGAAAGAAGGACGGTTAGATACATTTTACATTTCATATGTTGCCACCAAAAATATCTGAATCTTTACCAGGGTTTACAGCTTTTATAATAAAGCAGGATTGAGTGACATGTTCCTGCAGATGTTAACAACAGTGCAGAAAGTGTTTAGTCACCTTGTCACAGAAGACCTTGATCTGCGAGTACGCCCTGTGGAGCGGCTTGTTGCTGCGGTTGTTGTAGCTGTACGTGTCGATCTGGATCATCAGAGGAAGACCCTTCACCCCCTTCTGGGAGGAGAAGTCTGTGCTCAGACAGTTGACGGTGATGAAGATCTAAAGACGACAGAGTAAGATGAGCAGATCCGGCTTCAACACTCACTCACATAAAACCTACTTAAGGCAGGAAGTGATCTTTGTCAGGAACATGCAGCCTCCTGCTTCAAACCTTCATCTGTTCTGGTCTACAAAAATCTTCATGGTTCTCTTTGGTTTCACTCTCCAAAGCCACGCAAACCAAGTTCCTTTCAATTCGCCGTGGCTTTTGCTTCGCAGGAATCTCAGGAGGTAAAAATCAAAACATGATAAACGCAATCCAGAAGGTAAGCAAGCTGTCACTCCATTCAGTAAAGTCTGAATGTCTCTAATCTTCTTGTCAAAATGTCTCCATTTCAGTCAGATTAGACAAATGACATTTGTGAACATCAATTTTCATGTCTTTTCATTTAGATTTAACTCTGAACTTTGACTAGACCACTTTGATACATAATTATGCTATGATCTAAGTCGTCTATTCCATCTCTGGCTGCATGTTTAGGGTCTTTGGTCCACTAGAAGGTGATATACAACCCCAATCTTAAGTCTTTTGCAGCTTATAGCAGGTAATCTCCACAGAATAATGTTGCCACCACCTTGGAGACAGAGACAGATTCTCCAAACTACCATGTGGATCTCAGCAGCTCCTCCAGATTTACCATGCGTAGCTTTGAGGTTGTCAGACTCTTTTTTGCAATTTCAATGCCCTGTGAGCCGCTCAAAAAAAAATAATTTTGCAAAATATTTATGTAAAAAAAAACTTTATATGTTTTTGCCAAAATGCAAAACCACGTATCGTCTTCTTTTCACTTCAACATTGTGTTATATTTTGTGTTAAATGAAATATTTAATCAACAAATAGCACTAGCAATTTGTTGATTATATATCAACAATGTATGCCTCGGTGTGTAGATGGGGAACATTGGGTTCAGTGAACTGTTTTTGCTTTTAGTTAGTTACTGGAATCAACAGTCCACTGTCGCCACATGCTTGTTCAGAAAGAGAAATGGAACCAGCTGGGTTCCCTTAGACAGAAAACCTGGAGTAATAAACTGGGCTTTACCACAGCATTTTATTATCTAACTGGAATTTGTCTTTTTATCCGTCTGTATGATTAGATTAACTATATTCAATACATTGACAAGATGTTCTTGTTTTGTAAAGTGTGCTGGGATGAGATTTCTCTAAACAGACTCTGCACACAAATACAGCAACTCAGAAATAGTAAGAAGCGTTGGCTTTGATTTCTTTCAATCGTCTTTGCCTGCGCTTTTGCAATAAAAAAAAAGTCTCCTGACACACAGTGCACATAAACAGACCAAGCGCACACATCGAGTCCCTCAGAAATGAGGGCAAAACAAACAAGAGAGGGTGGGGACAGGTGCTGGTGTGTGTTGGCTCTTGGGGGCACTGAAGTTTAAACACTGACAGAGCTGCATTTAAGGAGTGGTCACAAAGGAGTGGGCTTCACAGAAACACAGAGAGCAAACAGAGCAAATGTAGGCGGCTCTGCCCATCGGTTTTATGACACCCACCTGAAAACGTGCCAGCTAGAGGGAAGATACTGCTTTCGGTGCTCAGATCTTGACTGATTGCAGCATTATAGGATTTAATATTAAATATGACAGTAAGCTCTTAAGCATTTGCGGTGTCTACGGGTCAGACGGTTGCATGAAACCGGTTAATTTGTCAAGTAAGAGCATTTGTTTGCCAACATCTGAATCAGCACAAAATAAATAATAAAAAAAAAAAAAAAAAAAAAAACCTGTCGAGCTACTTTTTCACATCCACAACACACCTCTAGTGAGAGTAAATAGAGTAAACTGGTTTCTGGGAAAATTACTATGACATTTAATTCCTGCATGCAAAGCAAAAAAGAACGGGAAAAAAAATACAGTAACATAACTCCTCTGTACCTTGGCCTCTTCATTCACATCCCAGGTGAAGGAGATGGCATTGTAGGCGATTTCTTCAATATTCCCGATTGTGTTGAAGCTCTCCTTGTAATCAGCTGTTTAATAAAAACAGTACACAGTTTATTTCTTGCAAATACAAATTTCGAATTTATTCCCAGCTATCAGGCATCAACCCAACAAATTGGTCAGTAAAAGCAAAAACTGGTAGCTATTGTTAAGATAAGCAATCATGTGGCACGCTTCAGTTTTAGGACATAAGGCCTTATCTGCTTGAGTAAACAGAGAGTCTGGCTTCAAAGGGCCTGAGAAGATGCAAAGAAAGGCTATTCAACTGGGGCATAAAAGGGCAGCCAGATCAGTGCTTCGGTTTGCTTTAGGTTGACCTCTGACCACAAGTATGGGAGATAAAAATTGGGGCCATAATAAGAATGCTCTTTGGCCAAGCACCCAATCAAAGGAACATGCTAAAGAAACATACAAACCTACAAATAGATAAATATATGTGCGTAAATAAAAGCAGGACTGCTTTTGGGAGGGACTCGCTTTCATTTTCACAGCCTCTTCAGCTGTTTTATGAAATGTTAGATCTCTCTGTTAAGATGCAGTAAGTTTAAAGTCTAAGCTAGCTGGCTAGTTAATCCTGAGCTATATAAGGTAGAGCTGAAGATACTGAATTCTCGCTAAGATTGCAAGCTGACATAAAATAAGCTCGAGCTCCAGATAAGCTCGCTATCTTTTTTAGTGCATAACATAGTCAAAGTTTTAGATAAATAACATAGCTATCTTATTATAAATTGAAGTACAGTCTAGCTAGCTAGGCTATCTAAAGTTTAACATCAGCTTCAATTCTATAAAGGTTTGTTAGCGTAAGATGAAATTGCTTTCTAGATAAGTTAGCTAGAAATAGATAAGTCTAAAATCTTGATAAGTCAGTTAAGAGAAGATAACCTTCAACTCATGAAAAGATACTCGCTAACTAGCTTACCAAGAGTAAGACAAGCTTAAACTCTACGTCAGCTAGCTAGCATAAACTAAGCTATGTATAAGCTATCCAGCTGGCTTACTTAGATAGTGTCAACTAGAGTGAACTTATCTTAGCTTAATTTCTAGAAAAGAAAGCCAGATAGATATACGGACAGACAGGTAAGGTTTCATATATTTGATTCACAAATACTTTTCAGTAAGGTCTACATTGTCAGTGACTACAAGGTATCCAAAACAAGCCCTGGGCATCATCCTTTTTATATATTGTTGTTTTTTTTAACCAACTTTGGTCTCATTTGTACAAAGGACATAGTTCCACAAGTCCTGTGGTTCCTTCACATGCAACTTTGCAAACTTGCGCCACTCTGCTATTTTCCTTTTGGAGAGAAGGCTAATATTTGAAATGCTAATTTTGAAATAAATTTAAAAAATACACACCAACGTTAGTCTGAATACACAAACAGAAGAAAACCTTTAGAATAAATAATAATCAATTATACTCAGTCGACTGCTGATTGTGGGATGACTCCGCTAAGATTTGTTTTTACTGTTTGACAACGACTTAGTTTAATGTGACCATTGTCCAAGTGTCTATTAGTGAGGTCCTCCATTAGCCTAACCGCCATCGCATGAACACTTCCTGGTCTCTGAGCAGGTGCACAAGGCAGCAGGGCAGGTTGGAGCACGCCTTCCTGTGCGAACACCCCCGAGTAAATAACCTCATTCAAATGACCCATTCTCTGAAGCAGCCCCGGGGTACGATGCGCCTTGTCTCAACCTCTATTCATACCAGCTTTTCTTTAATTTCCATCCAGCTAGAACTCCCTTTTACAGCATTGCCGTGCACAGGTGGTCTCTTAGGGAACAATGTTTCGAAAACTTTGTGTGCAGTTATGTGTGAATATGTTTCCGCAACCGCATCTGTTGATATAATGGAAAAATATTTATGCCCTATGGGTTGTGCTGTTGATGTGCCTGATCTGTGTCTGTTCCTCACACATGAACATAAAAACAGACTCATTATACTTGCAAAAACATTAAAAAGAACACCTGAGGGATTTGTTCTAAAAAAAAAGAGAGCGATTACACTTCCTCATAGTAGTTGTATGGTGAATATCTGGAGGGAGGCTAGAGACATAATTTCATGCTTTAGTAAGATCAACAAGCTAATTAAAAGGCAACAGGGTTCAAAAGTTTTACAATAGTTATTTATAAGTTAACAAAACCTCTTAATTATATAACCTAACAGAAACACGTGATCTAAGCATAACCTGAGTCAATAACAAAGAGTTGCACTTTTCATGTCTTTGGAGATCACACCGACAGATTACTTTAGTTTGGCTTTATTTCTTCAAGAACGCTCTCATGCATCAAAAGTCAACCTCAGACTAATCTTAAACTCCATTATAGTGAGGAATCTCACTTATCTATGCCAAAACATGCATTTTATTTTCTCTTCTACACTTACTTGATGAAGGAAAAACTGTTATCTTTGAGGTGAACCACTGACAATTTTGGATATACTACAAAGAATTGTTTTGGAGTTTTTTGGAGAGCGGAGATTTACAGTTTGTTGCCCACTTGTGGAAAATTACCTAAGAAATGGGTATTTCTGTAGCTGTCGAGACAAGACTTTTTACAGCCACTTCAGAAAGAACCCCGATGCATAAATTTACCTAAGATGTTTACTGTTGGACTTGGAAAGCTTATTAAACTCATTAAGAGATTAATAGACCTCATGGAGTTTTTTTTTTTTTTTTTACTGCATTTACATGTTAAGTTACATTTCTACATATTCTACAAAGTGTTGCCCATGGAAATCTTTCACAATCTGCTGATTATTCTGTTTTCTTTGTGCATAAGTACGGTGAAACCATCTCCTTCAAAAAACACTGCATAAATAAACATATTTACTTTTTACGTATGACCCTGACTAATATTTTTTGAATCACTGCATAAACTCTAATACCTCCATAGTTCACCACTTTGAAACTGCAAAGTCGGCTAATCACTAAAAACAATTAGGATTCTCATACTGGGACAATTATTTACTCTGACAAGTTAAGTTGTGATCTGTCCAAGAATTTTGGTGCAACTAAAACCTGCGGACAAACACCACCATAACAGGAGTCTGGCATGAGATCTTAGTTTCAGTTTTTCACTTAAATTCATGTTTCGCTGCCATGAAAGGCTTTAAATGTACCTGCAGATCTAAAGACGCGTGTGAATTGAAGGCTGATTGTGACTCACCTTGGTTGGTGTAAACATGAGAATTAAGATGAAAATCTACACTGAAGAAAAAATGACTTTCAACAGACCAGGACCAGTTGAGGTAACAGTGTGGCTAACATTCCTCTCCCTGTCCCAACAAGCTGCATGGAGGTGTGTATGTGTCTGTTTGTCTGCATCCAGACCCAAAGTCTCCCACATACCTCCGAATCTTTGCCTACCTAGCAGGCCCAAGCATGTCACCCAAATTGCCTCAGAGCGTCTCACATGCATCCACTCAACAAGGCGTAGAAAAGACGGTTAAGATTCAAATGCTCCAGCAGAGCTTAAAGGGAAAGCAAATGTCACAGAGCGGAGATTGAGCGCCTTTCAGATCGGTGCATGTACGCCCGTGGGAAGTGGTGTGAAAAGGAAAGTTTGACTTGTCATGTTTGGAACAGACGAGCATTAAGATCAATCACCTGGGTAATGTCGGGAAGATTAGAGGGTTTATGCTGCAACACATTCACGTTAAAACATTTATTGGTGCGAGTGTGTGTGTGCATTGTACTGTAGGTCAACCTGATCCACTGTCTGATGGTGGATGATGGCGGGCAGCTGGGTGGAGGCTAGTTGGCCTTCAGTTTCGTATTGCTTTATTTACTTACTGAGCACATTCCAGGACTTCTGACAATATAAATGTGTCACTCTGCCTCTCAGTGAGCACATCAGGCAAGGTTTTAAAATGTTTAAACAGCTAGAGCCTAAAGATCTTTTAATTCGATGTCATATATTTTTTCCAAATATAGTGACGCTAAAGTAAAACTGCTTGTCAGATGGCTGGATAGAGCATTGCTACACTTTTCACATTCCTACTTAGGGTTTGATGGTTTAGTTTGGTGGATTATCTATTTGTGTTGCTCTATAACAACATTTCGAGAATCAGTTTTTATGACATCATGGACATTTGAATACAAATCATTCACAAATTTGGGTTTTATGATATGTGTTTTTATTTCTCCAATGAAGCCCCTCAACTAAACCAAGTCCAAGAATCTTGTTTCCAGTTTTAAACCCAGAACTAAAAAAATGATCGGAAGGATAAGAGAAAAGCAATTAAATTTATTTTGATGTAGAAAATCAAAAATAAAGTTCACAACATCATGTAAAAACACCGGGTTTTTTTTCCAGATTTGTAGCTTTTAAATATTCAAATTCCCATTACTGAGACATCTCAGTATTGCATATTGACAATAATAATAAAAGGAACTATATTCTGTGCAAAAAGCACTTAAGTTGTCGAGCTACAATCAAAACCATTTTTAAACATTTCGCTTCAAATTTTAAAAAAATCTTACCGATGTCGAGGACCCGCTGTTTGGCCGTGTGTTGCCGCGAATGCCAGTACTTCCAGTATTTGAGCTGCTCGTCTCGGTTCTTGTCCTCGCTGAACACCACCATGATTACACTCTGAGAAGCAGAACAAGGGAAGAATATGCCTAAATAAATGATCACTCTGAGATAATGTCAGACTTTAGTTGTTGCTCATGGCATTACGACACCTTGGCATCCATCGCGGATAAGAGATTTATGAGTCAGGTTGCTGTTTAGTTGGAAGAAAGCATTCATGGGCTACAACAATCTGATGATGACAAAGTCAAAACGCTACAATTTAATGGGCTGTTCACACATAAAGGCTAATTTAAACCAGCTCCGCAGTGCAAATAAGAGGTTATATCCTCACGCTAATGTCAAGTTGTCATGCCAACTATGTATCACCATCCACATAATAGTCTGAAAGGCACCTGAAGCCTTTTATTTTAATGACAGATGTCATGTCGTAGCTCATTTCTATCACTTCAAATAGAGTGGTAATATTTACTTTTATTTGTGGTGTCTTTTATACGCCAGCTGCACCGGTACATGCTTCAGGAAAGATTAATATGTTTTCCATCTAGAGCCCACACTAGGCTAAAATTATGACCTTAAGAGCCAAAAAATTACGATAGAAACAAAAATGCCTTATTAACACAGTTTGCGTGAACATTATCCAAAAAGCAGAGAAAGACAGTAAACTATCTTTGACCTGATTTGGGTTCTTTATTCAACATGTTTGGAGTTCCTGTCTTATTTACTACATTAACTGTTAATGCTGTTAATCAAAATCCATAATCTAATTAATGAGCCATAGAATTTGAAACAGTTAAGCCCAAAATTACTCATACCTTTGGTAGATTTAGGTTTAAAATAATATTTTAATCATACCAACATGTTTGTTTATTTTTCTCACTGGAAGTAAGATTAACTTTTTTAATCAGCCCTATCAAAGTCTCATATTGATTCTGTCATGCCAGTTCGGTATTATTATTTATGGCAGAAAAAACACTAAATAAAAAAACCTTACTAGACATGGACCTCTTTTCAAAAATTGAAATAGCCACCTGGATAGCTGAAGAATTTGTTAAGTTAAGATAATGTTGGTACCCAGTACCATCACATATGTACATCCAGACACACATATACATAAATGATCAGTTTCTCTGACTTTACTTTTTAGAGGTATATGTTTGAGTAACATGAACATTGTTTGTTTATTCTATGAACTACTGACAACATGTCTCTGAAATTCCAAGCGAACATTTGGTATTTATTTGCAGAAAATGAGAAATGGTCAAAATAATGAAGAAGGTGCAGTGCTTTCAGACCTCAAATAATGCAAAGAAAACAAGTTCATATTTACTTAGAAACAACAATACTAAATGTTTTAACTCAGGAAGAGTTCAGAAATCATCGGTGGAATAACCATGAGGCTCAGTGCAGTGGGCTCTTAATTTCTTCCACAGCTGTATATCAGAGAGCCAATATTGAGATACATTTTCATTAAAGAATTGTCTTAGTCCATCTGACTAGACCTGACTTCAGTGTAAGAATGCCAAAATGTTCTGCAGCACACATCTGGCTTTCTGTTTTCTGGATCTCAACGATGCATCTCACTATATTCCTCAACTGCCTACAAATCTTGTGTGAGAGTTTCTGAGCAATTGTGCCAAAGCAAGCAAAGCAAAACCCTTTGATGCCAGTTATCTCCTGCAGATACAGAGGGAGAAGGACAGTCTTTTTTTTAAAAACAAAAACGTGACATTAGAGATAATGTCAATTAATTAGTGTATGAAAAACTTCATGGAAACATGAGAAGGAAATGAGCCACTCACCCGGACTTTGCTGATGGGGTGACGGAGGCGCTTGTTGGCACTGAGCTCGCTGAGCGTCACGGCATAAAACTGGCCTTTATTTAGGTAAGTCATGGGTCCCTCGCCTTGTTTCTGGCGCAGCGAGCGAGTGGCGTCCAACGTATACTGAAAACTGCCACTGCAAACACACATCAAGAAAGGTTTGTGATGATAAATAACAAGGCAGGATGAAGGGGTAGCAACAACTCAGCTGAATCATGTGTGCCTTTATGGATCATTTTCAGAGTTGCAGGTTTAAATACTGGTTGCAACACTTTACTTATACATTTGTCTGTTCTACAATAGGTGGGTGCAGGGACTTACGCTCCCTCCTGATGAAATAAGAAGTCGTCTGTAGCGAGAGAGGAAGGTGAGTGGTACTTCTGTTCAAAATGCAGGCAAACAAAGAAAAACACACAGAAAGAGGAAATTAGTCCTGAAAAATTCAGTCAGCTTGAGAGGAACTCATCAAACAATGCAGCAAATGAAACAAAAACAGAAACTCCTCCACAGAGGGTTTCTCATGAACAGACCTGAGAGCAACAGAGGCAAAAGGAAACAGATAATTAACGTATCTAATGTTAAATCGCTACCTACATGTACAGATTCACAATGATCTGCAGGTTTCTTACCTGCATATCCTTTGTGTGGCTAATTTATTTCTCCTTTTGCATCAGTTTCCAACGTGACATTTTTGATACAGCTCACAGTAAAATGAACACTATAGATTTTCATCATTAAGTTGTTATAGATTGATATCAAGGTTTGGAGATTTCAATTAAATCATCAGACTAGACTTTACCAGATGCAAGAGTGGCATCATGCAACATCTTCGCAATGTTTCTCTATGTACTGCTACCAAAAGTATACTGTGGTGCAAAAAGCTAAAACAAATATTTTTTGATATATCTTTTCTCAGCTCCAGAGACGTTTTGTAGCAGGAGAAAATACCGAAGTGATTGGAGTTGGGTTTTGTTTTTTTTTTCAGCTGTTTGAAACAGAGTGTAGTGCAGTGCTGCTCCTCCCACACCTGTTTCTGGCGCTTACACAAAAGACAAATTTGGCTATTTGAAAACACATATTATGTGTGTTAATTAGAAAAACAGCACCCTTATTAAGGTAACACTGTTTCGAAAATACTTTTTACAAGATGCATAACAGATTGGGTAAGGATACGTTTGCGGTATCAATATATACCAATTTAAAAACAAAATATGTTACTTCAAAACGGATAACATTTTATATTGCAGTTTAAAGTCATTTTTATTAGATGCCAGTGGAAACTATAGAAATGCCACCATCACTTCTACAAAAATGTATATTTTAATCTTCAAGAAACTAGAAAATACGGCTGTCTTTGCCAGGTATATTCATTCTGTATGTATTAAAATCAAAAAAGAAAAATAAATCTTAGAAATATCAATATGACTATAACAGTACCAATGGATATATATATTTTTAGCAGCAGTATGAAAGAGAATTAAAATATTTTGGTTTTTAATTCAGGTTTGAATTGATCTTGTGAAACCATACAGTCTTACGATGTCATATCGGCTCATCCTGAGTATCTACAGTTCTCAAAGCTGCAGTATTTGTTATACTTGTGTCTGTCTCACCCCGTCTGTCTCCTCCTCGTACGGGCTGTCAGGCGGACTCTGCTGGTCCTCTTTCACGTACGAGCTGTGGTTGACGGTGGTCACTTCGTACGGACTCTGCTCGTAGACCACCCGCTCCTCTCCTTCCACCCGGTAGTGGAGGCCGGGTCCCGCCATGAAGACGGGCGCGTACACCTCGGCCTTGACCACGGCCACGGCTGGAGGGTCTCCGTCCGCTGGGGCCTCCCCCGTTGAGCTGCACAGTTTGGGATCCTGGTGGTCGGTGCCGAGTGAGAGATTGACCGGGACAGATTTTAGGACCTGGACACGGTTGTCCAGAGTTTCTGTGTCATTTTGGCTGGTGGGGTTGTTTGGCAACAATGGCCTGAGAAAAAACAAAAAGAAAAATCAAGGGTTAAAATTGGTTTATGGTGTTATTTTCTTCTGAGTCAAGCAACAATAACAGAAACAAAATCATCAACTTTATAAAAAAAAGGGGGGTGGCACAATGTTTAAAAATTAAAGGTTTGCTGTAAATTTTATTGCCTGCAGCTGAAATATGGAGCAGGGTTTTTTTTTTTTTTATGGCAAACCGCTCCCATTTTATACCTGTAAATTTAAAAAAAAATCTCTTGTATTGTGACTGCAATGTTTTTCTTCCTCTTTTGTTCTTTGTGGATATGGAATAAATCACTTACATCATCTTATATCATATGACTTTACATTGTCATATGCACAGAAACAGTAACACCAACTCACCTAAAAACGACAGTGGTCTTTACAGCCAAATAGGGCCGACTCTACTGAACTTGTTCACCGTGGAAAATGATGCTCTCTTACCAGCTTCAGACACGTTTTACAAGGTCTTTTGCTTTAGTTTTGGGTGGCTGTGCACATTTTGCACTGAAACACATTCTGGGATTTTTTTACGACGCTTAAGCAATGATTGATTTTACCTTGACAACACACTTAAAAAAAAAAAATCATTGTGTTTGAAGTGTTGCCTTAAAATCCATCCACAGATGTTTCTCCATTTAACTAACATGTCTCATTATTCTGGCATTTAGCAGATTTGATTTGGAAACCCTAAGTGGAAAAAAAAGACAGGAAAATGTTGTACTTAATGAATAAACTTAGTCTGGGGGTTTGAATGGATCGAATTCATGCACAGCTTTCCTAATCTAGTCACTAAAGCCACCTTCACCAGTCACACTCAAGCTCACATTTCAATATGAGGATCAGTATGCAACATGGGGTAAAGGGTGTTGCCCAGAGGAATACTGACATGTTGTAAAAGGAAGCTAAAATCAAACACGCAACTTTCCAAATGCAAGCTCACCGCTCTACCCACTGAGTCACAGTCACACCTCAACAAGCGCAATAAGACTAAACTGTGACCACTTATTGAAAAATGATGAACATAAATAACGCAATCCTTTTGGTTAACAATAAGCCACAATGGAAAAGCAGAAAATTACAAAAATGGAAACTTTTGTAAAAATTACTCGATGCGTAGTCAATGTTTTTCCTGCTGTTTAGGAATGAATGGATGTTTACGTTCAGTCCTCTGTGTCCAAGTAATTTACCAAGAAAAAGAAGGCGAAGAATAGAGCAGCAGGTGAAACTAATAAGCACATGTCTATTCGAAGGGCAAATTTTGATTGATTTAGCAGCAAAGGTTAATTTAGCGCCTTTGTGGATTTTAGTAAATAATATAGGTTTATATTTATACCTAGTGAAGCAAAGCTGACATGTCAAAAAATGACAAATAAATAAAACCTGGTAATATGATGTCTCTGTCACCAATCTTTAAGGTATTTTTTTTATTATAAATGTATTAAAAAGTTCAACTAAAACTTTTTAAATAAAGAATGACATGTTACCATGTCATAAACAATAAAGATGATCACAGATGACAAAAGACTTTCAATATTTTTCAACTTTTTCAGTGCAGGTAGCAGGATTTGGTACTTCGTATTTGTCTCAGAACAGATGTCAGGCTTTTAAGTCGAAAAGAAAACTCACTGATTTGTGACATTTTTTCTGTAATTTGGCTAAAATCTTTAAGATCTATTTGTTCTTAGAAAAACAGAACGATCTTGTATGAAGCTATTTTATATGTCGCTCTGTTGCCTTGTACTTGTTTTATTACTACTGAGATCAAGGGTTTGACAGCAGATCCTTAGCTTTTGCGAAACTTAAATTTACTAACCTTTTCTCCGGGTCTTCAGGAATTTCAGCAACTTTGGGGATTGCCAAAACTCTCTTTTCTTTGGGCACCTGGAAGGAGGAGGAGAACAGTCAACAGCAGAACATACTAACCGGTGGTGTGTGTTTCCTGCTAACAACAAGTTTACTTTCTGAAGGATTTTTAATTGCTTTGTATGATTTCTTCCCTGAGGAAAGAAACTCTTGCAAAAAGAATGCAATCAACTAATGATGAATAGTTTATGTTGCTTGAGGTTCAACTTTAATTGCCTGAGTCAGTTCTGACTCTTACGATCTTCCCTTTTTGCCTTTAGTGGTAAAAGGGAAGCAAAGGTGAGAACAGAAAAAGATTGTCTTCATACCGAAATCTTCCCATTGTATTGTTTTTATTATATTGATTGAATCTTTATCCATCTTAAAATGCTACCCATCCCAGATTAAATTCCCCCCAGGCTTCTCCTTGGATAGATACAGAAAACACAATGAAATGTGAAAGTGAAAAGTGAAAAAAGGTCCACTTAGCGATCTGTAAATGTAGAAAATAAAAACTACCCCTGAACCAGTGCGACTGTGTTTTTTTGCATCTGAACTGTCAACTTAACCACTGGAGGTTTCTTCCTGCTAGACGGGATTTGTTCCTATCCACTGTTGCCACAGGATGGATTTCTAGATTCGATTAAATCAGCTGAGCTTAGACGACTAAATGACATTATGAACTGATTTTGACTGTATTGCATTTTAGCCAAGATTAGACTGAAATGTATGCAAGTTAATTTGAGTCTGTGTAAATACTGATATTATGATTTGGACCAGTATGTCTTGAAATGTCATTATGTGATTGGAGGTGATCCGAAACAACCCAACCAAATGTTGAAGTTTGAATGTTTTTAGGCAAAATCTGGGATCCATGAGCGAAAGGGTCACATTTTTATATTTTCTAGTCTAAAAAAAAGACAGGAATATACATTGTGTTGAGGGATTCTGCTCATAATGCCACAAACAGTTAGGAGATAAGCCAATACTTGAGAGGTACTTGTTGCTTTGGTGTATGTACCACTCCAGTTAAGCATCTATAATAAACACCATTTACTCGACTCGATTTATTCCTTTTTGCCAGAAAAGCAATGCAGTTTCTTTAAAGTAGAGGCATGTTTTTATGAAGTTGACTGATGAATCTGACTGCATTTTACCAGTCTGTCTACCTTTAAGGTTTACTTGTATGTCACATGCCTTATTGTTTACTACAGACTTCTGCTTGCTGATGAGGTGTAGCGAAACAGAAAACCTAGAAATCGTGTTTGGTGTTGTTGTTCTCCACTGTCGCCACATGCTTGTTTTGGATTGGGAATTGCTGCAAAAATAATTCACTGCACAGACAACGTTTTACCAATTAGAATTAAATGATTTACCTGACTTTGTTTGAGTTGAATTGGACTTTGGAAAATAATTTGACTACAGAAGTTGAATAAATTGGACTGATTTGAATTTGGGTCAATTTTGATTCTATATTACTGGATATTATAGAGATATTTGTATTGCAAAGCACTTTGAGACGGCGTTTTTTGGTGAACTGAACTATACAAATCACTAAATCGATGTGCTGGGACACAGCCGTCACCATCCTCCACACTGAGACCTGCACCTTGTAGTATTCGTACAGCAGCCCCAGGGCATTGGCACTGTCCTCGTCCCCATTGATGCTCATCATGGCCTTGGTGGCAGCCGTCAGTGGGTTCTCCAGGTACGACCTCCACGCCTCATCCTCGCTGGTGTAAGCGCGCCGCACGGCGGGGAAAGAGCTCTCATTGGGAACGACCACCACCAAACGCTTACTGGAAGAAGGTAAATCAAACAGCTTTTATTGATTCACTGCTGCTTTTAGCTTCGTTGTTTACTCTCCTTTTGATTTTACTGAAAGTCTTTATCTCAATGATCAATTTCACAAGAATTCAAATATTAGCTTGTAATCTATAGCTGCCATTGGGTGTGTATGAATGCGTATGTATGTGTTTGCCTTGGCGCTCTTTAGTCCCACTTAAGTGGAGATCACAGAGTAGTCAAACACACACAGTGTTGCCACAACATCTCTCTGGGCTCAGCCAATCAGAGGGTAAAGCTCTGAGTGAGTCAACTTGAACTTGTACAATAAACAGTGACAACATTTGCACTTTCATTACTCTAATAGCTGCAGCACAAATAAAGATTAATCAGTAATGTAAAATGACCGTGGAATTTGAGATTGTCTCAAAAAGAAAAGATTATTAACCAAAGGAAACACATCATCAATTTATATTTACTGCAGGAGAAAAATATTAAAAGCATTTACTTTGTATAACACCTTTACTTTTTGGATTATAAATTAACACTCCACAATTAGATTTTTCTTTCTTCATTTCTCAGCGAATACATTTTTTAAGTGATTTTAGATTAATCAGTTTTGTTGTTGTTTTTCCAGGTTCTCCATGACTGCAGTTACTGCACTAGAACAACTAAACATTAGTGTAAAAAAACACAACCCAAAACTGATTACTATCTTTCAATTCCGCTACGTTGGATTTTTGCAGAAACTGTTAACCACTGCCTGTCAAAATAGTGGCCGACACCTGCTGTCGCCACTGATGACAAACCCTGAAAAACTGAACAGAATAATAGAGAAAAAAAAAACAATAGACTATACACGTTTAATTAATTTGAACAATTTCACTATGAAGTGCCTAAAAAGAAAAAATAAAATAAATGTACTATAATTGAAGTTTTATTGTACAAGCCATATTTAAAATAGATTTTTGTAAAGTATTATGTTATACTACTAACAGTTTAATAAATCATTAATAAGGCTCAAATTTCCGAATTTAAAGTAAAGAAATGTTTATTATAACTACCTAAATTAAAGACGGAAATTCGGTTTCAGTTCCTAATCAGCAACCAAAAAATTATTTTATGAAGAATTTGCGAATAAAACACACAAAGAGTTAAAATATATATAAACTCAAGAAATATTGTAGAAGCAGTCAAAAGAAAAAAAATATATATATATATTCGTGAATCTGAAGTAGGTTTATCGAAAAAATAAAAAATAAAAATCCAGAAATAAAAAATTTGTCCTGCCACTTTGACGGGCTTTTTCCATCAGTCAAAAATGGCGAATTCCGCTCTAATGAAAACCACGGCTCCAAGTATTTGCGTGAAAAGTTTCCTCCCGGACCTGAACTCGTCTGAACATGTGTGGAATAAATATCCACCGCAGGTGATGTTATGACCAGTGACTGAGCGCTTTATTTCGCCCCACAGCGCTCAAAGCCAGATCTGGAAAACAAGCGTCTGTTCGTCCAGAACCCATCTATGCGCCTCTCCTCGGGCTCGATCACTTACTTGTCTGTCTCCTGTGACATATTTTGGCTTCCTCTACGGTTCTTCCTTGTGAAACTGGACTTTCAAGTCGGAGCAGCTAGCAGAGTGAGTTTGCCAGAAGTTGGGCTACAGGTAAGTCGACTTTTCTCGCCCCGCGTCTTTTCTCCCTGCCCCTCTCCGAGACGGTCTCTCCCCTCCCCGCTCCTGTCCTCCTCTACCTGTCAGGTAAAAAAAAAAAAAAAAAAAGTCCTTCCAACCTGGACCAATAGCTTTGCTTCGTCTCTTCTTCAGTTTGCAGGCATTTTAGAACAAACATCGACAAACATCCTGCTGCCATACGCTCTAATATTTGCCTTTTTAATGTCCGCTTTACACGAAATTCTTCCACTGGGAGGAATTGAAGGTGAGTTCCTGAGTCGGCTCCTGATTGGCTGATGCGGAGCGGAGCGGAGCTCTGATTGGTTATCAGGTAAGGGGGCGGGCGGGATAGCTCACCTGCAAGCACAATAAAAGACATTCTGGCTCAGTTTCTAGCTCTTCTCTGTACGAACTACTTCAATTTTCCTACGTGTAAATTTGCACACACGTAGGTAATTAGGTAAACAAGCACATTTTATTCATGTAAGTAAAAATGAGGTTGCTTCACAGCAAAAAGATTCAAATAGAAAACAATTCAAGTTAAATAAAAGAAAAAGAAAGGCTAAAATACAAAAAAAAAAAGAAAAAAATACAAATCCTGGAAAATTATCTTTCCTTAACAATGTATTTGTATTGTAGACCAAAAAGTCACGTTTGAAACAAGCCAAACCTAACAGGTGCAAATTGAGAAAGGGGTAAAGTTCAACTATTTTGATTTTGCTAAAGAATAAAATGTTATAATTGCCTGTGCTCATTAACAGAAATCCTAATGATAATAAGAAAAGTTAGTTTATCTAATAAGATCCACTTACTTTGTTCACATCTACTGACTTCACCTTTTGACCCTCAGGGGTTTTTTTTTTTGAATGGCTGCCCTGTGTGATTTTTAGGCAGTTTCAGAGTCGACCCCGGGCAGGAGCCCTGTCATTAGCTTACACAATGCCATTGTCCTCATAATGAAGCTGTTGTGTGAGGAGATCCCAGTGCTTGGGATTACCCTGACTGAGCAAACAGGGAACGAATGTGTGTCTGTGTGATGCAGTGAGGAACAACTGAGGAGAGGTTCAATTATTTCTAATTACTTATGGTAAATTTAAGATTTCAGTCCTTTTTGATCTAAAATAAAGATCAAGTCAGGTGGTGATCCTTACTGGATTTAACGGGCATTTGATGATAATAATCCTCTAAATGGTACAGAATTACACGATAATCTGAAGTTCGGTAAAATGCAGCCATGCACTATTCAAACTGGTTTTAATGGAAAAATGTTTGCATGATGAAATGACAGATTTTTGCTTATGAATGCCTTCACCCTCTGTTGCATGGAAATACACAAAATGATATTTTACATTCAGTTTAACCGTCAGCAGGAGTTGTGCATGTTTGCGTGCTCTGCAGATGATCACTATCCTCCCTTGTCCAATTTGCTTTCCAGAGCACCTGAGCTCTTTATGTGTGTGTGTGTGTGTGCGGGGGTGTGTGTGTGGGTGTGTGCGGGTGTGTGTGTGTGTGTGTATTAGAGCGGGATTGCTAGATAAATACAGGTGGGGTTCTTTTCTTCCTGCGGCACCGAGCCAAAGCGAGCTCAACAACACAGACAAAGAGAAGGAAACTGCGCCGTTCAACTTGATGATTTTTATCTCTGCTCAACCTTATTTTGTATTTTTCTAGTTAAAACAGATTCAGTTTCCTTGTCAGGAACTTTGCTGGAAATTACTTATTAGAAACTAAACAATTGGAAGGTAAATTGCTCTCAATAAAGATACAAAGACAACTATCCCGAAAATAACTGAAATATCTAGTTCCTGTTGGCAAACATGCAGAAATGCAAGCTTCAAAGAGCTTGTAAAATGTATATTTAATTATTTGTTTGCTCATTTACTTTTATTTATATGTGCGTTGCTTGTGTTTTCGTAATAGAGTCTCACTTTTCAATCTCTGAATTCTATTTTGGTGTTTGGTTTTGAGGTGCCACTATAAGATTGTGAATATTCACCTGAGTTTAAGTCTTTCCTTATGGATTTTATGGATTTATTTTTGCTGAAACAACTTGACTTTTCTGAAAGCCTGCTAAGTAGGGAGATATTGTTAAATGTCGCAATAAAGAAGTCACATTTGCATTTTGCCACAACTCATGTAGAGACCACAGAAAATATGAAAATATGTTAAAGAAGATGTTCTGTATGATAAGACCAAAGGGTAACCTTTTGGCCAACATGCAAAATGCTATGCGTAACAAACAAAACGATGATGTTTTTAACATAAATAATCTGTGAAACATGGTGGTGGCTGCATCATGTTGAGGAGACGCACTTCTTCAGCAGGGACAGGGACGTTGGTCAGAGTTGGTGAGAAGATGGATTTATACAGGAATACAAAAACCTCTCACAGCACATTCATATGTCAGAATGGCCTAGTCAAATTTCTGACATAAATATGATTAGGAATTTGAAGCAAGATTTGAAAATTGTTGTTCACATATATATATATATATATATATATATATATATATATATATATATATATATATATATATATATATATATATATATATATATATATATATATATATATATATACATATATATATATATATATATATATATATATATATATATATTATATGTACAGTACAGACCAAAGGTTTGGACACACCTTTTAATTCAATGAGTTTCCTTTATTTTCATGACTATTGACATTGTAGATTCACACTGAAGGCATCAAAACTATGAATAACACATGTGGAAATATGCACTAAACAAAAAAGTGTAAAACAACTGAAAATACCCCTTATATTCTAGTTTCTTCAAAGTAGCAACCTTTAGCTGTGATTACTGCTTTGCAAACACTCTGCATTTTCTTGATGAGCTTCAAGAGGTAGTCACCTGAAATGGTTTTCACTTCATAGGTGTGCCCCGTCAGGTTAATAAGTGGGATTTCTTGCCTTATAAATAGTCATGAAAATAAAGAAAACCCATTGAATTAGAAAGGTGTGTCCAAACTTTTGGTCTGTACTGTATATACTATATAATTCATTTTATGTATGCTATTATGTTTAATTTTAAAACACAATTTGATATTTGAACGTTTTCTCAGTACCCCAACCTTGTTTTTGTTGATCACAAGTGTGCCCCCGACCCTTATTTTGAGAAACACTGCATATAATCCAATGCAGTATTAATGATGAATGCTAACTTTTTCAGTGCATATAGATAATTAGTGGTGTAGTCCATCTTCTCTTCATGTTATTTATTAATTGTTTTTTTTAAATTAACCGTTGTAAAAAAAAATTGAGATGACTTGAAAGTGTTTCCTTCTGCTCGGTTCGTCTGAGCTGGCCCTGAAGAATGAACTGAAGTGGCTGAGTCTGGTTTAGGTTTTCTTTCCCCCTCATTGGCTTAGCTGGTATGCATAAATACTGAGATGCATTGTTAACTGTTCTTTGGAAGGATAAAAAAAAAAGAGAAGCATCGCTGTGCAAAATCAAAATACAGTTAAGCTTTCCCCCCTTATCTCCTCCTTTCCCTCCATCACCTACATCTCCAGGAATGTCCACCCGTCGTGTGGCGACAGGACAGCTGAAAGAGGCAGAGGGTCCCCCGGACAAGCTATTACAGGCAGAGTGAAGGGCCACGAGGCCTCCGACTACCTTCCCTCGAGTGGGAGTGTGTGAGTGTGAGGTTCGCTCCGTGACAGAGGTGAAAGGTGTATCCTACATACCAGGAGTTTTTTCATGGCGGGAGCAGCTTGTCTGGACTTGGCCAGGATTAGGTTTCTGCATCTGTGTGTTTCAGAAACTCGCAGCTGAGGCGGAGACGTGTGTGATGTGTAGCGGCTGGGGTGGAGAGTTCGCTCAGATGGAGGAAAATAAGAACCTGAGATGAAGATCAAGATATTTGATTATAAATAAACACCAAGAGAAGATCAGATGACTACAAGGATTCTCAGAAAGAAAATGGCCTTTCTGTCACTTCAGACATTTCTTATTTGGTTTAGCAACACCATCATAACTCAAGTTTTGTTCATTTCTTGCTAAAGTTATATTTTTTCTAAGAGTAAAAATACATTTTGTATGTATATGCAATCTCGTGTAGTTATATAAATGTTTTTAAATAGTAATAATAATAATAAATAAATTAGTGCTTTTTTAAGCATTATGGTAGAAGTAATAACTATTGTCATTTTAACATTACACATTCATCACATAGCAGATAACACACCACCGGTAGGCTGAATACATTTGCAGGAGCAATCTACGACGGGATAGATGAAAGCATTTCACATGTTAGAATGGCCTAGTCAAAGTCTAGACCTAGGTCCAATTGAGAATCCTTCAAAAGACTTTAATACTTCTGTTCATGATACATTCTTGATCCAATCTGACTGGGGATCAACTATTTTTCCAAGAAGACATTTTAAAAATGATGTTTCATTTTTCTTCCACAACTTGATTATTCTCTGTATGGTGATTACACGAAATCTCAATCAAACATATTGCAGCTTGTGATGGCAATGTGATCAAATGTGAAGTCACATTTTATCACAAGGTGTGTGACTTTTTTCACAACACATTATGCAGAACAAATAAGCTGTTAACTTATAGCTTATTTGCAACATCTCAACAGAACCACACTTAAAAAAAAAATCTCCAAAAATGTTATGTATTCTAAAATTGATGGTATACATCAAATTAGTTTTTAACATTATAGATGTGTTATTGACAAAAGACATCGATTTGTGTTGCCCCTGTCTGTTAGAATCAAATCCTGCTGACTTCAACCACAAACAGTCCCAGCTTGCAACCAAAATCAGAGCGCTGCCGCTGTTGGTGAGCTGTCATCATCTTCACAATCAGCCTCTGTCCCACCGGCCCACGTCTGACTGACCTAAAGCCTCACCTCTCCCTCTCTTTCACCGACTGTGAGTGTGTTGAGGTAAGGAATTAACTTTTTCTCCCCCTGGAGGCATGGTTCGCCCTCTCACTAATGACACCAAACCACTCAGAGGTCGTCCACTCAGATCCACAGGGTTTAATCGTTATTTTTGTTGAGTTTCTTCCCCTCCACGTGGGCGCACCGCTCATCACAGCCAGACCTCTGAAGGCTTGCGTGCAGCCCGACTGGTCGGCCGGCATTGTGGCATGTTGCGGCAGCAAACTGTGGCAAAACCTGTTGGTTTGGAAGAAAAAAAAAAGGGAAAGCGGGAGCACGAAAGAGAAAGAGAGAGAGAGGAAGTGGCTGATGGGGAAGATGAAATCCGACTTCCTCTTCCTTCAACAGCCTGCAGAGAAGCAGGGAGGTCACATTCAGCACTGTTTGGTGTCTCTGTGACCTTCTGTAAAACTCTCAAAACGGCTCCAACTTGGAATCGAAAAGAAGGTGGAGGGATTGATAAAGAATTTGGTTGTCTGCGGCAAGCCCCTGCTCATTCATAACCACAAAGGCCAGTCAGATAATATTCTCCTCCACCACTCAATAGCTGACACCTGCGAGATTTGTTTTCACACAGGCCCTAAGGCTGGACAACCCCACCCCAAACCTGTAAGCAAGCAAGTCCCTGCACAACATCCTGCAGGGTGGTGGTGGTGGAGGGGGAACCTGAGCAATGTGTGGCTTTTGTCATTTTCCACCCCTTTCCGCCTTTCTTTTTTCACTTTTGGCTCTGTTCTTTAAAGCATAATCACATCCTTCTCTCCTGAGAGATATTTCCCCTCACGTTGACAAAAGGAGTGAAAAAGCAGAAAGGTGGAGGGGGGGGGGGGGGACATGGAGGCAGGCGAGGGAGTTTTCTCACAATGATAAGATTTCTCCTGTAAGGAAGTCGTGACACCTATCTGTCAGGAAGCTTTGTGTAATTGGCCTCAAATAAAAAAATAAAAAAAAGAAGAATATACCCTGAATGAGTATTTCTGATGTTTATCCAGACAGGTTTCTTCCGTTCGACTCATGTGACAACTGGAGCCATGCTTTATTTACATATTAGCTGAATTTAGTCAAATGCAGAGAGATGATGAAGAGCTCCACTGTTCCCACTCACAGGCCAAAACCACAGTCACACAGATAGATGAGATAAAAATCTAATGTAGTCCTCTGAGCTGCATTATGTTCAGTTTGTGCTGCTGCGATTCAAAACAAAGATTACCAGTCCTACCCGGGACAAGACTGTTTTATTATTATGAGGTTTTCCAATATTAGGAGTCCATCAGCGTGAGTTCGTGCCAGTAGTGGACCTGCGCTGCTGCCCTCTAGTGTTGTTCTTGGGAAGCTCTGATGTTTCAGTCTCGGATGTATCAGTCATTCAAAGGTTTGTAGCACATAAAAACATTGATACTGTAATTTTGCTATTTTATTCAGCTCACCTGAGTCAATCTTTGTAGAACCATACATCGCTGCAATTTGAACTGCAAGTATTTTTGGGGGGGTATACCTCCACCAGCTACGTATGTCTAGCGCCTGGTTCTTCTTTGTGAAATATCCCACACTCTCTCAGAATAGCTGGAAAGCATCCTAAGTTGAAATCAAGTCTGGACTTTGACTAGGCCGTTCTAATGCAAGAGTACGCTTTGATCTAAGCCAGTGGAATCCAAACGATTTTCTTTTCAAGTTCCCAGGGTATTAATATTTTTATAAAGCACCAAAGAAGTCATAAGAGTGTGGAGCTCTGGCTGATAAATTAAAGTAATGTTAATAAAGAAACAAATAGTGTGTGATGCTTAAAATAGAGGCATTATTTGTGATCATTTAGAAAAATATCTGTGAAAGACAAATTAAAGTGTAGATGTTTAGAATGTGAGAAATTTTATAAAATAATTATCACAAATAAACAAAATTCTATTACTACAGAATATTTATCTACATGCTAGTTTTTTTTAAAATCAGAAACAGTAATATGATAGGAATATGTTGGAATATTTATTATACTCCGCTGGCAAAAAGATGTTGATTTTTAAGTTTTTAGTTTAGTCTTATTTATAAATGTATTCATTAATTTATTTATACTCCAGAATACAGTTATTGAAAAAAATAGTTCGGACTGAAATTGTTTTGTCGCTACACATTCAAGAGGGGGAAATAATTGCAAAACAAAAGAAACAGAAGGAAAGAAAAAGGGGAAATATAGTTATAATATAGAGGTGCTCTTGTACAGAATCAAGTGTTAACAACCAAACTGTACCACTAGGAGGCAGCATTGCCTCACCTATGTAACTGTTCCCAGGAAGGCGATTTCCATCGGAGGGCTTTCCGCTGCTTTCACTGTCTTTTTAAAAAATAGGAAGAACAACCTAATCGAATCTCTGTTATTAGACACATTAATAAGATACTTTACTTAGAATAATTTCGACAATTTTATTATTTTGAGAGAAAAGACGCTTCTATGAAATCTTTTTTTAAATTATTTCTCTCGTGTGATCACAAGTTGTAGAATGAGTGAATGCCGACATTCCTGAGTCTTGCGAGAGTCTTTAAACGCAGCACTGACGTTTACTTCTTGCCTCTGGGAAATCAGCAGCTGTCACATTTCTGAGTTACAAACGACACGTACGTCTATATTTTTGAGGTAAGGTGTTCTTTCTTTGTCAATAATCACGGCTTTTAGTGTTGGGATGATGGTGCTGATGGCTAGCGGAAGGCTTGAGTCCTGTGAAATCTCCATGTGGTTAACCAGATTTTCACACATGAAGCTAATAACTGACACTGCTAACAGCTCGGTTCAACACCGACACAAATATAAAAGGCGTTAACTTCGTGGTACTTTAGGTCCACAACAACTCTCAGAAGCTGAATGTGTTGTTGCTGGAAACTTGTTGTTGGCTGCTTATATATAAACACGACTATTAGTCAGCTAATGCTTGCTAAGTCCCCATCCGAATGCTAAATAGTTAACTCCTGGAAATATAAGACACCGAAATCACCCCGATATGACAGAGGAAGTATTTACAGTATTTGATTAAATAAGCTATAGAATGTCTAACTTTGTAACTTTGGTTATGTACAAGGTCTTAAGTCAGCCAAGAAGACTAATAATAGAAGTTGTTATGATGCAGACTGGTTTACCGGTTAATCTATGTTCATGCCTACTAAACCTGCAGAAGTCCCCGTGTTTTTAATAAAGTCTGCTCAAAAAGAGCTACTTAAAGGATTTTCAGTCTAGGTGTGGTGTATCTGCATAGTGCATGACTCAAAAGAGGGTTATGAATGCAGGCTGCATGTTTGTTATTGTACATATCAGGAAATTAGAATAGAATTGAACACCTATAAAGTAATTTAGTCCAGAAACTAGTGACACTTATTTATCATTTACATTCGTCACACACATAATTTTGTATTTGAAGAAAAGTAAACAGTTCAGTGTAAATCAGATGGTTGTCATATTGCATAAGACCTGCAGGGTTGGTACCACTGTTGTTTTGCTTGTCCTGTCAAGCAACCTCTCAAGTGTGTCCCCCGCCTCGCCTGTGATGACCGCTAGAGATGGCACCTTAATGATAGTGAGCGAGTTGTAAACAATATAAACAGTATAAACAATGGGTGTATGGATGACTAAAAGGGATTTTTAATACAGAAATGTCATGTTAGGGCTTAAACACTCTTGCGTAAAACTGACATCGACTGCTCCCATCAGCAGAGTAACCAGATTCTTCCTAAAGAGACAGGTTCAGAGATATCTGAATACAGATTCAGATATTTTAGTGGAAAGTTTATAGAAAAGAAAAACTTTGGTATAGCATGATGCAGAAGCAGCAAGCACATAATTCAGTTTGCTTGGTGTCCAGTTGAATACGCTGCATATACTGAGCAATACATGTACAAACAGAACTTTTCTGAGAAGCTACATTTTGGGTTTTCAAAAAATTGTAAGCTTTATTGATTGTAATTAAACTTTTAAAATGCATCACTCTGTGTAATAAAATGTTACTTTTGGTATTCAAATTAAAAAATGAAACTCATGAATTTCACTGAGGTTTTCTTTTTTTTTCAAATGAATTACAAAAAGAACTTTTAGTAATTTGCTGCAGAATTGAGGCAAGATAATTTACAAGAGCAGCTTAATGCCTCTGAGATATTAGTACGTAGCATTGAGATGTGGATTTACTGATATTTCACTTGGAATAAATCATTACCTTTGCATGATTTGCTAATATCATGCAGCCTAGATCACATCTCCTGCACATACTGCTGTTTGGAGACACACATGGAGCTTCAGCCACTAACGGTCATACGTCAATGTAAAACATTTGTTAGATCAACAAAATAATGTCCATTTTGTCCTTCATACAGAAGGGTCCCTTCAGCTAGTGGGCATGACGCGAGGTAGGCTGCCACGCTATCACTGGACATGCACAGATTTTAAACCTAAAGGCAATTAAAAGGACCAGTTAACTTAATGTGCATATTTTTAGACTGTGAGAGGAAGCTGGAGTACCCAGGGAGAACATTAAAACTCCAAGGAGCCAGCATGGGATTTGAACCCAGGACCTTCTTGCTGCAAGGCAACAGTGTTTGCAGCAAGAAGTCCTTCTGACTAAAAATGGCTCCAAAACACAAAGGGATAACTTGTCCTATTTTATTTCATTTATTTAGCACACACTGCATAATGTGCTGCTATGGTTAGGTTCAAGGACCGGACAGGAAATTAGTAATCTCTATGAAGATTACCTTAAAATATTACCAGAGCAGTTTAGGACATTTGCAGAAATATTAAGCGGTGAGAGAATAATGAAACTGAAGGAATCGTAGCGAAGTCGTGGCTTTTCCAGGAAATAATCCATGTTCTTTGATGATGGTCCTTAAATCCAAAAGCCTAAGTAAATGTAAGCTGATACTGTCCACCTCCATCTGCAACTTCTGTCTCTGGGTTTGGTTCTTTTTTTTTCCTTCTTCTTTTTTTAGACCAACATCCTAAAACTCCCTGAGAGTGGTTATCCAGGGAGAAACTAACAGACTTACCTCCTCTGTGAGCAAGTCGGATGGGAATAACTGGCTTATCTGATTTCACTGAGCATTCCTGCATAGTAATGTCTCGCAGGACAGGCCAGAACCTGTTCCTCTTGTATCTCCTATTCACAAAATCCAGTGGTTTATAAATGTTCAACTAGACAAACCTGTTCCTGCTATTTGTGCAATTTAAAACAATTGTTGTTTAAAATAAAAAAAATAAAAAAATCTTGTTAAGTTTAAGAAGTGCCGAAAGGCGAAAGAATTGATAAAATAGTATTTATATTGGCTCGTCATGGGTGCAGGTTCGCCACCGTGGTTTCCAGATGGCGCAGAAGAAGCCAAAACAAGATGTACCGTGATAAGATCAATCTTTTGTTTTTGTAACTGTTCAACACTGTGCAGCTGGGACATCAAAACATACGACTTTAACAGAACTATGAATGAGAAGAGAAGAGGTGTTAGCAGGTTTTACTTCTCAGATTTGTTACAGAAATAAATCTGTAACAAATTTGTTTCATAAACCTGTTAGCATAAACCGATCGCCAAGTATTAGGATCATGCTAATGTTAACTCATTCGCTCAGGCTTTTCCCACTTTGACTCTGAGCACAGGTATTTGGTTCTTTAGAATTTTTCCACCCTTATTTGAGCCATTTCTCCCTCCGTCCTCTGTGTTTTCCCTAGCATGGCACGCGGGCACCAGAAAATTCAGTCGCAGCAGAAAAATGCCAAGAAGCAGGCAGAAATGAAAAAGTCCAAGGGTCACGATCAGAAGATGGCAGCCAAGGCAGCGCTAGTGTTCACTTGCAGCGTCTGCAAGGTATGTCTGGCACCAGAGGGGATTACATCAATCAGTCAAGCAAATTTTATTCGTAGACTACATTTAATTCAAACAGGTGTAAAGAAAGTGATCTGCACATACTTTCTGAACTGTCTTCCTGTTCACTTAGGGTCCACTTCGAGTCCTAATGGTATGACGCCCCCATATTTATCTGGACTTTTGAACCCTTAGTCTCTTTTCAGATCTTCAAGGTCCACAAAACAGTTGCCATTAGACACTCCCAGATTACAGCAGTAAAGTTGAGATGACAGACTGTTCTTAGTGGAGGAACAACCTGCCTTTGTGCTGAATGTTGGAGCTGAGCTGACTGCTAATCGTTTGATTACTGTCTCTGTTCTCTGGGTTTCTGTCTCAGTTCAGCAGAATATTTTAGCTTTTATTATGCTCATTTTTCTAATTGGATGATTTATGTTATAACTTTCTTTATCTGGTTATGTTATGTTGCACTTGTTGCTGGTGACTTTATAGCTTGTGAAACACGTTGACCAAGTTGTGAGTTTGTTTTAGGAACATCAACAGTCTAAGCTGCCCTTAAATCTTTAGGACTGTGTGTTCCAAAACAATTTTAGCTCTCGCTTTAGATCTTAACTGAAGACCCTTTCCAGAATACCTGAGAGGCCTGATACATCAGTTGTTCTAAGACCATTAATGTTTTTGAATGCAAAAAAAAAGCACCTAAAATATGTTGTTTTTACCTGCTATAGCCAACTTTTCCTTAATATGAGCTTCATTTTTGATCGTCTGCCCACAGTCCCAGATGCCCGACCCAAAAACCTTCAAGCAGCACTTCGAGAGCAAGCACCCCAAATCCCCTTTGCCCCCAGAGTTGGAGGGCGTGGAAGCATAAGCGACTTGGATAAACCACACTGAATGCGCTGATCCGGCTCTGAACATGACAGCAAAGAATGATTTAATGTACCCAACATGAAAGCCTCATGCAGTCCACTGCTACCTGTGTGTGGTTGTGTTTAAATACACGCACGACTAAATCCAACCGTGGTTTTGACTTCAGGGACCTGTACGATCAATGAGCCCAGACTCACTGCCTTCATGTTTTGTACGTATATCTCCTTTAAGGATCAATAAATTGTCGTCCGTTGCATCCCAGATGATATAAAGTGACTATCCTAACAAAGCAAAATGGATTTGGCTTGGGTGGAAAATTTGTTTGTCTTTGCTGCTGTCAAAAGTGACCTACTTTATTTTAATTGTACTTGGGAGTGTTTTACTCAAACGGAGGCCTGCACACTGTTAATTCCTCCAACAGCTCTGTGTGCCCTGCTGTACTGCAATCTTTCATTCAGCTAATCAGAATTTCATGTTTGGTTGTAAAATGTGAAACTTTGCCAGCTGCCCAAGCTGCTACACAGATTCTTAGGAAGTGAAATTATGTTGGAGACTGCCGGCAAGATTAATGTGCCTGTAAAATGAATGTAAGCTCCAATAATGTATCATACCATTTTATTAAAACTCACTTTGTTATATATCTGCTGTTTGCTTTTTTTTTTTTTTTTTTTTTACAGCTTTGGTCAAAAGTTTGCATTTGTTCATCGCTGGCAGAAATCTCATTATTAATTGCCTGTTAATGATTTATTTATACAGTTCTTATTACTGTGGGGGTTTCTCCAACCAACACAAGGAAAAATAATATGGAAATGCATACTTATGTTTAGTATTGCCTAAATGACCCTTAGCAAACACATTTAGCATCCATCAAGCTTCTATCTTGAATCATTGATTCAGTTGGCAGCACGGCTGCATTGCAGCAAGAAGGTCTTGGGTTTGAAACAGCTTTCCATCTTTGTCCTTGTTTGTTAAATATTAGATTCATCAGGGAAGAGTGACCAGCACTGCATTCATGATCTTGACTGACAGAGAAAAGTGCAAAAAGTTGCCACAACCGACAGCCGACTTGGACCCAATCCTAGAATAATGTTTCTCTGTTAATTGGCTGTGACATTTTAAAATGAATACATTAGGTTTTTTTTATTGCCTCTCAATGTGACACCAAACTAATCAGGCCAGCTAATAAAAGGTATAAATTTGGTCTCAAAACATTTAAACACTTGATATTGGACAATAATTGACTGTAACGGGGCAGAACGTAATCCGTTAAACAGGCTAATGGCTAATGTAGGGGGCACTGCAGGAATTTGAGACGTGGTTGTGGAGAAGAAACGATGTAGTGGATGAGGGAACAGTAGCAGGGGAAGGTGATTGGTACAAGATGTGGTGTATTTCTCCCCGTCTTTAATTATAATATGCTGAGGCCGGGTGCTGCAAACCAGAAGAGCCTGGAATGGCTGGCACGACCCGCAGCATAAACAATCTGTTAATAAAAGCTCCATTCTGCCAGAGCTTTTTACAGGCTGCTGTCAACAACTGGTTTTAGCCAGTTTTCTAGACAGATGTAAACAAAATTCAACTTCTTGAACTGCTTTCAAATCCCTCTGTGACAGAAATCGATCATTGCAAATCACCATAATTATAGCATCACTATAGTGAAACATGGTATTTTCATCATGTGATCAGAGATGATGGGAAGGTAGAGCAAGGCAAACTTCAATATATGTATGTTAGAATCCACAACAAATTTGATATTGTGGTGGAGGTTCACCTTTAACCAGGACAAAAACCCCAAAACAAAACAAACATGCATCCACAGATACAATTAAATGATTTTGATGAAATGACTTGTATCTTAGAATGGCCCAGTCAAAGTCCAGACCTAAATCCAATTGAGAATAGGTGGCAAGACTTGACGATTGATGGTCTCAGATCTTCTACCTCCAATCTGGCAGATCTTCAATTATTTTGAACATAAGAACCAAACAAAAAATCAGTTTCTATGTGCAAAGTTGTTAGCTGATGTTGCATCAAAAATGTGCAACATCCGAGCTATTAAATTTAGGGTTATTAAAACAAATACATAAACTTTTCAGATTTCTTTTGTTAAAATTTTTTTTATTTTAACAATGCAGTCATAAAATGACTGGGATCAAGGGGAAGATATCATTTCAAGGGATTGTAATTAATTATTTGGCTTCAAACCTCCTTCCTTCTGATGACTCAGTGGGAAACAAATCAACAGGGTGGAAGCTACGCTGCCTGTTGCTTTCAATGTTTGAGTAATTCGACTCTGTGAATCTCTGCCTGCATTGTTTCAAGCATAATTCACTTCCTTCCTTCCTTCCTGTCTATAAACTTGTGAATGAAAGAATGCCACACCTGGTCATTCATACAAACATGGAGAAAAAAATGACTGAGGGTAGTTTGTGTTCAAGCAGGATGGAGTCAGGGGGGTTTGGAGGGAGGGCAATGTGGGTAAAAAAATTTTAAATAGCTGGCATAATTAGGTGAAGCAATCCTCCCTGGCTATAGAGCACCTATTTTCAGCCAGCGGTCTCTGTCTGAGCTGTGCTTGTAATGAAACCAAAAATCTGCTATTGTTCTTTGATTTGGACCGTTTAAGTTTTGAGAAAAGCAAGTCAATCTGTAGAGACATTCTGCTCCATATTGGCCACATTATTCCTGTGTGTGTTGCTTTTGAATGACCTTGTTTCAATGTCAGAGGAGCATTAGTCATTTTCCAGCTACTTCTTGCCTGCCTCAGCAAACCTCAAAATCCAGGACACACCCTTTGGAAAGCCAAAGTACAAATCACCATTGCACTGTTGAGTCTTACTTCTTGAAGCTAAATCAGCCAGGCAGGGGCCCAGCCGATGACTCGGAGACTTCCTCACTATTTTCCCCTCAAAACCCAGACATGACTGGTAGAACTGGATGAGCAGGAACAGTAGATTCCCACAGTGCTAAAAGAGGAAAACCATTCTTACACATACTATTCAATAGGATTTAATTTTCTAAGCCTTAAAATGGAATGTAGAAAGCAGAACATAGAGGAATGTTATTTTCCTTTCAAATAGAGCATTTTTTCTATGCATTTTCTGTATTGTACCCATTTCTGAATTGACTTTTTTGTTTTCTTTTTTGAGCCACTACGGAAGTGTTGTGTCAACAGTTAGAAGTTAACGGTGATTAACTCAGATATTTTACAGTTTAGTTTCAGTAGCCATACTCTTTACTGGTTAACACAAAGAATCAAGAAACCACTTAATGAACTTGTCTGACAACAAGAAGTAGGGCAAAAGATCTCAAAAAGCAAGCAGCCCTATTCTGTAGAAATTCGAGAACATGAAAGAAACCAGTCTGGAAAGTGTCGGAAAACCATTTTTAGGACTTTGTGAGTTCAACAAACCTTAGTGGCTCATTGAGAGCCATTAAGCACAAATAAAGAAAACACTATCCTTGGGGTAGTGTTGTAAACCCAAGAGATATGTCATAGGGGAACTAGATCTCCATGGCACTCTATGTGTAGGGAGAGCAAAAAGTATTTTAGGTTACATTTTGTTTCGTAAATTTTATCACAGGTCAGTCCTACATCAATAACTTGTATACATATAGACTGTCTAAGTAATAGTAGGCAGATCAGGCTAGCACAATCCTTTTCTGGTTGGCTTCAGTTTTTACAAATAGTACATTTTTAAATATTATAAAACATTTAACATTTTCTGGAGTTTTTGTCCCATGTTCCATCTTTTTGCTTTAAATGTATCTAAGTCTTTAATTCTAGCAAGAGAAAATTAGTCAGAATTTAATTTATTCTGACTAAGGTAATTTTACATTTACACTCAGAATATGACATTATTATGTTATTAAGTATCATAATCATACTTTTTACATGCACTACACTATTATCGTGTTCAGTTTTTATTTATTATTAGTAGTAGTATGGTTCTGTCACAAAGTCTCTTTCCTCTTGTTACGTCTTCATAACTATATAAACAGGTGTTTTTTTTAATTGCTGTGAGTGAGAAAGGAAAAACCCAGGGATTATTTGCTAACAAAGACTAAAAGGAGGATAAGAACATTTTGTTAAATATTTATTAGTTAGAAATGCATTGTAAAGACTTGGGCGTGTAATATCTCCCTTCAATATTTTTTTTTTAAAATTTAGACAAAAAAAGAGGAAGTTCAGCTAAAAAGATTTCCGATTGGTCAAAAGGCGGTAAAAAAATTTTGCCTGTAAATTTGGTTACCTAGCAACATGGGCCTGACGTCATCCGTCCCGGTGAGACCCTGCTGCTGTGCGTTTGATTGAAGGGAAACCCCGTGGATGAGCGGGAGAGAACATCAGCTGTGCGGCCGTGGCATCAGGAGCGACACCGTTTAAAGACATTCACAGGTCAGTCCTACATTTATTTTTCGTTTTTACTACCGACGTACGTTTCCCAAGACATCGTTGAATTCCCCCCGCACGTCATGAAGTCGCTGTGGGCTCCACGTTGGTCGACGTTTTTGTCTGGGGTCTAGGTGGAAGTCATTGATACTCCGCTGCCCAGTCATTGTTTGCTCGGCGTCTGCTGAATGAGCAGCGCCAAGCTGCTGCTCGTTAACGCGTCTATTCTTGTATTCGGATTTTCTTTTCTTTTTTTTTTAAGAGGGTGGCTTGTGGGTGTGTCAAACACGTATTTGTGAATGAAGCGACTTAAAACCGGACGGTTAATAGGAGCAAAGGCAGCAGCTCCGTTGTTTTCCGGAAGGCGAAAAAGGGCGTTCACTGTGAACTGAAGTAAGCTAGGCTGCTCTAATCATCTCACCGTTAAACGCGTTCAGCGAAATTATTCATATTATGTCTATGTGAAGCATCATTAGGCACTCAAAATATAACTTGTATTCATTTATGAAAGCCATCACTAATCTTGTCAGACATGGTTCGACCTCAGTGGGCAGGTGTGTGTGTGTGTGTGTGTGTGAGAGAAAGGGAGAGAGAGAGAGAGAGGTAAAACTGGGTGGGCGACATTCCTCAGAAGGGCGCAGGTGTGTACTGGGAATTCTTCCTGTTAATGGTCGTTTGATTGAATCTTTTTTATAAAACTGGGATGACTCATAGCTTTAAAACATCTTTTATAACACAAGAAATCTGCATTTTATTGAATGAAACATCCTGGTCATCCACATAAGTGCTTTTCTTCACACACACATACTATCAGTACATTTTATCTGCCATTATTTATCTTGTATTATACACTGCTCAAAAAAATAAAGGGAACACTTAAACAGGTGTTTAACACTTAAAGTGTTCCCTTTATTTTTTTGAGCAGTATATTATATACATATATAATCCATTCCCTAACATTCTTGTATATTCTGTATAATCTGTGCATATAGCTCCCATATTTATATTTATACACAATATCTATATCTCTTTTGCTACAAGCCCGTATAGTCCATACATACATAGTCTTGTACATCTGTAAATAAATATTTATACCTTGTAGAGCACTTCTGGATAAATGCAAACTACATCTCGTTGCTTGTACTTGTGACGGTGCAATGACAGTAATGTTGAATTCTATCCTATTCTATTCTACATGTTAAAAAATAAAAGCCCCAGCACAATATATTAGTTACCATGTTGCCAGGGCAGTAGGACTTACATGGCGTTTGGGTTACTGCATTTGTTATTCTTGTCCAGTGTTAGATTAAATTTTTTATCTTCCAGCCAAGCCCCTATGGAGACTCATACACTCCATTCTTGTATTGCTAGTTAATAAACTGGGGTGGGCTGTATGCTTTCCATATCGACTTTGCTAAAGAAGTCGATTTGTCACATATTGGTTATCGACACTGGTACAGTAAGCCAGCTACTTTTATAATACATTCAGACGAAAGTGTTCTCTCTGCCATGTTGTTTATCTGTAATAACTGATCAGACAGAAACAAATCTTTTTACAAAGCTTTTACTTACTTTGTAAAAAATAAAAATAAAAAAAAATCTTTGTGATCTTACTGCTAAGAGAGTCCTATATATTTATATTTGTTGATGTGAAGCTTTCTGTAAAAACAAAGTTTTCTTGATTCAAGAGGAAAGCAGTCATTATTCTTATATTGCCGAGTAGCTTGGTTAGCATTACTGACTTTGAACAGCAGTCTGCGTGTGTTGGTGGTTTGCAGGATTTAGGCATGCTATTTTAGATGGTAACCGCTAAGATTTTCCGTCACGTCACTCCTGCAGTTTAAAGTTTGTATACTGAGATGCCAAAATAAACACTTGGATGATCATGGTATTCTGTGACAGTATGGTACATAGAGTAAAGAAGCATTGCCTCTTCCCCGCTGGTTGCTGAGCGCTGCAAATCAATTGGCTGAAAGAAGGCTACTAAATGTTTGGAGATGCCAACATCTCCAAATCCAGTATATTTGGACAGAGGCTAAAAGCTAAGGGAAAACGTGTACAGTATGTACAAATCGACATCCTACTGTAAGCTTCTTTTTTCTATGCTCAGAAATTGAAGTATAATGTGACAAAAACTGCATGGTTGGTGCAGAAAATTGACCAGCAGCAGCCAGAATTTACCTTTATTTTAAACAGCTTATTGCATCTCTGCTTCTTTGTGTAAATCAATCTGAGAAGACAAAGCAGGTGATTCAGTGTGAATAATAACAATAATGAACTAAGAAGCTGCTGTGTAGATTTACTCACAAAGAGTGAAACACTGAACTAATTTAAGAATGGAATAGAAATATCCTTCGCTGTCTGTCAGTGGAGAAATTTAACTGCTGTGCATGATGTAACAGATTTCTAAAACACTTGAGTGTTTTGGTAATGAATAATTTGTTACACAAAGAAAATTTGTTTACGTTATTGTAGTTAAATGTAAAAGTTCATGCATCAAATCCAGCACTCACCTCTGGTTCCTGTTTGTCCCTGACTTCCTCTCCTCTGTCCTTCCTTCCTCGCGCTGCACAGAAGCCATGGCAGACAAGGGAGAGCAGGTACAGAAGGCCAAACTGGCCGAGCAGGCCGAGCGCTACGACGACATGGCCGCAGCCATGAAGGCCGTCACTGAGGAGGGCTCGGAGCTCAACAACGAGGAGCGCAACCTGCTCTCGGTGGCCTACAAGAACGTGGTGGGAGCCAGGAGGTCCTCATGGAGGGTGGTCTCCAGCATGGAGCAGAAGTCAGACAGCACCAAGACTGCACTGGCAAAGGAGTACAGGGAGAAAATCGAGAAGGAGCTGAATGACATCTGCAAGGAAGTTTTGGTAAGAGAAGGTTAAAGCGGGTGGTGGAAAGAAAAAAATAAGCAGGTTTCTGATTAAACTATTGGAAAGTTAGCGATTCAGAGATTTATTTATATGCAATTTGAAGATGAATAGATTGCTGGGATTACTTGGTATATTGCTTATCAGGTTTTCAAAGATTTGAAGCAACCAGGATCATCTCAGCACTACTCATTGGACACTGCGGTGACATCTACTGGCTGTATGTGGTACTTAAACATAATGATTTAGGAGTGTAGAATAAAGAGAGAAGTCCAGCATGTCATCCACATGGCAGATTTATCCCAAGAATTGCCTCACAAGGCTTTACAGTTTCTTTTAAATTAAATACTTGCTTCTAAACTTGTCAGGAATATACTTTAGGCTCCATTGGTCAGTGTTTCTTTGAAGATCAGCTAATTTTTAATACTGTAAGGGATATTGTAATAGGGGTTTATGCTGTGAATTTCTTCTGTTTTTATCGAATATTTTATTTTTGAAGGAGTCTTTATGTAGATGTTCTGTGTACATTAACATTGCATTGTAATGATCATGTTTAACTTGTTTCAAATTTTGCCAAGTCATAACCACAAATTATTGTATTTTTTTGACACTTAAATACAAAGTATTTCATACTTTTGATGTGGAATGTAAAGGACTGATTTTTAGCATTTTATCTGAAAATCTTTACTTGCATTCTTAAGCTCTTTTTACTATCAATCCTCTAAATAAATTCAACGTCTTTTGAAGAAGAGAGAGGTTTGTCACAAGAGAACACAGCAAGCATGTGAAAGAAGGGGCTCTGATAAAATTAACTACACCTCGTCAACTATGGTGGCAGCATCATGCTGTGGGGATGAGAGTTGGTGGTGGGGAGGGAGGGATGAAGCTAAATACAAATCAATCCTGGGAGGAAATTTTCTGGAGAATGGAAAAAGTAATCGTGACGGACTGCTTGTAGGAACTGTATTTGACTGCGAGGTTTTTGGTGCCATGCAATAAAGCTCATTTTTCCAATTATATTATCACCCTCTTGGATAGATTGTCACTGAGCTTTATGGCTGCAACTGATGTAGTTCCTAGTGACCAAGATCATAAAGGTCATGGAAAGCAGTGGGGACATTCAGGATGGCAAAGGAAAATTTGATTGATATGTAACAATGCTTGAACATGGCAAGGGTAGTTTGAGCTTAAGCTATTATGCATAAAATAGGCTCTTAATCTCTAAACTTGCAAAGCTGGTGGCGTCATGTCCAAAAAGACTTGCAGCTAATGGTGGTTCTACAAACCGTTGTCTCAAGGGGAGCTGAACATGTGACTAATTTCATTGTTCTATTTTATTAAAATGCTAATTTCACTGGAAAGTTGTGCCTACCTGTGTGAGTGGGCATGACTCAAACGACTCTTTTTGTCAGTGTGTTTTTAATATTGCTCATCTGCTTTTAAGAAGCAGTGAAAAGGTGATAGTGCTTTATTTAATTCATATTTTCAAAGTTTTTATTTTTAGGGTTTACTATATAAATGCATTTAAAGTTTCACCCTTTACCCTGCAGGATTTACTCGACAAACATCTCATCCCCAAAGCTACGCCCGCTGACAGCAAAGTCTTCTACCTAAAGATGAAGGGAGATTACTACCGATATCTGGCTGAAGTGGCAACTGGAGAAGACAAGGAAAGTAAGCAAAACACAACTTCATGCATTGCTTTATATTTATCCTTGTGCTAAAACCTAGATCTGCGGTCAGTTTCTGTGTAATGATCGGTAGCTCATTTGTCAGCTTGATGGGATGAATGTGTTCTGATCAGAAATCTTGTAAATCCTCCATATTGTGAAGACTTGGCGTGTTTCAGGTGTTTGTGGGCAGAATACTGACGTCCTCTTTGTCCTTGATCTGCAACTGTCAGCTGTAGTGCAGGGATGGGCTGCTGCAAAGAGAGCGGCACCATACTGTTGGCTGCTTTTAATCGCCAGGATTTATTCCTAATTTTCTATCGCAATATGAACTGTGTTTGTTTCAGAAAGCAACTTCTATGTAAATCACCCTTAAAGTGTGAAGGGAATGGATTATTATACCTCTGTAAATCTAAAACAGTCCCGTTTGGCTGGGTGTAAGCCCTGTTCAGTCATTGATCTGTATTTCTCCAACCTGGCTTTATTATGTTTTAATCATTGGGGGTTTTTCTAATGAGACACTGGTCTTTTTTCTTTTTTCTCCCCACTAAAGTAAGCCAGTTCTTAACCGGTTCCAGGGCTTCTAAAGGTATCCAGAGAGCTTCATTGCAAAGATGAAAAATACCAACACAAATCACATAAATCTTTGCAAAAAATGGCCCAATGTCATTAACTTACTCATTTTTAACTCGTATTTTGATTGGCTGTTGTTTCCATGACTTCACCTCCAGTTCTTTCCCCTGGCATCAGTTTGGTGCTGATGGAGACAGATCAACATTCCCAGCCAATACTAGGCAGTGGAAATCTGTAGTGCCAGTTTGGTGGAAAACTCCTCCACTTATCAATTTAAAATGGGGCTTTGTATTTCAGAATTTTACCAGTACTTTTTTTTTTTTTTATCATAACAGAAGAGCCAAGATGTGTTGGATAGTTTTGAGGTCTCAAACTCCAATCTGCAATATTTAGAAGCACCACAGGTCTAGCATACATGAATCAAAAAGTTAATTTACTTTCTCAGCCTTCATTCAAATTCTACAAAGTCCTGCTGATGACCTAATTGATTTTATTTAGATGTTCTGCACCAGAAACTCATACAATAAGGTGCAGAACTCCAGCACTCAAGGACTAGAGTTTAAAACCTCTGTTTTAAAATAAGTTGCAGCTAATAAAGCAAAACAATAGTGAATTTATAAATCAGCTATGTATTCACAAATGCTTAAGTCCAAACAAATAACGGAGGAAAAATCCATCAGTTTGAAGGTTATGAGGTTTTTATTTAGAAAGCTACTTTTACAATGAATTTAGACAGCTCTGTCTGGACTTAATATCACTAAATGGATGTAAATTTTGCTGTTTGGACCTGATGCATATTAGTATCCAGATGTTTTATGTGCTTTTATATGTTTTACTTCCTTTGAACACGTGTATCCTCACCTGATTAATCATCTTTTTTCATGAAGCCATCATCAACAACTCACAAGAGGCCTACCAGAAGGCATTGGATATCAGCATCAAAGAAATGCCTCCCACACATCCAATCCGTCTGGGCCTCGCACTCAACTTTTCTGTTTTCTACTACGAGATCGTCAACTCGCCTGATAAGGCCTGCCAACTGGCCAAATCGGTAACAATCCCCTTTCCAACCACAGTCCTGTTTTAGTTTCATTTAACTAACTTAACCTGTGGGTTTTTAAAAGTTAATGTTGAGAACTGTTGCTTACATGACTCACACTTACAGCATTTGTTTGGAAAGATGTTGATGCAATGGACATGGAGCTATTTTAATGTATTACAAACCAAAAAGGGATTGACTAAATTTTGCTTGGAAAAACATTATAGATGTTGAACTACAAAGCTTTTGCTTCATTTTGTTCTAAAGTGAGAGGTAGTGAATATAAGGAAGACATGACAATGTTCTTTAAGCCAAGCTTGATGGCACTGTATCTCCATGTTTAATTTGGAACTGGAATTTCAAACATTGACTAACGAAGGTTTAAATTTCCAATATTTTTGTATTAAATATTTTTTTATTTTGTAGTATGCTGAATCTCATGCTGTTTCTTACTCAAGTTATGTTTTTATAAGCGTCCTGACAGTTCTGTCTGGAGAACCTCTGCTGACATGAATCCAAGCTCAGATGATGATCAATTAAAAATGACACTAAAACTGTGTTGCTAAAGTTAATTGAACAAGTTAATAAACATGAGCTCATTATCAGGTTTAATATCTGAAAAAGTGAAGAATTTACTTTTAACATTTTCTGTGTTGTTAGGGGGGGAAAAAAAGCATTGAGAAAAACGTTTGAATTTCTGGGCTGCTTTTAAAAAAAGGCTTTTTATATTTATACTCGCATCTTGCCTTTCAATTGTCTCATCAGAAGTTGCATTTTTGTCCAACTCATTTAGGTAGAGTCATTAACAGAATATCCACAAATAGCTAAACATGCATTTAAAGATTACACACTGAAAACATTCCTGCTTTTTTTGCTCCTAGAGCAGCGTTGCTTCATACGCTTGTTGTGGTTGTGTCCCTAATCCAGCAAGGTTGATTAGAATTACCAGGTTACCTCCTCAACATGAGATCAGGTTCTGCGGAAAGGACCTATAGTCCCATTCTTTCGGTTCGGTTGTGCTGAACCAGAGAACACGTCTAAAACACACAGGACAGTGGCCCTTAGTGACTGATTTTGATCACTACTCCTCTGCACTTGTGGTTCTTAAATAGGGTCTGGTGGTTTAGATGCCTAAGAAATCATTACTTCTATTTTTTTTAATTTTCACAAACCTAACAAAGGCAACATGGATCATCAACCATGCTTTAAACAATCTGCATCTTAGTCTATAATAATTTACAGGTGATCAAGCATAGAACTTATCTAAGTCGGTGCATAAGCTGTTTAGGACACTAGAGTCTAAAACCAACCTGGGCATCACGTTTCATGACCAGTGGAAGCTACAGACGACAAACCAACCTACTAAATTTACTCAAATATCTAGAGTTATCAAAACTGTACATTTAAGTGGAAGTAAGAAATGGACAACATGCTGAAACGGTGAATAAAGGTTCTGTAATTCCAGCTTTGTAGTTTTGGCAGCACCATTGATCATAAAATATTCTGAAACAAGAATAGAAAACATGAACAAGCATCACAACAAACTGAATTCACTTTGTATGTGAAAGTCTGAAGAGTGGACGATAAACTAGAATCTCAAAAAGTTTGTCTTCTGATGCATGTTGACTTTACACCCTACTACCAATCTTGTGTTTGAGCAGTCGTAAAAAATTTGAGACTTGTGTATTTTATTTAGTTTCCCCATTTAGCCTTTAAATATGCCCTCCTGTCTCCTCCAGGCCTTTGACGAAGCCATAGCCATGCTGGACACTCTCAACAGCGACTCCTACAAAGACAGCACCTTGATCATGCAGCTGCTCCGTGACAATCTGACAGTGAGTGGCTCGCATCATATTGACCTATATGTAAAAGTATTCACACCCTTTGAACATTTACCACATTAAAACACACAAGCTTCTGTGTATTTTGTATTTGGTGGAACAACTCAATGTAGAGTGTAATTGTAAAATGGAAACGGGTGATTAATTGGAATTAGATCAAAACTTTGACTGGGCCATTCTTATACATCCATGACGATGCTTTACTCTGAATAATTCTGCTTGGTTAGATTATTGTGCCAGGTTCCAGTGATTTATTTATTTTTCCTGGATTACCTTAAATTTAGCTGAAACCAACTTCCGCATTTGGTTTCAGCGGATCCAGAAGCTTTTCCGATCTGCTTCCGAAAAGCATCCCCACAGCAAGATGCATTAATTGTTGATTTCTGCAGCTCCTTCAAAGATGCCATGCGCCTCTTAACTGCTTACCCGATTAGTGCTGTCCTTTCCAGGTCTTTCTTGGTAAAGAGCTGGAGAATTTGTTTGCCTTTTTTTTAAATTTAGTCACCAGAAGAATATTGTGTTATTGTAGCGATAAACTCTACATGATTGCATCTGGTAAGCTCCATAATTAAAAGTATCATTGGGGTTGTTACTGTTTCCCATTGCTTGTTTTTATGAGAGCAGTAATACTGCATGATGGATTGATCATTGCTCACGTGCTTTGGTAGGTTGTATTGTAACTGATTTAACTTCTCCACTTCTTTCTACCTGACCTGTCCGAGTTACTGGTTCATGATTTGGTTTGTTCTTTATTTTGGGATATCAGAGTAACATCTTCTGATTTTTGAAACCATATCTCAATCTCTTAACTTTGCAGTTGTGTTCTACTTTGTGTTTGTCTGTTCCCAATTAAATTGAAGGTTGTGGTTGTAAAGTCACACAATATGACAAAGGTGAGTGTTAATGCGTTTGCTCTGTAAAAGCTGATTTTGATGAACTGTGCTCAACCCTGCATTCCTCTGGCGCCTCGTTGCAGCTGTGGATGTCGGACGCGCAGGGAGAGGGAGAGGAGGAAGGAAAAGAGACTGAGCAGGAGCCGGCCGCCGAGAACTGAACTACAGAGAGACAACGGGAGAAAAATAAAACACATTTTTTACCTCTCACCAGCCTAAGTTGTGTGCTTGGTTGTGTGTGTGTGCGTGTGTGCACATACATGCACAAAGATGTATGTTTACACTCCACTGACAGTGTGTAAAAGTACAGGATGTGTGTGCAGATGCATTGAAGTGTGTGTGTGTGTGTGCGCGCGCGTCAGTGAGTGTGTGGTTATTGTATGAGCACCTCCACAGAGAAAAGAATGGAATAGACTTGATTTCCTTTTGAACATTATTATTATTTCGTCAACCTGTGTATTTTTGTTTTGTCGACTTTAGGTCCCTCCTCTAGGTCTGCCCCAATGATCTGTAACATTTATCAGTGTAGCAAGCTGCTGCTGTTGCAGGAAAACAAACAAGACAACCTCTAATCTGTCTCTGGACAATTTCTATGTTTTTACTTGAACTAAACAACCTTTGTGACACTTTGGTCCACTAAACTTTCTCTGAAACCACTGTAAAAAGAGGGCAGGGCCCCTAAATGTTCCATCTGACAGTAAGCAGTGATTGTACACTATTACAGGTGAAGATCTGTCTCCGTAGTGCTTGTATCCATCCCGCCCTGTTGGTGTCCCGTGTAGTGTGTTAATGGATGGTACATGTTTCAGGAAGTGTTTTCTGTTTGGACGATCACTTACACTTTGGTCCATTTGTTAAGCGACCTATTATCAACAGTGAAATGTGTAATCTTTGATTTCCTGCAGTTTTTCATACCACATAAAAGTTAACAGCCTAAGACAACAACTTGATTAAAAATGGCTCGATACTGTAACCTTTTGATATTTTAACTCTTTAGCAGTGCAGAGGATACTTTTTGCCATGCGCTTTGATGTGGCTTTCTACTCTTTTTCTATTCAGGTATTCTTTTCCATTTTAATTTTCTGTATTTTATTCTCTTAGACTCCTGGAGAATGTATGTGGTTCTCAGTAGTGTGGTGTGGGGGTTAGGCATGTTTCAGAACTGGCAGTTTTGGTTTAGTATTTAGCTTTAACCTGGTGTTTTAACATATTTACCTTTTTGTATGGGAGTAAATCATGATGTGGAGTAAAAAGTGAGCATAGAAATTGTTGTAGAAAGCTTCATTAAAAGCCATTTTGTAGTTACAAAGTAGTGCCAGTTTCTTCTAATTACAGTATTTTGGTTTAAAAGAAAAGGTGGGATACAGGATACAGAACTTGCAAGTTACACAATGAGTGGATTATTTGGTTATGTGCTTTCATGTAAGTGGAATTAAAGCATTCAAACTGAGTCTTGTGGTGCTTTGTATTGATGAATCAGCTTTTTATATACATTTGTGCCAGCTACATTTACAATATATAACTGCCTTTATAAATTGCTTTTGTCTCAGCAGCACACAGAAAAATGTTTTTTTTTTTATTGTACATTTATTCAGTGGGAAACGAATCCTGCTGCAATGAATAACTTTTTAACAGAATTATTGCTATCACAATGGAATCTAGTGCCAAAACCACCACAATTCAACAAATTTTATAGTTAGCAGCAGGTTTTCCATTAGATTCAGTCAGTGGACAGAGACTCATGAAAGAATAGCGAATTTGTATCTGATGAGCCATTTCTGCATTGGTTTGGATCATCACCACCAAATGACCCAGTGATGGCCCATTTTCACTTTGCTGAAGAGTTCACCAGATTTGGATTTGAAAAAGTTGCTCTTGAGTTTCAAGTAATTATGCATGTTTCGTGTAGTCTATTAAGATTCTCAGGGCATTTGGAGGTAAAGTACAGCCACAGCATTACACTTACTCCACCATGCTTGATAGTGAACACGAGGTGCTGTTCCACGGAATCCTCCGTTGTTTTATGACAAACCGACAGCTTAGTGTTTGCTATATCAAAAGCTCAATGTTACTCTCAGCAGGTCAAAGTTTAGTTATAATTACAGCAGAGATTAACACACTTTATGTCTACAGGAAAAACTTTGGGGATATTTCTGAGGTAGCACAATAAGTGACAAAAACCTCTTCCTTCTCCGCTGCCAAAGTAAAGACATAATTTAAGGCCTGTGAGTCTGAAGGCAGATTCAGTTTGACAGATGACACCAACAATGCTGCCCTCTGCTGATGATTGCTGCAGATGTTGAAAAACGGGAGAAAATACTGTATGCATGATTATATTCTAAAAATTGGCACAGTTTATCCTTTCTTTGCAATTTTATCCAGTTGTAGCTTCTGCTATTGACTTAGAGGCATTTAAGTCTTTTGAACACTTCCTGTCTGTATGTTATCTATGTTGGCGTCAATTAGTCACAGTTTTATTAATTGGTTTAATTCTAATCAGTGGCTCTTTTTTTAAGTCCAAATGCAACTGCTTTTTTTTTTTTTTTTTTAGAATCAAGTCCTGTCCTTTTGTCACTTTTATGCCCACATCTCTTCACAATGTTTCAGTGCACCTTATATAGTCTGCCATAAATCCTCAGGTTTCACTGCAAGCCTTCAGCATTTAGTCAAATCTGTGCATTGAATTCTCATGTCAGTAGGACTAAAATGCAGGCAGGGAAAGAGGATAAAATTTTTCTGCAACACCGTTGATCCCCTCTAAGGAATTTTGGGAAATATAAACAAAATTTTAATTTAATTAGTTTTAGGTTGCAATTTGCATGTAATGATGCAAATTGACCTTTCACATGTTAAAAAAAAGTTGGTTTAATTTGTGTCTTCATAAAATATGTTTTTATAAAACTACTAATTTCTGGTAGCATGTTACATTTGTTTAAGTAAATTTTCTTTACTTATAAACACAAGCACGTTTCAAATAGGTATAAAGCTTGATTAGCTTGTTATACTAAACAAAGTTTTAGTAGGTGTAAGGGTAACAATACGTCTTTGCATAACTGCAAACCTACCAAGAAATTACACCTGAAACAGTCGTGTGGTTGAGTTTCACCAGTTTGTCAAAGCCTGCAATATTGTTTCATGACCTAATTATCCTTTAAACTTATCCACATCTTTATCCTTGGCCTGTCTGCTATATTCTTTGGTCTTTGTGATGCTATTTGTTCACTGATATTTTCTAAAAGCTTTTCACAGAATTGTATCATTACATTAAAATTTAAGTGTTTATTTATAGACTTCTGAGGGATTATTGATGACATTTATTTTTAATTTTGGGGTATTAGAATAAAGGAGGCTGAATACAAATTCTTGTCACACTACCATTTTCCTCCTATGGTAGGAGGAACCTATGGTACCATAGGTTCCATATACACTATACAGTATTTATCATATAGTGAATAAATACAGTGAAATTTATTGCCGTAAAGGAATAAAATTAGTAAAGTTTAGGACAATAAATACGTTTACAAGGTACTCTGATATTTTTATGTTGGCTCAATCTTTATTCAAATTTGAAATTAGAGTTTTAGGTCTTGGTTTACAACAATATGACTTGAAATAGAACGAGAGGTTCAGAAATGTATAGTTTTCAGTCCTTTAAACATATAGGAGATTATGTAGTAGATGCCATTCACAAAGAACCGATAAGTATTAAATCACTTATTCAGTTTCACTTTACACCAGGTCAGTGGTGGCATAACAGTAAGTTAGTATTCGCCTTTTAAACACGTTTTTCGGGATTCCACCACCATCATCGTCGTGCCTACCCTCCTGGATAAACGCCCCTTTCCTCCTCAGCGATACTGCAGGATGATTGGTCCATTTGTGTGACGCATGCGTCGATATATAGTCAAACAACCTCCCCTCTGCTTCCTTCCCTTCAACCCCCGGCTGTCAGTGCTGTGTGAGTGCGTGTGTGCTCTGAGCTCGCTCACCACACATTCTATAAAAAAAAAATAAAAATACAAAAAAATTTTCAAAACATAAAAAAAATATAAAAAATCTTTTTCTTTCTTTCTTTTTGTAACAAGTCAGTGAAGAGGCAGTAAAAGACGGTCGAGGACTGACGGTAACGTACCCCAACGTGTCGGATTTTTTTTTTTTTTCAGTCGTTAGCTTCCCCCCCCCCCTCTTTTTCGTTTGTCAAATTTTAAAGGGTCTTTTAACTCGAACTGAAGTCGACGTTGTGTCGTTTTAAAACAATTGAATTAGACGTTTTGACTCCCAACTGACAAGTCAACGGTTGTATAACGTTTACAATTCGCCATCAAAGGTCCTACCGACGATACCGACCGTTAGCAACTTTTTCCGCCCCCCCCCCCCAGTCTTCCTTCCCGTTAACAAACTCAAAGCGTAGTCCGTTTATAACCGCTAGTCTCGAGGAGGAGAGAAATAAGGATGAACCCTAGCGCTCCCAGTTATCCCATGGCCTCCCTGTATGTCGGGGACCTGCATCCAGATGTGACCGAGGCCATGCTGTATGAGAAATTCAGCCCAGCCGGAGCCATCCTCTCGATTCGGGTCTGTAGGGACATGATCACCCGGCGTTCCCTCGGATACGCCTATGTCAACTTCCAACAGCCGGCGGACGGTAAGTCGGATATTGCTAAAGCATTCAGATAAAAATGTCTAATAAATGCAGTCATGTGCTTTAAAGGGGCTGTCAGTCAGAGAGAGGCTGTGTGAACTACATGTGACTGCGGTGGGGTCTGGTCCACTGGCGTAGCAGAGCAGCGCCACATCCTGCCTGCCCTGCCCACCTCAGCAAAGTAAAAGGACGCTGCTGGCTGCCAAAAAGGGCTCTTTATCTGTTCTGTCCGGGCAGCACCCCAACTGTAGTGCTGACAAATTTACCTTCCAATGCCCATAAAATGATTGCCAACAGTTTTAAGTTGTTGATTGGACTTCTGTCTGTATGAAAAAGGGTAAAAATGTCATTGCTACTTCACTAAAACAACTCATTTGTTCCATAAAGGTTTGGTATGTGCTCTTTAGCAAGCATTTTCTGCATGTTGGTGATAAGAGGGTGGGCCTGTTTTACCCTTTTGCTCCCGTGGGTGTGTTTGTACGCAGAGCTGTTAAAATTGATTCCGTGTAATCTGTCATGAGAAGACTTTTAAGTTTTTAAGCAACGATCGTGTATAATAAACTCTTTCAGGGACAAATGAATGTAAGAATGAGTCGGTATAAATAGTATCGAGAAACATTACATTTGAACAGTTTTTAAAATTTATTTAAATCTATGGCCACAGGCAGTTGAGATCATGGGGAATCCAAAATGTCTACAGCTGATTTATTTATTTTTGTCCTGTTCTTGTAGCTGGGAATAGACTAAAACAATTTCAGACCAAGACAATAAAAAATTATTTGTCTAGTAAGGCAAATATGAAAAATCCTTCTTATGTGTCCACAATGATGAACAGATTATTTTCCAGAACCCCCCCCCCGGTCGAACTGTGCCAAACAAAGAATGTCGATGTTATTTGAGAGTTGGCAATTTTGTCTCATCAGCATTCCGTATAAGCACTCCTGTTGTTGGCAGTTATTTGATTTACACCTCTGGTCTGTTTTAAGGGGAATTCTGATTTTAATGCTACATGTTGGCAAATAGTCTCAGCTGAGGAGTGCAATGGGGATGTACGGGTCAAGAATCAGCGTTATACCCTTGACCTCGCTGTGGGCCTAATTATAAGGGATCACAACTGTACGTCATATTTTGTGATAAGGAAATAAAGCTTCAGGTAAGTCAAAATTAAACTATGCAATGTGATTGTTAGAATGCTGTAAAATAAAACGAGTAAGCAAAATATTTCCAGAATGCAGTCTGAAGAGTGAGGCTGTCCGACCAGAGACGTTTTAAACTACCGCTCCTTCTTTTTCGTGTTGTAATATTTGCTCTCGTTGCAGTTTTAGTTGAGCTCTTGCAGCAACACCTACTGTTAAGCTTGTTTTCTGTCATTTTTGTGGAATTTCTAAGAGGGGGAAAGAAAGAGGCCAGTGGCACGCCTAACAAACCGATTAGGACAAGTTCTTGTCCCTTGAGCATATTTGAGTTGTGTCAAAAATCTTGAAGTCTTTAAAACGATTAAAGTTAAAAACTTTATGCTTGTTTTTCAGATTAGTTAGGAAGTAGAAACATTCCCTACCACACGTTAATGCTTTCCTTCATGAATTTAGCATTACATCAGTGACTAGTTCATATAGTGTATATTAAGTGTTAAACTAGTAAAATATCTGTGTCCTCTTTTAGCTGAGCGCGCTCTGGACACCATGAACTTCGACGTGATCAAAGGGCGGCCCGTACGCATCATGTGGTCGCAGCGTGATCCGTCTCTGAGAAAAAGTGGCGTGGGAAACATCTTCATCAAGAATCTTGACAAGTCGATTGACAACAAGGCTCTTTATGACACCTTCTCTGCTTTCGGGAACATCCTGTCCTGCAAGGTAAAGCGTCACTTTCTTTGTTTAGTGTTTCTCTGGTTGTAGCATTCTACATTTGCTGCTGCTGATGTTCACTCATTAAGCTGTTTGATGTGAGTGATTTCTAGATTTCAAGTTAATACTCAATCATGACACTGACGCATCAGAACGTTGCTTTTTACTTTGATATAGTCAAATGGTGTAAAGAGAAAAGGTTGGTGCTCATGATGGCCATGACTGATGTTGCCAGGTGTGCTCTAACTGGTACATGTTTGTTCCAGCATGTGTGTGTATATGTGTGTAACTTCAAGCAGCACATGTCCTCTCTGTCTCTGTCTCAGGTGGTTTGTGATGAGAATGGCTCTAAAGGCTACGGCTTTGTGCATTTTGAGACTCAGGAAGCTGCTGAACGAGCCATTGAAAAAATGAACGGCATGCTGCTCAATGACAGAAAAGTGTAAGTGGATGTTTTTAAGTGGTTCTGAACTTTTGGAGACATCAAAAAGCTTCTGGCACAATCCTGGCTGTGACTCACTCTCATTGCAAGAACTGGGAGTTCAGTTCTGTGTTCTCTGTGTTCAGTTCTCGTCATTGGCCGGCTCCGTCTCTGCTACTCTTGCAAACTAATCATGGCGCATAAACTGTTTGACTGCTCCATATTAAACCAGGTTCTAAATGTTTATCAGATCATTTTTGGGTTTAAAAGCCAAAAATTATTTCAGGTACGGACATTTTCAAATGAATCACAATGTAGCACGACAAACTCTCAAAGCAAGTCATATCAACTTTACTCATGAAGCTAATTTAAAACAAAATTGACCAGAGTTCTGTGGAGTAAAAAAATAAAAGAAAACAATTACATAATTAAAAAAAAATCATTTTAGTAATTTATACATTTAAAACACTGAAAGGTAGAACAGAAATAAATTATTTTGACAGAACTGAGACCCGTTTCTGTTTACATCCAGTTCAGCCTCATCATATTTAATATTCTGAATATTCTGCCTTTTTGTTCATCAATGCATAAATAATACATGCTGTAGTTTTGTAATGCTGGAAATGGCACTTTATAAATAGAATCCATTTATTTATTAAATTTGTTGTCTCTCTGCTGCCTTTTTCTGTTTTTTTTTCAGTCCACTTGACTGACTAGTTGCCTGAGTGGGTTAATGCGCAGAAGCCTGAATTCATTTTAATCTACCTGGTTTAATTATATCACTTATTTAGAGGTACAGAATAAATACAAAAGTTGTATTATAAACGTTTAACACCTATAATGTGTTTCTGAGGAAAAATAATAATTTTGAGTTGTCAGTTAACCCAAAAATTAGCCACTAGATTATTCAGAGAAAGTGGTTCTTAATCTATACATTTCTGCAAATCTCTAGACTGATTTTATTCCCATTTCTCCTAATTTTAGTCTCCTTAATCCATTCCTGGACCAGTTTCGATCCATGTTTGAATTATCGTCTTCTTAGATTACTCATTTTTAAGGCAAAATTGAAATATGGTTTGAATAATGTTCTCATTATTCCAACCAGTTCCTTCTCTACACCCTCAGCATACTGCTGCCACTACCATGCTTCACAGCTGGTACAGTGTTCTTTGGTTTCAGTCCTACTTGTAAATATTCAGCCAGAATTCTGTCAGGTGCTTGTTGACTACAAAAAGCAGGCGGTCGAGAGGCGACCGTCTTGATTCTACCATGTTGGAAATATGATTTAAATTCATCGACAGACCAAATATTATTGATGTTAATTAGTTCCTCTAAATGTTTTTTCTTTTTCCTTTTCTTTTTTTTTTTTCCTGCAGGTTCGTTGGCCGTTTCAAATCTCGTAAGGAGCGCGAGGCTGAGTTGGGCGCCCGGGCAAAAGAGTTTACTAATGTTTACATTAAAAACTTTGGTGACGATATGGACGACGAGAAATTGAGAGAGCTCTTCAGTAAATACGGTGAGTCCAATTTTCTAACTGCTCCTTGAAGATGCTACTAAGAATATAGGAGTTTTGGTCGACAACCTTGTTGCGTTTGATGCTCAGGAAGTGCGCTGAGTACCCGGGTCATGACAGATGACAGCGGAAAGTCCAGAGGCTTCGGCTTCGTCAGCTTTGAAAGACACGAAGACGCGCAGAAGGTTTGACTTGAGACAAACACGACTCTCGTTTTTAGTAACCGCAGCTGGACCCCCCCCTTTTTTTTTTTTTTTTTTAATGTAATTTTTGCCACATTGCTTCTAATTTCAGGCAGTGGATGAAATGAACGGAAAGGACTTGAACGGGAAGCCCATCTACGTCGGCCGCGCTCAGAAGAAGGTGGAACGACAGACGGAGCTGAAGCGCAAATTTGAGCAGATGAAACAAGACCGTATGACTCGCTACCAGGTGAGCGTAAATTCTTCCAGGATCAGATGCCGTCTGCTCACAGAAAGAAACTGCAGCTTTGTCAAATTCAGTGCTCCCTCTGCAGTTGGGTCCACTGGCCAAAATGGCTGCAACAGCAACTCTTCAGCTCATGGGCCCCACTTCCCTTTACCTCGGGTTTTGGGGACAAAGACGTGCTGCAGACAAGAATTTTACATTTAACTTGTTGTTTATTCTTGCTGAGCTGCTTTTGTTTTCAAAATATTTGTTCTTATTGATAGGGTGTCAACTTGTATGTGAAGAACCTTGATGATGGGATTGATGATGAACGCCTGCGGAAGGAGTTCTCCCCGTTCGGCACCATAACCAGTGCCAAGGTTCGACCTTTAACCTTTCTTCTCAAAGCTGAAATGAGCTGCGGATGTCTTCTGGAGTTTCACGTTTGATTCTTTCTCTACCAGGTCATGATGGAAGGCGGCCGCAGCAAAGGCTTCGGTTTTGTCTGCTTCTCGTCCCCTGAGGAGGCGACCAAAGCCGTGACGGAGATGAACGGGCGCATCGTGGCCACCAAGCCGCTGTACGTGGCTCTGGCTCAGAGGAAGGAGGAGCGCCAAGCCCACCTGACCAACCAGTACATGCAGCGCATGGCCAGCGTCCGCGCCGTGCCAAATCCCGTCATCAACCCCTACCAGCCGGCCCCGCCCTCCGGCTACTTCATGGCTGCCATACCACAGGCCCAGAACCGCGCCGCCTACTATCCAGCTGCGGGCCAGATGGCTCAGCTGCGGCCGAGCCCACGCTGGACGACCCAGGGGGTCCGACCTCAACGTGAGCGTTTTCTAAAAACCTTACCTGGGCCCGATTGTCCGTCTCACAGTTCATTAATCGTTGATGTGTCTCTCAGACTTTCAGAACATGACCGGTGCCATGCGTGCGTCAGCGCCACGTCCTCAGACCTTCAGCACCATGCGGCCCACAAATCAGGTCCCTCGCATGATGTCCGCCCAGCGTGTCGGTCAGTCTAGTCGGCACAAACCCGTTTGGTAACGCGTTCTGTTCATGTTCAGTATCTTTCTGATTCTCTCTCCCTGTTTGGCTCCTCCTGCAGCCGCTCAGACCGTGGCTCCCCGACCGCCTGCCGCAGCCACGGCAACAACTGCTCCAGTGCGCGGAGTTCCTCAGTACAAGTACGCCGCAGGGGTCCGCAACCCTCAGCAGCACATCACCTCCCAGCCACAGGTCAATCTGCAGCAGGTAAGGCTGCTGCCATCTCTGTAGCGACAGTGGAGGTTACAGCTGTGCCTGTAATAACTCTGCGTCTCTCACCACTCAGCCTGCGGTCCATGTTCAGGGACAGGAGCCTCTGACCGCCTCCATGCTGGCCGCCGCTCCGCCGCAGGAACAGAAGCAGATGCTGGGTGAGCTTCACTGACGGCATTCAGAGCGGATGCTGTGGTTTCTACGTGTCAAACACTTCCCAGAGCGTCGCCGGGGGTTAATGGCCTTTGATTCTAAATCCTCTCCATCTCTCTCATAGGTGAGCGTCTGTTCCCACTGATCCAGAACATGCATCCCAGCCTGGCAGGCAAGATTACTGGCATGCTGCTGGAGATTGACAACTCAGAGCTGCTTCACATGCTGGAGTCCCCAGAGTCTCTCCGCTCCAAGGTAACCGCTTAGGTTTTCACCAGAGCTTCACTGCTGTAACATAAGCAGTCATCATAAATATGACAGAGTTGCAAAAGTATTAATTTCCTTTAAGAATTTTTAATTTTGTCCTATTTAAAGCACAAATTTTCATAGATTTTTGTTAAGATTTTACTTGACGTAGCAACACAAAAGATGCATAGTTTTTATTGACTTCTGTTTTCTTGAAGTCTTAAACTCAACCTGGAAGAAAACATGTAAAAGGCGGCAAAAGACTGTTTTATCAAGTGTATCTTCCAGCAGCTCAACTACTTTAAACATCCAGCCAGAGCTACAGTACAGTGGTTTAGTAAAGTATCAAATTGAAGGAAAATAATAGGAAAAACTGGAAAAACTTTATAAATTACATTTGTATATTGCTGCATATAAATCACGCTATAAAACGGCATTGCGCTGCTGGGGTTTCACTGACGTCAAACACAAATATCTGTGCAGGTGGATGAGGCTGTGGCTGTGCTGCAGGCCCACCAGGCCAAGGAGGCCGCTCAGAAGACCGTGACCAACTCAGCCGTTGTCCCAAGTGTTTGAGCCCAAGGTACACATTTAAGATCTGTTGTTGTTGTTGTTCTCATGCTGAGAGCTTTATGAAAAACCAATGTGTCTAACTGTAATCGTTCTCCCTCCTCCACAGGCGAGGGCAACCTCGAGACGAGCTTCACGCACAGAAGAAGGGTTTAAAAAAAAAATGTTTAAAAAATAAGCAAAACAAAGTAAAAGATGTTAAATACAAAGTTTTAAAAAAAGCAAACGATGGAAACAAGTCTCCAGCCAGTCCTGTAACACAAGGTCTGCTTTTCCGAGCTAAAAAAAAAAAGCAAAAAAAGAGGAAAAAAAAACCTAAAAACAAAAAATAATCAGTTTGAGACATTTTAGAGGAGAAATATACGAGAAATGTAAGTGGAAGCATTCCTTTCTGCTATTTTATCCCTTTTAAATGTTTGAACGTTTGAGCTTCCGAAGCCTGTTATTGTGAAAGTTTCCTTTACTTTTTGCTTGCTTGAATAAAAGTTCTAAAGTAATCCATCTGCTATGTTCTCTTGTCTTCCTCATTTTGCGAAGCGGATCAGAGAAATGGTTAATAGAATCCACAAAATAGCAATATGGAAGTAATGTTTTAGATTTTTTTTAATAGTTTTAAATATGTTTGAGAAGCTAATGTGCGTCTGATACAATTCAACACCTCCGACTAGAAAGGTGGCGTTGCAGTTTATGACCGGTCGGTTCATTGGCTGCTGGCGTTGGCGTGCTCCTCCAGCATCTGCAGGATGGACTCCATCTTTTGCTGCAGACTGGCGATGAACGGGTTCACGTTCTCCTTCACGTTTTCAGTCAGGGGTTTGAAATGTTCCTCCATGTCCTGCAGCTGACCCTGGATCTTCACGGCCAGGGGCTCAAGCTCCGTTTGTCTGTCCTCCACGAACGACCTGAGAAATGAACGGAACATCAGGTTTGCGGTTTTGCTGGAGCTTAATTGTCGCAACGACACACAACAAATGGAGAAATGTATCTAAGGTAAATTAGTGATTACTTTGCGCTACTGGCACTAATATTTCCTGCTTATGTTGCAAAGAAGATCTGCCCCTGTCTTACATTTTGGTTCAGGAAGGAATAACAATGTCCAACAGATTAAATACAAATCTAACATGTTCAGTATTTGGTATAAGTTATGAGGTGATGTGTCGGATTGTTTTTACTCACTCGGCGTGTTCCTTCAGCACTGGCTTGTTCACAAACTCATGAAAGTCGTGACTGATTTTAGTCTTTATGTTCTGAATGTACTGGCTCATCCGATTGGCTCCGTTTTCAGCAAAGCTTCCTGCAGAAGGGAGCCAGTAAGTAAGATTTTTATTTTATATTTTTTAATCGATGTCCCCTCTTTATTTTTGCATCATCCTTCAGTTACTCGCACTCCCCAAAAACACATTTTTGTTAAAAAAAGAGAGCAAAAAAACCAAATTTTGTTTCAGTTTTTGAAAAGTAGTTAAATTGTCTGTCACTAATGAACCAACACAAAATAGCTTACTCTAGAAAACTTTGCTCAAATTTATTTTAAAAGAATAATGTTACCAGAACTACTTCAGTTCATTATTCCTTGACTTTGATTTAACCACAAATTTAACAGAAGTGCTAATAAATGTGGAGGGCGAGGTATTTCTGTATGAAAATATGTATGATATTTACCGTGTGTCAGAGTAAATGCAAGAAGGACTGCAATCTGAAACCGTTTCATGGCTGCTGACTTGATTAAACCTATAATAATAATAAAAAAAACATGATTTAGAATATTACGTTTTAATATTTTAGCAACAAATAACTACACACACACCTATGGGTGAAACCACAAAAACATTAAATCAGATTAAAATGTTCCTGTTTTAAGTCAGTCAGAACTAGAATTATTTTTTGCTTAATTGCAGGATAATTAGAAGTTTTTTTTAATTAGATTCTTCAAATTTATATAGGTTTATACGAGCTCTTTATGATGCCTCAAGTTATTCTGGAAAACCAAATGGGTTCACAGAACATTTGGCGGCAGACCTGAAAAGGTGTTTATGTTCAGGTTAAAAGTCGTGCGGGTTAAAAGCCATTTTTACCAAATGCTAAGGACTTGTTTGTGAACTTTTAATGTTAAATTACTTTGGCATTTAAATCATTTTAGTCATCTTAGCTAACCTGAAAGGGAAAATTTTGGTCAGATTTGATATCGAACTGTAAAGTCTTAAGTGTCTGCATATAGCATAAGGAAACCATCTTCTGCTGTATTTGTAATACTGTGTAAGTTCTCTGTAAACCTCTAGTAAGTTAAAATTTTAAAAGCAACAGTATGTAACTGTTTACCTTTAGACAAGCCTGTGTTGAGAAAAGATTCTTGTAGCTTAATCAGACAAGTCACTGACAAAACTTCCCAGGAAATGTCCGTCAGGTTTCTTGCCTCACTGCCCTAAGATAAATATTTTGAGACGCATCTTACTCAAACTTGTAAACAAACGTTTTGCAGAGGTTTTTGTGGTTTCCATGTTTTGTTTGAGCTTTGCTGGTGTGATCCTAACATTTTTATTAACAAAAAAATACAAAATGGATTTTAGCTTCAAACCTACATAGACATTTTTTTTCTCCCTTTCACAGCTCCTTTAAGAGAAAAATATATCCTTCTTTACAAAAAATCCTGTCAGCTCTGAGAGAAATATTTGATGAAACTGAATTGGGGAATTTAAATCTTCATTGCTGCAACAAAAAAAAAACAACAAAACTTGTATCATAGTAGCAAAAAAGTTAAAGGAGGAGAAGTGAGACTCACCTGTCCTTTGGATGTTGGTGTTTGGACCAGATGGTGCCTCTGTGCTGGACTCTCACACCTCTTATATCGCGGCGTGCCGATGCGGCTCCCTCGTCCTGTGAAGCTGTGATTGGATGACATAAACAGATAAAGAGAAAACTGGGTACTCACAGTTCTGACTCTTCCCTCAAAGCGTGCCAGCCGGGCCAAACTGGAACAGTAGTCCAGCAGTCCCTGTGCTGACTGACCAACATTCTGCATGAGTCTTATCTTATATTAAGATTAAATTCAACCCAGAACCATCAGGGAGAACGTCAGCGTACCGACACTTTGGAGACATCTCTGATAAGTGGCGGAATATCTCGGTTTTTATTTTGTGCTTCTCTGACGCTGTGTTGATTTTGTTGGATGTAAAGTTCCCTTGGCTGGGTTAAAAAAAAATAAATAAAGAAAATAAATAATTTTGAATTCAAATAAAAGCTATTTTATATATTTTTTATATATATAATGAATTTTAAAATGAATTGATTGTGAAGAAAATGAAGTAAAAGCTAATCCAATCCTGAATAAATGAGTCATTTTGGTACATTTAACATTTTGAAGATTATTTTTTGCGGGGCTTTTCATAAAACGACACATAGACATATCGAACAAATTAGGACACCTATTCAGTTTTAATCAAAAATATTTATGTATTGATGTCCAACCTCTTTCCTTTCCTCTCTGGAATAGAAAGGGACTTAGCTGCAGTTAGAAAAACAATAACTTTATTTTATTTTATTTTACTTATTTAACAAAAAATATCAACAAAAATGGGGTTTCCAGATTTTGGCCAACTCACATCCCAGCCACGTTAGTGAGACACATATTTTATCTACCAGTCTTTAATATCAATCTAGAGAAAGATCACTCCGCACTTTCAGCTGGGAGATGTTTGAAGGTTTTTCTTGCATGAATGACCCATTTTACGTTTCCCCACATCATCTCCATGTCGACCAAGATCTGGGCGTGTCTGTTCCTCGTGTGTTCACATTAACTGAATAAAAGCTGCACAGTCACATACTAAACTGTGTGACTTTTATAACAAAATTAGAGCCAAAACTTCTGAATCAAAGAGTAACAAACCAAGTGCAGCTGGGGATTTAAAAGTCAATAGTCACTTTTATAAGGAATAAAATTGATCGATTGATCAGTTCTGCCTTAAAGCTGTGTGTGATAGATGAGCTGTCCATATATAACATGGCACTTGGTATGTTCTGGTATCAGTGTCAACTCATTAATGTCCAATTCTGCATTGGCTTCTAAGCGAGCCCAAATTATCCACCCTCCACCACCGTGCCTAGCAGTTGGAATTTTTATTTATTTATTATATATATAATTATATATATATATATATATATATATATATATATATATATATATATATATATATATATATATATATATATATATATAAAAGCCTCGTCAGAGCCCCCAGAATCATTGGATGCAACAACTCACACATTACCGCATTGCTGATGTTGATAAAATCTCTTGTTTACCTTCTTCCCAAGAGAAATAACTCTTTAGGCATTTGGAGCTTTAGAGATGGGGATGGAGAGCCCCCTTGTGGTGACTTATGGTTATAGCAGCCTAATTAAGTTGTAAATAGCTGCAGATCATATTCCACTTTAACCACTGCATAGGTTTGCAAACATTTCTTTTTTATGGCACAAAGAAGATGAATTTTTTTTTTTTAATTATTGACTCATAGCTTTAGTAAGGAAATTGAGATATGGGTCACCAGTAAATTATATGAACAGCTCATCTGTCACACACAGCTTTAAGGCAGCATCTTTACAAGATGCTTATTTATTCGGGTGTTGATTCTCAAAGTTCACATCAAAAAATGTTCATCTCTGGGACACAGGAGCCGCCTCCATTCTGAATGTTATAGTGGCTGGACATTCCCATGCTGTGTACACTTGTTTAGAGTTACTTAAACAAATCATCATGACACCTTCAGACATCTGGAAATTGAACGCAGCGATGAACCAGACTTTTGGAAATCCACAATCCTCATCTTCAGAGTGGCTCATTCCTTTTGATTATTTTCCCACGATGATCTCACAGGAAAGCGTTGCCATAAATGCTTCCACTGAACTCAAATGCTATGAATTAACCTACCAGACGTTTACAAATCCAATAGCCTCCTCTTGGTTTCCCCAAATTGTTTACAGTTAAAATAATCTCACAGATTCGGACGTAAACTTCTACATCTGAATCGCAACGAACCGATCTTTACTTTCTTACAGTTGCTGCCGGCTGTTCTCCACTCGCGCTACAGGTTAAAAGAAAAGCAACTCGTGTTCAGATCAAATTATGTGAGAAAGGCCCATACAGCACAAGCTGCTGAAGTACCCCAACCATCTTGAGCTCCTATTCTTCTGTTGGTTGGGGGGAAACATGTGGTGAAGTTTCAAGAATCTGATTTCTGCTTTGATTGAAACCAGATGTGGGAACGAGGAGCATGTTTTCAGCCTGATATTATTCATGGGGTTTGGGTAGGGGCTTTGGGGGGGGGCTGCTCACCGCCGCTCCTGCATGCCTGGCTACGCTGTTGGAAGTGGGAAAGGCTCCGGCTGTTTTTGTCTCTTGAAAACATTAGCTCCTAAAGAGCTTTGGAGACAGAAGGATCTCCTCAGTTGTAATGCAAGGCATGTGAGGCGGCCTTGACCTGATTAAAGCGTGAACAGAAAAGAGGTGGTCAGACCAGAAAAAAAAAATAGCACTGCAAGATGCAGTTATATCAACTGAGATATTGGTTTCATAATGACAAGATGTTAAAATCAGGCCTTGAGTTTGTCCTGTGTTAAAGCTCTGTGGACTTATCTTTGACCTGGAGAGACTCACTAGCAAACATGTGACAGAAAAAGCATAACGGTTTATCACACTGAGATAAGTCCTGATATATTCTGTAGAAACAGGACTAGCATCCATTTGTGATGAAAACTTTGTCCTGCTTTCCGCAGATTGTTTAGTGTCAATAGTTGACAGGAAGATGATTTATTTCTGATAGGGTTGTAAGATTGGCCAACACTTTGTTTCTCTTCTGAAGTAAATCTACGTTAATATTTCAAAAGTATTCACAACTCTTCACTAATTTCACATTTGGTAAAAAAAACAACAAAAAAAACCCCCCACCAAACTTTTCTGATAAAGATCTGAAAGGTGTGTCCTGTGTTTTTACTGAGATTCAGTGACACACAGGTGGACTTTATTAATATGCTGACTTCTCAGAGCCATTCATTTTGCCTGAATTGAAAGTGGTTGCACTCCACATGTTTAAGATTTTTTTTATTTGTAGGATATTTTTGAAAACTACTCCTTTCTTTTCACCATCGCAATCATCACAACTTTCTGTGAATCTCAATTAAACACACCGAATGCGTGAAATTATGGACAACCCTGAATATCCTCTTCATGAGTGACTTCAGTCAGAGGCCTTTCCAGATCTGCTGTTACACAGACCACTACAGCATCTACTGCAACTCTCTGAAGAAAATTGGATGAGTTACAACAGAGATGTAGCTTCTTTATTTTAAACCCAAGATATTTTGTGTTAAGAGATGAGTTGAAATCTTTACTTTAATGTGGGAGCATCTTAGAGAAGATTTAATCAGTTGCTTCTCTTGTTCCTCTTCTGGGCCTCTCCCCAAACCGCTGAGAGGGTGAATAATTACCCAAGATGCAGAACGTCGTAATCTTTTTTTATATATATATATTTTTTTATAGGAAGCACAAGTGGAGGTCCCGTTTCCTCTTCACGTAGGTGGTCCACTAGCTGAGTCACTTCCAGTTGCTTTAAACAGATTTTATCGGTTTGAAGAAGAAATCTGTAGTATTTCTGACCTTTATCAAGTAAAACTATGTTGCTTTGTTTCCAAGTTTAATCACATGGCTGCGGAGCCGCGAAGCCACACTGTAGGTTGTTCACAGTTGCTGCCAGAGGAGAACAAGGGGAGGCTCAGATTTCTTGGCCTGAGATTTTTCTCCGACTCTCCGGTGCTGCGTTCAGGGCCCGCAGAAAACATTGAAATTAGCAAATACGGTTGGATCAGAATGACATTCACAAAAGTGGAGGTTTCTCCTCAAGCCTGACATTAAACTCTTTCGTTGCTTTCTTGCATAATGTATGTGGAGAATAAGGGAATGGTAGTCTGCTCTGACTTCCGGTTGTAAATAAAGCAGCGCACTTATATATTTACAGCAACCATATTGGATTTTAAAGTCAAGGTTGGAGAGAAACATATTTCTAAAGTTGCAATTCCGAATTCAGGAGGACATAATTGTTTATGAATTGGCATCACGATGATCAACTTACCCCAATTCCACTCTTTTGAAATTAGGATTTCAATGTGACTAATCTGGATTGAACTGGATCAAAGTTTGTTTGTCGAGTGCCGGGATAGACAAAGATAATCTGAGTAAATACAGATTTCAAATAATTATATTTCTAGATTTTCTTGATTTGATATTAGATAATTTTTATGAGCTGAAACAAGTATGGCAAAAAATAAAAAAACTAGACCTGTCATGCAAATGCACAACTGCACATGAACTGGAATTGTTTGTCTCTAGATGACATTTGCTGTGGCCTAAACAAAACTGACTTGTATTAATTAGAAGTAGAATTCACACTGCCAAAACACAACATTTTAAGTAAATCTTAAGTATTTTTGGTCTTGTTTGTAGTGAAAATATCTTAGTGCAGTGAAAATAAAATAAAACTAACCTGTAAGAAACTTTTCATCAAGAAATAAGAGGTTGTGACACACGTCGTATTTCCCAAATGTCTTGTTCTAATGGCAGATTATTTCACTTATGACCACATGTGTCAAACTCAAGGCCCGTGGGCCAAATCCGGCCCGCCATAGCTTTTTTTTTTTTTGTGGCCCTCTAGACTCTAAAGGAACACACAGTTAAACATCTGTGCTTAAATATTTTTTATCAATCAAATCCAAGCAGTTCTTTTCCATTTTCTGCCAAATCACACCAGTCAGTCCCTCCTGTTTCTTTCAAATTATCGTGGAAATTAACACAAAATCAACAAATCCCTGCAGTTTTTCATTCTTATACATAATTGTGAATTTGATGCAGATTTTTGGTAAAATATTTTGAAAAACATTGGATCTAAGTGACTGCTTGCTCCCACCTGCAGGTGGCGGAATTTCTTACTTCTACTAAACAGCTGCTTTTAGCCTTTGTTGATGAGAAGTTATTATTCATAATTATACTGCGAGTAATAAAAAAAAAATCATACATAAGCACAAATATTCCTAAATTAGTGCCACAAACACTTTGATTTGTATTGTAAAAAACCACAAAAACAATCGCGAAACCCTGGAGGGACTGAAAAGATTTACAATATAATTAAATTTTAAGAATTTATTTATATATTAACAGTTTTGTTACCAGGTTTTATCAATATATTCTGGCACAATCACCCCTTTAAGAACATTGATTATCTTAATTTGACCCAAAATGAAAATGAGTTTGACACCCCTGCTTATGACTAGAATTTTTCATCGATATTAAGGAATTATTGACACAAAACAACCTCCTTTGTTGCGCTGAAAAATTACTTGTAAATTGGTTTTGTCTTATTTCAAGCATACTAAGATATCTGCATTAGAAACTAGACCAAAAATACTCAGTAAGATTTTATGTTTTTGCAGGGAACTTTCATTTTGATACTCGTTCTTAAAAAAAAAAAACTTTTGGGGAATGAAGAAAAAAAAAAAGTCTGGTTTCTTACATGGAACAAAACAGAACAAAGTCACAGTCAACTAAATGTGGAATGCAAAAAGTCGGAGGGGTCCGTGAACGCATTTTTGAGTGACACTCCAGCAGCCTAATCCAGAGAGTGAGGATGCAGAGCGGCGCTCTAGGTCGATCCAGCGACCTTTAACTTCTAATTTCAGGGCTGACTGGAGAAACCCCGCCGAACTTTGTCCCTGAACGCTTCAGATCCCGCATTTTCAGTGCCAGCTGTGGGTTTCATCGGCACCGTCTTCCTCCTGTACCGGACTTTAGTAGACGTTACGTGGGGACAATGGAATCCAACATTATCCCGGACAGTATCCGCCCTCAGAGGCTGCAGCCGGGGATTGGCTTCGGATCGGGACCGACGGGGACCCTCCGCTCCTCCTCTCTCCGACCCGGAGTCACGGTCCCTGTCGCGCCGCTACTTCCCTCCCCGGCCTCGCTGTCCGCTTCGTCCGGGCCTCCTCCTCCTCCGCCGCCCCTGCAGCTCCACAGCCTGTACGGAGGAGTGGGAGCGGGGCTGGGGCCGGGGGCCGGCGGCCACTGCAACCCGGGGAACCCGGCGGTGCTGAAGGAGGCGGTGGAGGCGGTGGTCCGCAGCTTCGCCAAACACACGCAGGGCTACGGCAGAGGTAATGTTGTGTAGGAGAAAAAGCCTGTGCACATCCGTGTTAATGACTGTTAGTTTTAAATCTGGAGAGTTTGGAGAACGAGGATACCACAAACAAAAACCAGACATTCCTGTTATAAACCCAACATGTTTTATGATAATCTCCCTCTAGTTAACTCCCAGAGCTGACCTGCAGTAAACGGTAATCCATTTGTTATAACATTCCCCAGGTAGAAAAATCAACAATTTCCACAAGTTTGCCTCAATCTGGCAGCAGCCCACCATAACTGGGGCCAGCACAGACCCAGTTGTGGTTTTAGTGGATTGTGGTTGGTGCAGATTTGGGCCAATTTGGGCTGAGAAGTGGAAAATAAAAATCAGACCACAAGCAGATCGATTGTAATGTGGATGAGATGCAGATGATGTTCTGCAAACAAGTCCAAAACCAGAGCTCCAACTTATTCCCTTTGGCTGGCTGAGTATGGAGGAGTATTAGGCAACAACTTGACATGAAGTTAGGAGGGATGGATGTTTTGTTTCCAAGGAGACTAACTCTTTGGTGCTCTTTTGAAATGGTGTAGATTAGTAGTTTTGGAGGGTTTCTGGTGGTCGTTAGGAGAACCAGACGTGCTTTCTTGTTTAAGTCGTATAAGTTTGGCCTATGACGAAGCACTCAGACATAAAGGCTCCTGAGCCCAAACAGTTTGCAGACAGAAAGTAGGATTTCAGCACCAACAGCTGCTGCCTGGGAAAAATCTAGAAAAACAACAATCGAGCACAGAAAAATGTTTGTTGCTTAAAGAAATGATTTCCACAGCAGATACTGCTAATTTAATGCACCGTAAATAATTAGTGTCCAACTGTTGTTTCAGCACACTCCGCACAAAAAAAGTAAGGTTGATGGGTCTCCTTGGATATCTGCTTTGAAAATGTTCAAGGACTCTTTTGCAAGTCAAGGCACAGAACCTTCAGAAATTAAGAGCCTTCAGAAATCATGAATAACATTGATTAAGATCTCTTTTAAGCTTAAACTTGACTTAAATCTGAATCAGTGTTGGCATTTGCAGCCACTCTAAGTCTTTCTACTCTGCACTAATAGGATTTAATCCCAAAAGATTGCCCCTGTGTGCCGCCACTGACAGCCTCGTCCCCCTCCTTTTATTCCACTTAGGCTTCTTAACAACGTCAGCATAAGAATGAGACTGCTGTGACAGGATTGTCTGTAAGACAAGACACGTCCTTAAGTACAAAATCTTGATTTAAACACAAAAATGCTAATGACATTTAGTCTTATGGTATTTCTGTTATTCCAGAGTAGCTGTTGCTCTGCGGCTCTCTCCCGCTTCATTTCCTGTTTGTTTCCGCTTTTATTCCTAAGGAAAAGGTCAGACAAGAGGACTTCATCTTACCACCATCTGCTCCTCTTTGTTCGACCTTCACCTGCTGGAAACATTAATAAGATACAAATCACCGACTAGCTTTTGGTCACATCATGTTGACTGAATAAATAGGAACCTGTTTGATGAACAGAACAGCCAATTGGGGTTTGCTATGTAGCCTGGAAAAGTCAGAAAGTAATTAGATTTGTTCAGTCCTGGATAAGTGCAGTGAAAAAAAAAAGAAATTTTGTATTTCCATATTTTTGTTTACTTTATTTCCTTCTTTTAACGTTCCGTCCATCCATCCATCCATCCATCCATCCATCCATCCATCCATCCATCCATCCATCCATCCATCCATCCATCCATCCATCCATCCATCCATCCATCCATCCATCCATCCATCATAAAAAACAGGAACGATAATGTATCAAGCTAATAAACTGCATAAAAGTCCAAAAGAGTCATAAATTGAGATGAAGCACCTGCAGCCAGATCTGGAAGTGTTTAAGTTCCTTAAGAAGAGATTTAAACACCCATCCACTCATAAATAAGTATTTGCACAGTCTCCTTAAGTATCTTTCTAAGTTTTCTGTCATTCCTTCCTTCGTGCTCAGTGATCCCAGACTCGGTCCATGACGTTCAGATCCTCGTCTGTGGGGAGGGGGTCACACCATCTGTCGCAGGAATCCATCTCTTTCCTGAAGTTTCCTCCTTTGAAACCCGGCGTCATGTTTTGGACACGCCGCATTGGGATTTGGAGACTCCTCCCTGAAGGCGTTGTTGGATGGATGAGAGTCTATAAACATCTCAAAAAACGCACATAAACTTTATTTTACGGCCGTCTAACAACAAGATGAGAGCGTACGCTGGGTGTTTTACAGCCTGCTTCAGTGGGAGTATAAAAAATATTATTTGGATTGCAGCTTGGGAATTTACATTTCTGGAGCGGTGGTTTTGTTTTGTAGTTTGCTGACTGGGAAAGCTGAGAACTAAAACACACTGATGTTACAGGAGCAGTCTGAGCTGGGAGTCTAATTATCCAGCTCTCATATCTCTCTGCAGACATAAACCTTTATAACTACAGATCCTTAAAAAAGTATTTACATTCCTGATTTTTTCCTTTCTTTTTTTTAACATTTTGCCATGTTGTACCTGCATACTTTCTTTATTGAAAAAGCTTTGATTGAAACCATTTTGACTCAAGTTTTCATTCAGGATTGTTTTTTGTCGTTTTAGCTCCTTCCGTCATCACGTCAACTCTGGTTTGCGTCTCTGTTGCTGCTAAACAAAAACGTCCCACAGCATGATGGTCCCCCTACCCTACCATTGCTGACCTTCATTTTCACACTTCTGCTCTACTTTGTGTTGGTGTATCACCTTAAAATCTCTATAAAAATACTCTTGACGTTTGTGGTCGTGACATGAGAAAATGAGAAAACAAATACTTTTACAAGGCGCCATGTAACTGTCTCTAATTCAGATTTTACTGCACTCTTCTGTGGTTGTTCTTTCCTAACTTAAGACAGACATTTCATACGAGTTCATGAAAAGTCAGAATCTGAGCCGAACCAATTTTTCCCTTCAGCGGACAGGATGTGAAGTTTCCTTCATGAGGTCACCTCCATCTGTTTTGTGTGTGCATCTTAGTTGAAATAAGGACAGAGTGGCTTTAATGAAGCTTTTCTGTCCTCCCTGTCCCTTCAGTGAACGTGGTGGAAGCGCTGCAGGAGTTCTGGCAAATGAAGCTGACCAGAGGGGCCGACTTGAGGAACGGCGCTCTGGTCGTTTATGAAATGGTCCCGTCAAACAGCCCGCCGTACGTCTGCTACGTCAGCCTTCCAGGCGGCAGCTGCTTCGGGAGCTTCCAGGTGCAACATCATCGCTTTGTTTCCCTGGATAGTAAAAGATTTAAAGATATATATACATATATATTTGCTTAGGGACATCTGGGAATGAGCTGCATTTTGGATAAGCTCCTCTGTACTGCTTTGCTCTGCCTCGGTCTCTCTGGCTCTCATTATTACCCTGACTCCGCGTGTTTTCTTTCACCGTTTGACAGTTCTGTCCAACCAAGGCGGAGGCGAGGCGCAGCGCCGCCAAGATCGCCCTCATGAACTCGGTCTTTAACGAGCACCCCTCCCGTCGGATTACAGATGACTTTATTGAGAAGAGTGTGAATGAAGCGCTGGCCTCCTTCAACGTAAGTTCAGAACGGAGAGATCTGCTGCTAGCGCCGACAGTTCGGCTGCGGTGGTTTGTGAATGAGTGCCGCCCTGGGAGAGCCTCTCTTTCTGCACTGAGAGATGCAGAAGGAGGAAATAATCTGAAACCTGTGTGGAATAATTCACTCCAGGTTCGACTGGTCTACTGCAGCCACCATGCCTGTCTCAATTTAAGGTTTCCTCAATGGAGAAAAAACATGGAAAATATTCCCCTGGTGCGTTCACAAATAGAATAACAACGTTGTAACTGTGTTTTATAGCAGTGGTTCCCAGCCTTGGTGCTCAAGACACACTGGCCTGCATGTTTTTGATGCTTCCCTGCTTCCACACACCCCAATTCATTGCGTTTCAGCAAAACCCTGTTAATCAGCCATCAATTGAAATCATGTGTGCTGAAGCAGGGGGGATGCCTAAAACTTTCAAGGCGGTGTGCTTTGAGGACCAGGATTGAAAAACATTGTTTCAAAGAATTCAGAACTAGAGCTGATTGAGCGCAGTCTGGATTCCTTAAAAATTGTGAAATATGGAGTTAATTTCCTGCCATGATGTTGGAAATAAATAAAAGATGTTGCACAAACTGTCCCGTCCTCAAACACATGAAAGATATTTTCCAAGTTGTCCTCTAGTGCAAAATGATCTCTTTTTGCAAACGGAACAGTTCCACAATCTGCAGCAGGTTACCCATATCGTGTTTTGTTGAACAGGACGGGACATGAAAATAAAAAACAAACAAACAGCACAGATAAAGACAACGACAGTTTCACATTTACACATTTTTCTGGAAAATGCATCTTTGATAGGCCTCCCTAGCTAATTGGGACAGGGACACAATTATGATAAAACTGATAAATAAGCAGTGAAAGAAAACGTTTACATCACCTCCACAACAGAGAGATACTCCGAATATCACACATAGATAGAGAAGTAACATTTCTTAGACTTACATTTGACAGCAGATTATATGGACCAAGAACCGCAAAAAATGCCCCAACTAAATTAAACTAAAGATTTCAAAACCTGGATTTACAACAAATTAAATTCTGACATAAAAGAAAACAGTTTGATTTCAGGGATTGTATTATCTTTTTTAAAATCTAATTTTTAACGCCTTCCAAATTGGGAAATATTTTAATGTAAAACCAGGCAGCCAATATAGAATTATTGATCAGATGTTAAACCCTTTTGTTCCGTGTTGATACTCCATATTTGCCACTTTCCAGGAACAATAATCTCTTTTAAGAGAGGTAGAAACCAACCATTTATTATAATAATAATAATAATCTATATTTTTATAACACCCTTTATGTTTCTAATTAAAATCTCAAATGGCAGTATGACAGAAGCGTTATGTTATATAGTCCTTTCCAAAAATTGTGTACAACATAAAAGAAATTTGCTGCTGATTCCAACAATAATTTTCAAAAAGATCATTTCTGAATTTCAAATTTGGATATTCTTTCAGGCCTGCTGTTCTGCTGTTTTATAGTTTCTAATTTTTCTTGTAGCCATTTCCTAATTGAAGATCAACTCACATCTGTCTTACATAAATGACATGATCTCATGTCTTTCCCATTTTGAATAGTGACTTAGGGAAATTGCCCTAGGAGAATTTAAAAGAAAGATTCGCTCTTGAATGGTTTGTGTTTTTATCGTGGTTTGTTTGGATCATTATAGGCTAATTCTGCACCATTGCTGTGTGTTCACAGGGGAACCGAGAAGAGGCCGATAATCCCAACACCGGGATTGGGGCGTTCCGCTTCATGCTGGAGTCCAACAAAGGAAAATCCATGCTGGAGTTCCAGGTAGGAGAAACACATCAGCTAAACATGGATGGTGATAACATGGTAATGTTAGATGTCAATATAATTCAGGATTCCTTTTAAGGAAAGGACATAATGGGATCTCAGTTTTTTCAAGTCTGGATAATTATCCAAAAACCTATTTTGAGGATGGAAATTTTTTTTTTCCAAATTTTATTCCATATTCCATCCATAATGGTATATAATGGTATTTTTCTTTTCTGCTCCATCTTCTTTATTTGTTTGTTTCTTTATTTTTTTCTTCATTTATTTGTTTATTTCTGTCCGTCTGATTCCTTATGCTCTTCCTGAAAACAGTGCTTCCATTACTGGTCTCTCCTTTCTTTGTGTCTTTCTTTTTTTTCCTCCTTGTCATTCTTTCCATCCATTCCTTTCTTTCTTCCTTGTGGGCTTATTTTTATGTCAAACTTGAGTCCCTCCTTTTTTTTCCCTTCTTCCCTCCCACCCTTTGTCATTTCCTTGCTTCTTTCCTAAAGTAATTATTAGTGTCACCTCTCGTGTCCTTTTGTTTCTCCGTTCCTCCAGTCCGTCGTTTATTTATTGCTTCCTTACTCGTGTCCAGTCTTCGTTCCTTCCTTTTTGTCTTTTGTGTTCAATGAACTTTAGTATTTACTGTTTGAAAATGAACATGAAGGACTGTTATGTTGAGTCTGGGAAAAGTCTGGATACTTTTCCATAAAGTAAGCAGAAGCTCTACAATCACACTCACTTTATGCAGTTCAGTTTAGTAGAAGAAGTAAGTTTGAAGCTGGTAAATGTCTATCTTGTTGAAAACAGGAATCTGAATTCAGTGTGCAGTGCATTACATGCCTGGTGAGCAAGTTTTTCCCCTGTAACTCCTGGTTGTTTGCAGGAGCTGATGACTGTGTTCCAGCTGCTGCACTGGAACGGGAGCCTCAAAGCCATGAGAGAGCGACAGTGTTCCCGACAGGTACCCGTCTCACACATGGCATCAATTACACACAGCTTGGTTTTAGCTGTCATATAACTCGTTTTTGTTTTTTGTTTGTTTACACAAGACAAATTATACATAAAATCACGGTCCAAATGAAGGGACTGTTCCAGGCATGTTTACTTCTCCCAGCATTGACAGCAGCTGTGTTGTTGGAGACATGAAAATGAACTCGACAGCGAAGGTTTTTGAAAGTTTATATGGTTTGGAGTGAAAAAGTTCAGCATAAACAACTTTACAGATGCAGGGTTTTGTAAAGCAAACTTGAGTACATAAATTTACTTGTTTGCAACAAGAAACCTTACGGTATGAGCAGGGTGAGCATGAAGTAAAGGGCACTACAAAGCAATGTCCATTAACACTATTAACCGAACATTTTTAATGTTTAAAGAGTAACAGAATAGTTTCTAATTCACTCAGGGTCAAACGTTTGCATTCGGACTCAAACATATACAGAAATGTCCCAGATTAACCACACATTCTGAAGCCCTCGACAATATTCTGGCATAATTTTATCTGAATATTTAAGCACTCCTTTAATCAGAAATGGTGGAGCTCCTTTACACTGATTGGTTTTCTGTTACAAAGCCGACTTTTGCACTGAAGAGGATTATTTTTATTTATTTATTTGGAACATGATCGAAGTATGAAATCACACACATGATCAAGGAATGCAAAAGACACATATGTTTGTACCGCAATAATCTTAACATCCTCGAAAAGGAGTAGGAAGAAGTAAGAAACTTATGAACTCCTACCCCATAAACTCATAAAGTGTTTTCAGATGGACCCTCATCAAATAAAAGAATACAAAATAAACATAGATTATTATGCATTCCAAGAAAAGTTCAAACAGATCATCTAAAGCCTCAAAATTCCTTTTAATGCCCAAACTTACAGGAGGTGCTGGCTCACTACTCCCACCGGGCCTTGGACGACGACATGCGCACCCAGATGGCGGCGGACTGGGTGAACCGGGAGCAGAGCGTGGCGGGAACCATCGCTCAGGAGCTGGCCTCAACGGAGCGGGAGCTGGAGGACGCCAGGCTGGCAGGCAGAGAACTGCGGTTTTACAAAGAAAAGAAGGACATCCTGATGTTGGCTGTGGGTCAGCTCAGTGCCGCCAACGCCGCCACTCTGCCATCGCACTAAAACACAACCGCCTCGCCACGGCGAAGGACCCCTGGTAACAGTGTTGATCACTTTCTAAGATGTGTTTTGTAATGAGGATCAGGAAATCAAGCTTCAGCTCATGCTTTGTTTATGAAAGAAAACACTTGTTACTGAACTCGTTGTGCCTAGTAACCACAGGCTGCTTTTTTTTTTATTATTTGCCTGTAAAACTTGGCATTGCATCAGAGTATGAACAGGGCTTTTTTTCCCCTCTTTTGTTGTCTGTTGTGTTACATTTGTTTCTGGTTTTGGATTTGATGGGGGAAATATTACCGGGGGGGGAGGGGAGGAAGAAATTAGATGCAAAAAGTCACAAGTATCAGTGAGATTACCCTGAACCTTCTTTATGGACGTTTTTAGTGAAATAGTGAAAATTGATTCAATTTAGTTGAATTTTAAATTCCTTTTTGTGCTTTGGATTGTCTTTTGGGAAAGAAACTTTTATTAATCTTGTATTATTTCACAAGTTGGAGGTGTTAAAATGTTGTTTCAGAAAAAAAAAAGCAATTTTAAGTTAATCTCTCTTCTGCTACAAATGCAGTTAAATAATTCAAAACTCACTACAGTTACAACAGGCCGTGGTGTGACTTTATATATAATGCAGAGAGTAGCTATTATAAAAGTATTATTGATCATGTTTTATTATTATTATTATTATAGAAAGGAGCTTATTTTACTGTGTTTCACACTCTGGTGGCTGAGCAGTGAAAACTTCCACCAAGTTTGAACATTTTTACTCGTTTAGAGCACAAACCCTGGGATAGAGTTTGTAATTCATGCCCTGAATTCACTGTTTCCTATTGCAATCTGGAGCAGCCTCTCCCAGTGTGGAAGGAAGTTTGAGTGTTGCAACAGGAAGTTAACAGATTTAGCAGGCAATACGTGTCTAATAGTGGTTCCAGTGGTCCTGCTAAGGTTGAGTGATCATGTTAGCACCAATGTCATGTCTCAATCAAAGGTAGACGAAGACCAGCCCAATGGAGATCGAGAGTTCAGGGTAACTAAGTTTTGAGGGATAAAGGTTCAGGGTGGTATCATTCAGACAGGCCTTAATGATACAGATTTTTGCAACATTTCAACTGGCAATACCTACTCGGCTTTGTAGCATCCACTCAAGCGAAACCTTGTGATTGATCATGTAATGTCAGGGTCTTAAATTACACATAAACTCCAACATACATGATGCTCAGCTCCAGTCAGAGGGTGTGTTTTCATCCATACGTTATACTATGTGATCTGTATCACAAACAAAACCATAGAGAGGATCTCTTTGTCAAGGTAGTTTTCTCAATAACTATTACAATATTTCTGGAATTTGAGAACATTTACAATTACAATATGTGGCTACTTTTGACTTTGACTGTTCAGTTTTTAAAAAATCATACAGAGAATTAAGTGTTTGTTGTGTTTTGGTGTTTCTGTATGTGAACGGTTGTGGTTATTTTAGAGTTTTTTTTGTATGATTTGTGACCCTGACACTAGTCGAATGTATATTATAGCGTGCTATCAACTTTATTACTGGGAAATATGTGGAGCAACTTGTCCCGGTTCGTGTCGGCTGCCGTCCGCCTGAACTTTGTGGATTAATTCGACAAACCAACTTTGTTACACAATAATGGATGATTTTACAGCATGCACGACTTTGTAAATGCAGAGGTCAGTGGTATAAAATGAAAATGGATTGTTTTACCATGTTTTGATGAGGAAAACTTGGACCTGAATATATATTTTTGTTTCTGTGCGTTTGTTGAAAATACTCAATGCAGAATTTATTTTTTGAACCATTTGAAGCCAACAGATGATAAATGAAGTTGAACTCTTTATATGCTTTTTGTTTCTTAACTATATTTCTAAGCTAGAAGGATCAAGACATTTTAACCAAACTCTCCAAGACTGCATGTTAACAAGGAAAGTGTTTAATGGACAAATCGTGGCTCCAGTTTAAGAAAAATGTGACACAAAAGCAAACTAAAACAGCAGGGAGTCACATTCTCCGCTCCTGAAGGTAGAAACCCTAACGGCTGAAACATGTAGCCTTAATTTTTTTTGGAGATGACAGATTAAAAACATGAAGGAACAATTGGCTGTCATTAAAAGCAGGGGAGTTTTTATTTTGCTTGCCTTTCATTTGGGATTGTTGTTATTTTTTATAAAATTGGAAACCTTTATGTTGGGACCTGTAAAACACTGAAATGTTTTAGTTAAATTCATTACACCATGGAAGAATGTGGTAGATATTGGTTTACATACAAAGGCAAAACTGAAATTATAATTTAAATATAATTCCCTTATTTGAATTGAAAACTCCCTGTAGTCTTAGTTTGTTTTTTTTTGCCTGGCCACTGGTCCTGTTTGCATTTATAGAAACAATATTTCTTTGAATATTGAAATTTTTCTATTGGATTACAATTATTTTTTTTAAAGTTTTTAATAGGTAAAATCAAATGAACACATTTACCTCTACATGCCAAATTCCCTTTATATGTCAATTTCAGTTTTAATATAACTTTGTTTCTGTAAGTTTTCATATTTGCTTAAACAATATATGTTGTGTGGGTTTTCAGTGATTTATGAAAAAAAATGAAAGATTCATAATGAGTATAAGAACATTTTAATGGAGTTGTTTAAAAGAAATGAGATATTGATTTCCTTTCTTTTTAGTCACTTTGGTTTTTATAATAAAAACCCCCATCAAGTGTTGTCTTATATACAAGCCAGTCCAAAATATCTTCGTACAAAGTTTTCCTTTTTTTATGCTTAAGGATTTTTTGTTAATATTAAGTTGTTAAACATTTTATAAATGAATGAACCCTTTTTTAATCTCTTGGGTTTGATGCATGATGCTTTAGATTTTGTTTTTGTATGTTTCATATTCAATATACAGTATTGTTTTATAAATTGCTCTTTGAAGCCTAATTGTGTGTATTTTATATGAAGTTTTTGTATTCTGTCTTTATACATTTACTAGATTTATATCGATATGTAATAAATCAGTTAATAAAAATGTGGCTTGGTTTGTTTTGTACTATCATCCCCTTATATGCTGGAGTAAACAGAGTAAAATGGGGATAATTGTTGTATTTTTATTAGTATTTTGAAATAATAAACTTGTGTCTCAATCTCAAACCGGAAATACATTGTTACATGTGGATGGTCGTCACAATATGCTATATGGTTAATACAGATTTATTTATTTTATTTTAATATATTTTATTTTGAAAATTTCTAAGCACAGCAGCGGAAGAGGCGGGGCTTCCGTCTTCAACGCTACCCCGGCGTTGGTTCATTCAACATGGCAGCGGGACCAATTTCGGAAAGAAATCAAGGTAATTTCATCCTTTAAAGTATGTTTTTGGTGAATATCTCTCACTTGTTTTGACATGTGCTTATGACTAAATCGTAATATAATTTCTCGGCGGTTTTTGAGCATCGCTTAGTGGAAAACATTCGCTTGAACACATGGAAGTGTATGAAGTGTTGTTAGCTTAGCATTTTGCTAGTTAGCTTCTTTTAAAACGTAAGAAATGTAATTTACATATATATCAAACAGAAGCACAGTGGTACTGTAAGTTATAATGCGGGTTATGACGATGTCAAACTGCTGCTTTTTAGCATGCAAAGTTAGCTTGGAGAATTAGCACGTCATAGCATTTAGCGCCACTCATGAGCCTTAGTAAATAAACAGTATTGATCTTTTGTTCACTATTTTACCAGCTGGATAAAATATACTGCTTATAATGTAATTAGGAATGTTTTTCAGTAAGTTGCAAGTAAAAATGTTCATTTTGAATAGCAGGAGATAATTTCGTGATTAAGAAAACTAGTTCTTTCTTTTAACTAATGACTGTTGGTATTTCGATCTTTTGCAGAACGAATCATTTAGTATTTTTTTCAAACCCCTTTGGATTTGCACTACCAGGCATTTGTTTCCCGAGATATATATTTGGCCATGTTCTAAAGCTTAAAGCTGTTATCAAAACCAAACTAGCAAGAAAGGTTTATGTCAATGAAAGATGAGTCTTATTAAAAATGTAAGATGTACAACCTGATAAACACACCAAGATGTTAACTACAACACTGTTCTTCTGTAAAAAGTTTAAATTGCAACATTTCTTTTCTTGTCAATTTTCAGATGCGACTGTGTATGTTGGAGGCTTGGATGAGAAAGTGTCGGAGCCGTTACTGTGGGAGCTGTTCCTGCAGGCCGGTCCTGTGGTCAACACACACATGCCCAAAGACCGGGTCACTGGTCAACATCAAGGTCAGCGACAACTTGCAGGCTGTTTTTCTCAGTGGACAGTAAAACATACGAACAATTAACTCATTTGGATATTTATATCCTTTCTTTCTGTGAAGTAGAGAAATACGTTTTTACAAAGTATGTAGCGTAACTGAGAACGCAGCTGAAATCTGCCTACGATGTTGCTTGAACATGTATTGCTTGGAGCAGAGTTAGTTTTATTGGTCAGAAATGAGAACAATGTGTTTTTGTGATACTGTCACTAAGAAATGTAACTTGTTATTTTTCTCAGGTTATGGCTTTGTGGAGTTTCTTAGTGAGGAGGATGCTGATTATGCCATAAAAATCATGAATATGATAAAACTCTATGGCAAACCAATTAGGGTCAATAAGGCCTCAGCACACAACAAAAACCTGGACGTTGGTGCAAACATCTTCATCGGTAATTTGGACCCGGAGATTGATGAAAAACTTCTCTACGACACGTTCAGTGCGTTTGGTGTGATCCTCCAAACACCAAAGATCATGCGAGACCCCGACACAGGCAACTCTAAGGGTTACGCTTTCATCAATTTTGCCAGCTTTGACGCTTCGGACGCGGCTATCGAGGCCATGAACGGCCAGTACCTCTGCAACAGACCCATTACGGTGTCGTACGCATTTAAAAAGGATTCCAAAGGGGAACGCCACGGTTCGGCCGCAGAGCGACTGCTGGCTGCACAGAACCCGCTCTCCCAGGCCGACAGGCCGCACCAGCTGTTCGCAGATGCTCCGCCCCCGCCGTCTGCACCAACACCAGTCCTCACTGCGATGGGAACAGGAATTCCCATTCCAGGTACGACTTTTGTGTCGAGTTGAAGCATTTTTCAGTATTGCAGAACTTTTTTTTGTCCAACATCCAGTTTAACTTCTTTTATTTTGTTTTTTGGTACAGGTCTCCCGCCTCCTGGTGCGTTTCCTCCTGTTCCCCCTCCTGGAACGATGCCCCCAGCAATGCCGCCTTCTATGGGCATGCCTCCAACAGCAGGAGGTGTTCCGCCAGGGTCTGCCGGTGGACCTCCACCTGGACCACCACCGTTCCCTCCTGGCAACATGCCTCCAGGTAAAACTTGGGGCTTTCAAATGCAGCTGAAACTGTCATTCCCTGTCAGGGAAATCCAAAGAAAACTATTTTCTCCTTCTGTTCCACAGGTATGCCTCAGATGCCCATGCCACCTCCTGCTCCTCCTGGCATGGTGCCCCCACCTCCTGCTCCTCCAGGATCGGCTCAGAGGGCTCCGCTGCCCCCCAACATGCCGCCACCACCAATGGGCATGCCTCCCAGGGCACCATACCCCATGGGTGAGAGCTGCTCTTACATCTTAACCTACAGCGTACATCAGGAATGTTTTGGAACATCTTTTTTAATTTTTAATAAAGAAATGACCTAATCTAATGGCAAGCCAAGTTTACTTTTTCTTACATGAGGCAATCCAAACTGCTTTACAGGAAGTCAAAGAAAAAACAACAAACATCTTAAAGCTTTAAAAAGCGTCGTCTAATAAGAAACAAATGTTAACCTAATCTTCCATCTCAAGCTGCAGTCACCATTAGTCGCCTCCAGTGGCAAGCAGTTAATTAGTGAGACGCTTTAATCAAATTCGTCAGTAAACAATTAGATTTTGGTCCTGATTCAACAGAGCAAATAGTTTCTGCACATCTCAGGTTTTCAGCAGGTTTGTTCCAGAGTGGAGGACCATAAAAACTAAAATGCTAAAAGTCTAAATGTGCTTCAGATCAGAACCACAGCTTGTTCGTGGTTTAAATGCTGTAATTCCTAATGCTGCATATTGTGACCCCTCTTTTTGTTTCCCTCAGCTCCTCCTGTGCCTCCAGGTATGCGAGGGCCTCCTCCTCCCATGCCTCCGCCTGGCTACGGCGCGGCTCATCCTCGTCCGCCTCCTTTTGGTTTTCAGAGAGCTCCTCCGATGCCACCCAGGCCCCCAGGTGCCCCTCCTCGGGTGCCTTAAGCACACCGTGATCCACGGAAGACGGCATGAAACAGCTGCTGTTTAGCTTTTATTTTTTATTTTTTTAACATGTTCAGGGCTACTCCTGTAGCTTTAGTGTGTTCTTTATTTGTTTTTTCATATTTTTTTGATCATTGTACAGATGAATGCAACTTGACGAATAAATATTTACTAAAATTTCTTTTTTTGGGTGTTTTTGTATGGTTCTTGATCTATCAGAGAAAGAAAATCATTGCATTTTTTCTTTTATTAAAAGACTGATTACTCAGCACGAAGATTCATCAAGTTTGAAATTATTAAATATAAAATGTGGACAAATTATTTTTGTCAATTTTATTTTGCAATCATTTAGGGTTTAAATTAATTAATTGCACACCCCACTGTGTAATTATGATAATCTCTGATCTGTTTAGCAACTGAAGACTCTGGCCTTCTTTTGTTCCAGAAATCTGTTGGCAGTATTGTGGCGTTCTGAGAACAGAATCAATGAGCTTTGTTGTATTCACTCTTGTCCTGCTGTGACATTTTACCAGGTCATGGAGAGAAAGGAGAGGTGTTAGCAATAAAAGCAGTAATTTATGTTTTTATATCAGAAAGGGCATTGGGCCAGACATGAAGCAAAGAACAAATGATTTTAAGAGTGGAAGTGATTTAAAATTCAGTGCGGTAGGGCTTATAATGTCTGGAGTAGGCTTCTATTAAATACGTCATGTTTTCAAATGAAGTCAGCTTATTTCTAATGGTTCAGTATTGAGAGTTTAGCTTATTTGTATTCTTTTGGGTAAAACTCAATAATATAAATCCTTCACAAATAAAAATTGAATGTTAAATATCAGTTTGACGTTCTTTTGTCCAGCTCAAACGGCCAACAGCTGAACTCAAAGCAGTTCAGGAAAGTAGCTGGTCAATGGCCAAAGAAAAGAAACAAAACAAAAAAAACAGTGGAAACATTGGTTTGATTAGACAATGAAATGAGCCTTGTAAACAACAAAATACAATTGACTTTCTGGCCCAATTTGGACTAAACACAGGATCAAATAATCCAATCTAACTTCATTTATAAAGCACTTTAAAACAACCAGCACAAGACCAAAGTGCTTTAAAGTTCAAATAAGTTTCAAATTGTAACGCTATTTAATAATGATAATAAAAAGAACTGAATAAAGACATAATATCTTGGTATGTTTTTCATCTGGAAGATAGACATTGACTTCAACAATTTGTGAAGTTTAAAAGTATTTCATAAAGTCCCCTTCTCTGTACGATTTGAACATTTTGTTGCATCGACTGTAATGTTAAAGCTTTGAGAATCAATGTACAGTACTGTGAAAGAATCACCTCCAAGAAACACAGTGAAAAAGTCAATGAATAGATTTTAAAAATATGCCAGCATGAATTCTGTCTTAAATCCCATCAAAACCTATGAGAAAGATGAAAAGAGTTCAAAGGAGCTGAATGGCCAGCAGAGCCATAGAGAGCTTATTTGTACAGCAGAGGTCACACAGTCATTCTTACAGCATTGTGAAACTGAAGCTCTATAATAATAATAATAATAATAATAATAATAATAATAAAAGGTACAATTTTCTAGATTGTCCCTATTTTCAAGCTATAACTTGGCAATATAATGTTTGGATGGATCTCTTCAACATGGAGTAAATAAATGTGTTAAAAGTACATTTAAAAGTCTGAACAGTAAACATGTCCAGAGTTACTTTGCAAACTATACTTTTTGTATTTGTGCTGATTAAAAATATTTATTGAGAAGTTGTTTCAGAAATTATCACATGCAAAAAAAAATTTTTCTTTCAACAAAATTATACAATTCTAAACGATGCCTAGTTTCTACTCTAATTTAAGGAGATGAAGATATTAACATAAATTAAGATATTAATAAATTAAGATATTAACAGGATATTTTGTAAATCTCCACATTCTGTATAAGTCATGAATTATGTTCCAACTATCTGGGCTTGTGGGTAATTTGTCCTGGAGGCACATTCAATAAATGTTTCTAAATATTTTTAATATTTTAAAAATATTTTTAAATATTAAAATGTTAGCACTTTTCTTCCCAGGGGTAATTAAAATAATAATTAACTAGTGAAATAATTGCTCATGCTTCTCAAGTAAATTAATATTTCTTTTAATGGCATCGTCCATAAGTTGCACAATAGTAAAATAGATTTGTGTGAAATCACTTAATTAATTAGAAACATAATTCTTGCAAGAAATTGGAGCAAATGTTGGGAAGACAAAAGCTTCTGAAACATTTGAAATCCGCCATTATGCTGCTGAAACTTGGAAAGACGCAGGTTCCACCATGTTCTCAAGGTTTCCCATCAACATAATGGAAATGTGATGTTTTTGTCCCTAGAAGAAGAAGAAGAAGAAGAGGCAGCAGACTGTTCTCAGAGGAGAGTTCACATTTTTCATATGGCGCATCTTCCCCGTGCAGACTGAGGAATAGCGAAGGGGTTGGCATGGTAACAGGAGTCAGGCGCGCTTGCATGTGCGCGTCGAGAGCGCACACATGTAGAATGATGATGCTAATGTCTGGAGATAATGGTGTTTGCAAAAAAATAAAAAATAAATAAAAAAGATGTGTGTTAATGCGCTGAACACACATAGATGGGTATAAACACATTTTATGCATCAAGACGAATTATTAAAAAAAAAAAAAAGAAAAAAAAAAAGGTGCAATCCTGCGCATATCTGCGCCGAAAGACCTTTCACTAAATATGAAGTGCGCTCGTGATGGGCTTCTAATGGAGGAGGGGTGGAGGTGGGAGTCCTGTGCTTCACAGAGTGTGCGTGGACAGCGTGGGCTTCTCTCTTCTCCAGAGCGCACACACGGAGCATCATCACTCGGCTCACAGCAACAGCATTCTCCGCCTCCTCCTCCATCCTCCATCCTCTTCCTCACTATCTCCGGGCTGAAGAGAGGGGCGCTTGCAGGATTTACGGTAAGCATTAAATTATCACTAATTAAACCATTTGAGTCGCTCGTGGCCTCTTGGAGCGACGGGCATTTTCCCCCCTCTGCGCGTGTGTGCTTTCTTTCTCTACGCATTTAAGACATCATGTGAAAAGCGCGATGGGCGTGCTCACCAGCAGTTTGCTTCACGCTAAAATTAGGATCGATTTTGTGAATCGAGAGAATCTGATCCAAGTCGTGACGGGCTGCTGCACGGCCGTGTGATTTCTAAGAATGAGCGCATCTGTCAGGAAATATTTGGTGTACAAGCGGTAATTATAATTGGCCTTGTTAGCGATGTACAGCGGCCTTTTTTAAAAAAAAAAAAAAAAAAAAAAATCTTGTTGCACATATTTGCTCTTTATTTCATCCTGTTGCTTCCTAAAGCCAAATAAGCACATCAAAGCTGTTTTCAACAGAAATATAAGGGCAGATAGTGGAGCCTTTCAGGGATGTTTTAGCGCTTTCTTTGGCTGTTGTGATGTTATCAGGTGTCCAGATGATTTATTTCTTCTCAGTGGATGGGAATCTCTGTACTATAAATAAGATGGTGATGTGAAGACAGGTTGTTCTGGTTGGCTCTATAGGGAAACTATAAAGCTGATATTGATTGTTTTTTGTTTTTAATGGAGGACAAGCAAGAGGAGGAAAACTAATGGAGGCTTGTCAGTCTGAAGGAAAAAAAATATAGCTATCATTACTCCTCATCATCATCAGGCCTTCCTCTTCTCCTTTTCTCTCAGTTGAGTGTTTGTGGCTGTGTGAAGAGACTCAGCTCAACAGAGACATATCTATCTATCTATCTATCTATCTATCTATCTATCTATCTATCTATCTATCTATCTATCTATCTATCTATCTGTCTGTCTGTCTGTCTGTCTGTCTGTCTGTCTGTCTGTCTGTCTGTCTGTCTGTCTGTCTGTCTGTCTGTCTGTCTGTCTGTCTGTCTGTCTGTCTGTCTGTCTGTCTGTCTGTCTGTCTGTCTGTCTGTCTGTCTGTCTGTCTGTCTGTCTGTCTGTCTGTCTGTCTGTCTGTCTGTCTGTCTGTCTGTCTATCTATCTATCTATCTATCTATCTATCTATCTATCTATCTATCTATCTATCTATCTATCTATCTGATCATAGATCCATCTTTCACGTGTATTCTTGTGGCTAAACTGCAAACAGTACTTTTTCTGTCTTTTCTTTTAGTAAATTTCTTTCTTCTCGTGGAAAAGCACAAGATGGTTGAGACAGTTCTTCTGAGTCCTCGGCTTTATTATTGCTTGCTGCACCAAGGAGAGCAGTACATCGAATTCCTACACACTCTGAGCACTGCTCTGAACTATTCCAAGTTTCACACTGTTTTATACAGCACTTTTCTAAATGCACCCACAAATAACACAATTCCCCAAAAACACGTCAAAGTAAGACACTCTGCAAACACGCTGTGATTTAAAATCAATTCTGTTCGGTCTGACAACTCAAACTAAACTATTCCTTTAGCAACTTCCTCTCTGCCTGCTCTCAGCATACATTATCCCCTTGATGAAATCACAATTCGCTTGAAGTTATTTGAAAGATCAGCAATACTGAAACATACAACATTTCCGCCACACCTGCAATCAGATGTTTTGGGGACATTTTGTACCCATTTTGTCCACTGGTATCTTAAGGTAATTTTCTATGCTCTACTCAGAGTGTACTGGGAGAAAATGTAGCTAAACCGACTCCAACAGCTAGGATTTACCAGATGTATTTTGATTCGATGATGGGTTATGATGCATGAAGTCAACTAGAAGTTGGATGGAATTGACTAAAAAAAACAGACTCTAGAAAAACTATTCATACTTTAAAATTGAGAATTTTCAGAGTTATTTATCTCTATAATAGTTTACCATCAAGAGAAATAAAATGTTTGTCAATAGGTACATAATGAAGAAATGGATGGTTGAAGGGTATGGACTGCAAATGGGAAGAAACAACATTTGAGAACAAAATGGGGATACAAATTGAAGACAATGTATTCCTTTTGAGCCATATTAAGTAGTACAGAAATAAAAAAATATCACCGAAACCAAATCTCTACTTGCTGTTCTTGTTTATATACAGGCTTTAGTATTAGCTACAATGCAAATGAATAAAAGAGGATTATTGTTTGACCCATTTGAAGCCACTTAAAGTGAGATGTTAAGTGGCATCTGTACACAAATTATGCAGAAGTTAAAATTGATCAAAATATCCAAATTCTTGTACCAAAAACTTGAATTTCTGCTTTTAGCACTCTCTCTCTTAAACTAAAATGAACTAAAATGAAACACTGTAACCACGTAAAATCATCTGTATGCTTAAAGGAAAGCACTCCCAATATTGTTCACGTAAGACACCTTTTGGGTGAGGGAACTGGTTAACGATTATTACGTCCATCTGGGGATATTATTAGGTTTGAGTCCTACAGTTTAGCCTGGCTGACCAGGCCCGGTTGGGTTCCTTTGATCTGTTCTCTTCATGCTGACAGGGAAATCTGCTGCCTCATGGCTGGAAATGCTGCCCAGGATGAAACATAAAATATAATTAAATCAACACACATGCAGAAGCTCTCATAAAGGCAGTAAAATTAATTCTTGATACTTCCTGGTTGGTATGACTTGTGAAAAACATGAGAAAAAAATAAGTAATGAAGCACTCAACATTGATATGAATGTGGAATTATTATTATTGTTATTAGTTTTAGTTTTAAGGATTAATTTTATGTTTTTTTTTTTCCCAGGATGGAATGAGCATGTTCAAAATATTAAAACTGAGAATTTGGTTCACACATTTCAATTGATTACATTGTTTTTTTTAATGCGTGGGGGTTTAAAACATAGAAGATCAGTATACACTGATGTCTGGTTGAAATTAGTACTGCAGGTTTCACCTAAATCACATACTTTTTCTTTCTTTTTTTTTTTTTTAGCAATTTAAAAGCTTCTGACTTAATTCTGGTAAAAGGAAATGGCAATTCCAACCAATTTTTTAAATTGGTTGGTTCCCTGGCTTAGATATGGCTTTTAACCACAGGTCACAAATCTTTAATGGAAATTAAATCAGGGCTTTATTAGCCCCTTTCTAAAAGCTTAGTTCATCCTTTTCAAAACTAGTTTGCAATTCCTCCTGCAGCACTCAGTTGTGTCTATTTCATTTATTTTTTAAAATTTTCAACAGCCAAGTTGTTAATTTAAAAAAGCAAGAAGTTCGAGACATTTTCCAGTTTCCATTACTGAAGCATGATGCTTCCACCACCACGTTTCAACATTCTTAGCTTTTGAAGAGTCTAACTTTCCAACACAAACGATCAGTCTAAGATGAAAGGAAATTGATCGAGATTTTGTGGAACATTTTTTACAGAGACTGACATTGAAACGTTACTTTTGAAGCGTGAGGCATTTTGGATTGACATGCAAGAATCCTTCTCACCCAAAGCCTTAAGGAAGATTTATTCTAACATTTGACACTTTTTTCTTTTAGTAAATGTTGAATGAGATGTAACTGGAAGTTTTTAACATCAGTCAGCAGTAGTACTACGCTAATTCACAGTTAGGTCTTTTAAATGATGGGCTTGTCATAAATACATATTTTCAGTAACAACAACCAGGCTTGAAGATCCCAAGATGAGGCTTTCAAACATAAGTTCAGTGTTGCAACTTAAAAAGCATGGTGGTGGCAGCGTTATGCTGATTGGTTGAATAATGAAGAAGGAGGCCTACATTCAAATTTCTTAACTTTACCTCATATCACCTCATAGAAACTTTGACATTTTCCAATAGGTGTATGACTTGACCTGATTTTGATGCTCTTGCTCTAACGTCGGATCCGAGCCAAGAAGCCGACCAATTAGAATCAACTAGAAACTGTAAAAATATTGGACAAATTTGAGTCCAGCAACTTAAATAAACTGAAGAAATTATACAGATTAGAGGAGGCCAGCAGGTGTTTTTATGGCAAGTCAGTGGAGCCATCCCACACGGTCAGTATTTTCAAGCGTGCTCTGGTTCGTTGTGTACTGTATACCTGCTTACTATTGAGAAGCACTGCTAGGGCTGTTATTACCTGTCAGAGTTTGTTTCTGAAGCACCGGTGAAAGCGCAGCGACATCTCATCATCGTCTGTCTGCTTCTTCACTGCAGCACAAATTCAAAGTGACATCGCGCCTCATTGCACAGTCACCCGAGGCTTAGTGTGCTAGTACATAAACATATTGATGTGAGGCTCATCTAGCAAATGCGAGGACAAGTTTCTTGCCCTGAAAAACGGCCTTTACACTGCAAAATTTATTGCAGATCTGATCCCACAGCAGATGGGGAATCAGGAGTCTGATTGCCAGCTTCTTCTTAATTTCATGGCTCATTTGCTGTTGCACGTGGCTTTGGCAAATTTATTACTTTGCATTTGTGCTGCTAATTAAATATTGTCAAACATGATATTTAACTGACGAAACAGAGCCAAGCTACTGGCTCATTCTGATTCACTTGTTAAGGTTTCCTTCCTTAGCTGTGTGGAAAATCGTCTTTTAGTGCTAGATTTGGAGATTTTATGGGTCAGGATCACAACACAGTCTGCTTCGTTTGAATTCCACACCGTTGCTTGTCACCTCGAATTGAGTAATGCACAACATTTCCATCAGAAACCATGTACTGCTTGAGGCCGGATGCTTTGGCTTGCAATTACAGTTAAGACCTTTCAGTGACTTGGCAGACACTGTGTCGATGGGAGAAAGCAACAGGTTTGATCTAAAGGTGGTTCCATATGGAAAACACAGATAGGGCAGACTTTATAGCTTTGCTTGGGGATGAACAAAGATATGTCAGCATGCAAACATCCACCTTGTCTTTGAACATCTCTTTATATGGTAGGCTTAGCATGTAGAAGTTACACCTACACTTGAATTTGTAACAATAGAGCATAAGTTTTGCACATTTTGTTTTGTGCAGATAACATGTTAGAAATTATTTGTGTTCAGTAAGCAAGATTGTGTTATTTTGTATACCCTAATGTACAAACACTACTAAATAATGCAACTACAAAACTCAACGCAATCTTTTTTTCATTTTCATGGCGCAGCAGGCTCATACTGTACAGGTACATTCATCACACTGCTGCACCATGCTAAACCCAACTGTCTTAGGCTTACAGCAAACACGCAAAAGCAAGTAATCTTCTATAAAGCTTTGAAAAGAAGAAGTTTTTGTATTTTTTTTGTCAATGTTTCAGCCAACCTACCATTTAAAGATTTTTATGATGACAGAATAGGCAACTGTATGAAAAGATTATCGATGTCTCTGACTCCCTTCATTGAGAGGTCACCACTTTTCCTCTTTTGTGTTAAGCCACCCCCAACTCACTTCCTACTTTCACAGGTTAACACCTAACCAGCTATTTGCCTCTTCGGTATTCAGATACCAAAGTCTGCAGGATATAACTCATCTCAGAATTAGCTGGGTCCTGGGGAAACTTGTCCGGATTCTCACAGCCATACTGAATGTCCCACCTCTTTTCCCCCTGTATCTCAGCTAACCTGAGTAGCCTTGGAAATGAGCCGAGCCACACAGATCACGCTTATTACAGCAGCTGGTTTCCCCCTTATTACAAAAGGCACTTGGAACTGATCCAGATATGATATGGTGACTTGCAGGAGTCCCAGAGATGTTGTTTTAATAATCTGGTGCCATCTGAAGGACTTCTCAATCACGCAGTGGTCCAATTGTTCTACGGTGTAATTATGTGATTTGTAATAAGAAAATTTGTAGTAACGTGGAGGCAAGGATTGATCTCACTTTATGTTTTCAAATCAGAAGTTATTTGGTAGAGTTGCCGTTAAGCTGGTTGACTTCTTCCAAAAGCTTCTCACAGTAGTTTACTGGAATTTCAGCCCATTCCTCCTGACAGAACTGGTATAAAACGTTTTTTCACTTTATATCTGTTGTCTCCTCAGGAGTATATCAAGTGAGCTGGGAGTCGCAAGACCTTTCTCCTCCATTGCTTCTTCTAAATTGTCTTTAAAATGGAGGACGGCTATCAAAACCGGACTGCTTTCATAAAAGGTGCCAAAGACATTGCGAAAGAAGTCAAGCGGCAAGCCTCAAAGAAAGTTGGCCGCTCGGTGGATCGGATGAGCGACGAGTACAGCAAGAGGTCCTACAGCCGCTTTGCAGAGGACGATGATGATGACTACCCTATGCAGGGGAGCCAAGATGGAGGCTACTACCGCAGCGACAGCCAGGCCGCCAACGACGACGAGGGTGGCCACAGTGACTCCACTGAGGGCCACGACGAGGACGACGAGATCTACGAGGGGGAGTACCAAGGAATCCCCAGGGCTGATTCTGGGAAAGGTGACCTGGCCGGAGGTCCTGGATCAATAACAGCCGGGGCTCAGCAGTTCAAAGATGTTGGGGCGTCCGAGGCGGCAAGGCGGAAGGACCAGGAGGAGCTGGCTCAGCAGTACGAGACCATTTTACAGGAATGTGGCCACGGGAAGTTCCAGTGGTCCTTGTACTTCGTGCTGGGGCTGGCACTGATGGCCGATGGCGTGGAAATCTTCGTGGTGGGGTTTGTCCTACCCAGTGCAGAGAAGGATATGTGTCTGTCTGAACCCAGCAAAAGCATGCTTGGTAAGACTCATACTCCTGTGTGTCACAGATTAAGGTACTTGTTCAAGTCCTATTTAAAACACTTCAATGACTCACTGTTGCTCTTGGCGACATGTTCCTTCATCACACTGTTTACACGTGTACTGATTATTCTGAGTCAGTTCCACATAAGCCAGAAGAGTCTCTGGGGAATTTTCAACTCTAGCTGCAGCCACTGGTCTTAGTTTTATTTATAATTAATGGTTTGAAGACTTACATTCTCAGAAATGGTGTCGCACTCTTTCCTGCTAATAGATTCCCAGAGATCCATCTCTGTTTATGCTCTGTGAAAATTTTGGGAGATAATCTAGAGCAGAAACAAGAGCAAGATAAAAAAGAAATTGTAGATGTGAAAGATTAGTCTGAACCGTTTATTTTTAACGGGTTAAGAACTGTTTCTTAAAGCATGTGTGTCCTCAAGCTAAGGTGTAACATTTAGGACTGAAAAATTGAAAATGAATAATTCTTTCAAAAACTACACTTTCTTTCAATGCCATTTGGGACCAGGTATGATAGAGAAAAACATTATATCTAAGAAGAGATCTTTTGTGCCTGCAGTTTTTCATTTTGTTAATATTGGGTGTTCATTTTTTTGATAAATTGTCATAAGCACAATTGCTTAAACCACTTGAGCTCATTGGTAGGATGTCTGTTTTGAATTCTGACAACAACAGAGCTCTTCTGTTTAGTTTTCCAATGACTGTTAGGGAAAAGGTTATACAGTACGACTTAGTAACTTAACAGAATAAAGTCAGCAGTTTTTCAGAACTTACAGGTTCTGAAACCTGCAAGTTTTGGTTTCCAAAACATTCCGTGAACTTACCAGCCATTTACCTTACTGGTTATTTTCAGGAAGTCAGAAGATACTTTCCTGGAACTTACAGGTTCCCAGAAATTGTCTGAAACTTTTGTGTATTTCTCTGAATTTAAAGGACTTTCTAAAAACCTTTAACCTACTGATCTGAAAGAGGGATGATGGACATCTAACGCTGACGTGATTTACAAGTTATAATCCTGAATGCACAATATACTTTCCAAAAATCTGGAGGTTATTTTGTGGAACTTACTGCTTCATTATTCAGTTTACATAAAATACAAAAACTTAGTAGAAACTTCTAGGATTTTACTGGCTACTTTCTGAACTTACAGGACATTTGACTGGAATTTATACCTTGGAAATTCTAGAAACTAAATGAGTACTTTCTACAACTTTCTTGGGACTTACTTTAGTGAAGTTAAAGACTTTCTATGTGGAACTTAAAGGATATTTTTTGACAACTTTCCCAGATGTTTCTGATTGTTTTCCTACCAAGCCAGCTACGGCAATTTAATTGATACAGAACAACAACCTGGTAAGGGCAAATATTTCAATTGTTAAATTCCTGCAAACTGCTGGCATAAGATGCTTCAGGAAAGAGGTTCAAACAACTTCACAGCAAAGGATATTATTTGAAACTGCATGCCGTACTAGAAAATCCAAATCAAGAGGAAATCTTGGCCCATTTGTTGAAATCCCTGTTGATCTTTAAACACAGCTTTTTTTTACAGTGCATATACAGAACCATACTAGCATTACTCAATGTATACATCTTACTTGTTTTGTCCTCATACACACTTTCCAAATTTAATTATTTAATCAACCCCAGTGTAAGAATTCAGCTTAGAAATATGCTCCAAGCACACTTGGTAGCAATCAAACACCACACAAGTAAAGGACATAATATCAAAGATTAATAAGACAGTGAATTAGTATTTTTGCTCAGAATTGGCTGATAGAAAAAAAAGTATGTAAACATCAAATGTTGAAAGCTAACACATTTTGTTTGCTCTCCTGACAGGCCTCATTGTATACTTTGGGATGATGGTGGGGGCTTTCCTCTGGGGGGCTATGGCAGACCGGATAGGCCGTCGGCAGTCCCTCATCATCTCTCTGTCCATCAACAGTATCTTCTCCTTCTTCTCGTCCTTCGTTCAGGGTTACAGCACTTTTCTGTTTTGCCGCCTCCTCTCAGGTGTTGGGTAATTGCACCTTTAACTCTTTTTGTGAATTCCTCTATCCAACACATTAATGTACTATCTGAACAGTTCACTGTAATTGGGATTAGTAATGCCCCCCCCGCCCCCCCGATAGTATTTTTGATGTTTGGGTGACCAGTTTGTAACAGAAAATCAATGTAAAACTCTCTTACAATATTCCCTAAGAGAACAATTATCGTCATGTAGAGTTTTATTGTCATTCCAGTATTTTCCACTTCATTGAACTGGTGAATCGAAAGGTCAACATCATTCCCAGTGAGTTACAACCAATAACCTACTCAGTGATCACACATGGCAGAAGAAGAAGCTTGAGTCATCCCTTATGTCTTTGTATTTTGCTTCCAAGCAGCCAGACTTTGTAATCCTTTAAGGTCATCTTCATCATTCATTTCTAAGGCTGCTTAGAAGAATGTTTTTCTTCCATATATCAAACATAACTCTGGTCTTAAACTCAGAGCACCACTATTGTGTCTACACATGACAGGCAACAGAGAGAAGAATTGATTTTAAATCTCTAGGCACTTTATTCCTGGCAGCCAGTCACAAATATACAATTTATTCCTAGTTCTTTGAGTTTTTAAATGAAAAATGCCAACCATGACACATTCTGGTATGTACTAAGTAAGAACTGTATTTTTGTATCGATTCCTCGAGGCAGACCAATCATCTAAAGGTCAAGCTGTTCCTTGGCTTCAGGTGTTTGCTTGTCTCTTTTTATTTATTAGCGCAAAGAACCAAAAAAACACTCACTGGGAATAATGTATCTGTACAACAAGCCTCTAGTAACAAAGTTCCTAAAGATCAATGACAAAATAAGCTGTATATGAAGTTGTTTATTACGAGCAGACTACAATTAAACATTGGATGATGTACAGCTCAGGGTAAGTTAATTGAAAATACATTGAACCTTTTAAAGACACCCAGAAAGTCATGGTATCCTTTACTCTTTAAACAAAATCAGAAAAGTCTGTGTCCTTGGCAGCGGAATAAATAGCAACTGTGGATGATTTAAAGCAACAATAGCAAAGTTTTTTGGTACCAAACGAGACAGCAAAACAAACACAGCAAGAGTCAAATTCTCTCTGCCCAACAGTCACTGTTGTCTTGTGTCACTGGTCCAGATAATAGCAGTGGTTTTAAATAACTCCCTGCTGCAACATTTTTGATTAAAATGGCTGAATTATCTCCTCAATCTGTCAGCAAGCTATACAGAAATAGATTATTGATCCATTCATCACAAGCAAATATGAGGAAGCAGGGAAATTTCTGAAAACACACAGGACAGTGGCAGGGTTAAGGACCACTACCCAAATGCATTCTGGCATTTTGGGCTATAAAGTGAACAAATTAAAAATAGTTATACTTTCCTTTACAATGGGATAAAACACCTCTCCCCAATGCTGACCTTTGGACTCTAACTTTTACAGAATTGGTGGCTCAATTCCCATCGTGTTCTCCTACTACTCTGAATTTCTGTCCCAAGAGAAGCGCGGCGAGCACCTCAGCTGGCTCTGCATGTTCTGGATGATTGGAGGAATTTATGCGTCCGCCATGGCCTGGGCCATCATCCCACACTATGGTGAGCATGGAAATGCAAATCATCAAGACACAGAAATGTTAAGGAACATTAGGGACAACATGTTGGGCTCTACAGTCTTTTCAGATTTCCTTCCACATTCATTGTGTGCTGCTTGTTGCATTGATTCAGTTCCGTAGTCTTCCTTTTCAGCCACTTGGTCTCAGTCTTTTACTGTCTAATCTGTGTAAACATACATATACTGTATATAAAGTTTGCCTCTATTCTGCTGTCCTACTCTGCCAACCTTTGTTACTTGTCATTTAAAAAAATTGTTTTGGATTTGCATGCAAGAATTCTTCTCACCCAAAGTCCTTAAGGAAGATTAAGGCCTGCACTACGGCTTGCAAATTAGTATAATTTTTATGTAATCTTGCAAAGATCCTGTTAATTCAGATTCAAATAATCTGCTTGCCTTCTTTTCAACTCTTTGTAGCCCTTTGTGATTGTAAGACAAATTTAATTAGCCTACTATATGACCACTCGTTTTCACTCAAAAACAAAAACAAACAACAACAAAAAATAACAACAACCCCCCATATTTGGTTCATTGCTGGGGTTTTTTCAGCAAGTGTAACATTTATTGCAAACAGTGGAGGTACTTATAACACCCACTAACCAAGTGACTTAGTAATGTGAACATATGTCAAATATGTGGAGCTGCTATATCTGGTTTACTTTCATCAAATGATCCAAAACATGTAGGCGGTATTTTGCAGAGATCCATTTTCGGCCAAACACCATCTGGTTAATTATCGCATGTTACACACAGTCACTGAAAAAAAACACAGATTGTGAGCTCAAACTCACGCCTCTGAGCAAATAATGACGAGATATTTTGAATTTATGTTGAGTTTCAGCAAGTTAACTCACCAATATAAGTTTTGACTTTATATTGACTTATGGTTGTAACTAATTTTTCTGTTTCTGTTTGGTTAAATATCTTTTGTTGTTATTTGTCTTTACTTCCAAGGGTGGAGTTTCCAGATGGGCTCAGCGTATCAGTTCCACAGCTGGCGAGTGTTTGTGTTGGTCTGTGCGTTTCCTTCTGTTGCAGCCATCGCTGCACTCAACGCCATGCCTGAGAGCCCACGCTTCTACTTAGAGGTGTGCATAACAGTTGGCAGTCAGTCTTTTTAAAGCTCTACACATTGTTTGAGGTTTTACCGCTAAAAACTTGGTGGAATATATATATATACAGTATATATATTTTACATTTTTTTGTCAAAAGTGACACGTCTTTATCTTCTTTTTCAAAACAGAATGGGAAGCATGATGAAGGCTGGATGATTCTGAAGCAAGTTCATGACACAAACATGAGAGCTAAAGGACACCCAGAGAGGGTGTTCACTGTGAGTATCCTTGAGAAATATTTGTTGCAATCATTGAAACCAAAAGTTGAAAAAGATGCAAAGGTGACAGACAATAAACATCACTTCATAAATGCTAGCTGGGAAAAACATCTTGCAATCTTGCAGTTACCTGCTTTCATTACTGTGCAACATTCAGAATGTATTGTTATATAATTTATATATTGCATATATACCGTTTGATCAAATTCTAGACTCTAAAGGCTCAGAAACTGAACTTTAAGATAACAGTTGTGAGCTTAAATCTTATTTTATCAGTCAAATCAAATTGGTTTTTATTTGTCTAGTACCAAATTATATCAACATAAAAAGATGGTTAACATTTAATAAACTATAAACCATCATTGGAAAACTGCTTTTTGTATTTACTCTGGTTATCTTTGTCAATGAAGACCTGAAGTGCGTAACTATGACAAGAACAAAAAACCACAGAGAATTGTAATGGGGCAAATATTTTCTCTACATTGTTTTTATGAGATAAGCTTAAGCCAACAAGGTTTTCAAACATATTTCCTGAATTGGCTACCATGAAAGCCTGACTGTCTTGTGTCTGATTATTCCAAGGTCACCACAATAAAGACTGTGAAGCAGGTTGATGAGTTGGTGGACATTGGAACCGACACCCCCGTCTGGCAGCGCTACAGACTGAAGATTATGAGTCTCTCCCAACAGGTCAGTAAAACTGTCAGAGTTACAAATGTGCTTTTTTTAAAACCCAGATTGTTTTTTTTTTTCATGTCACACTCTGCAGCACAGCCACAGTACTGCGGCACAGTTCTGTTAGATTTTGATGCATTCAGCCTACTTTCTGCTAAATGCAACGCCTACACCCTCCGTCCTGAATAAATAACACTTAACGAGGGTTGGGACTGGGTTTTGATTCTCAAATTTCGTTCTCACTCTCTTAGAAGCACGCAAAGCTTAGAAAGTAGCTTCAAAGAGTAATTAGATCAAAGCCAGATACGGATTTATTTCTTTTAAATGAATCTCGTTTTTTCTCTCGTCGCATGCTGCAGATACGGAACAACATTCTTGCCTGCTTCAGCCCTGAATACAAAAGGACCACCTTTATGCTCATGGCTGTTTGGTTCAGCATGTCCTTCAGGTAAACAGAAGAGCCCCGTCACTGTTCCTGTAGTATCTCATGTATGTCATGCTCATTTTCCGTGCTTCTTCCGTCTGTCTTTTCTTCAAAAAACCTTGCAGCTACTATGGGCTGACGGTGTGGTTCCCTGACATGATCAAGTACATCCAGAAGCAGGAATATGAATCACGGACAAAGACCTTTACCAAGGAGCGAGTGGAGCATGTCACTTTTAACTTCACCCTAGAAAACCAAGTCCATCGCGATGGATACTATTTTAATGACAAGTAGGGCTTTCTTCGTATTCTGATGTGTAGCAAATATGGAACATGATGACCTCTGTTAGATAAAATGAGTTACATTGGCATATGATTGAAATGGTTCTTTTAAAAAACACAATATTGATAGTTCAATTGAAACTCAAAGATCATATTGGAACTAGACTATAACAAAATCAAAAATCAGCCAATTATTTACCACGCAAAGGTGTTTCATTTTCAGAACATAAAAAACAAAAGTCTATTTGGATCTAAATCGTCAAAATACCAATTAAATGGACTAAAATCAAAAGTCTATGATGGTCTGCTGTTCTCTGAAATTCAAACAAAAGTTTCACAGGTAATTTTGAGTTGTTACCTGTGAAACTGGGGTCTGGCAATTTTCATCTGGCACATACATCAGGTGTTTGGTGACTCCCCCCTCTGATCAATTCAAATTCAAAAATACTTCATTAATCCCAGAGGGAAATTAAATGCTGTTATAACTTATATTATCCGAGTTTCTTCAAAAGGTTGTTGTAGATACTGACTGGACAAGGATGATCTCATGTAGCACTCTGTTGTACCGCGAATCTAAGGATTTGTGGGTGCAGTTGAAGCATTATTTCTGCTTTTAGGATGTTAATCAAATTCTCCCAGTTGTAAACCGCCTTGTTTCTTTGATTATGCATCATAGCAAATGTCCATAAGTAAAAATGTATCAAGAAAAATCCTTCCAGCTGCAAATCATCTAAAATCAGAGAGAATACTTGGCCAAAAATCATTATGCTTCTGCCAGAAACTGAGGAAGAAAAAGACAAGTGAGAATTTAAAGCTACTGGATCATTGTGTACACTTTTGTACTGATCATAAGTCAATTATGAATCATTTCAAAAGCTTTTAAACTTTGCGAAAATCATCATTCCGGTTAAAATAGACGATTTAACATAATAAAACAGGGACAGGAACACTGACGCGCTGTCACAGTGAATGCTTTTTCCAAAAGCCCAAAATGTAATCTGACTACATTACATTTAGTCAGATTAATGTAATGTACACATTTGTGTGAAAAGTCCGATTCTTAAAGGTGGCGCTCGCAATATAAATTAGTTATTCAAAAGTCTGCAGTGCAACTGAGTTATCTAAAGTTTGTGTGTGCAGGTTCCTCAGCCTGAAGATGAAGTCCATGGTGTTTGAAGACTCAGTGTTTGAGGAGTGCTACTTTGAGGACGTCACCTCCACACACACATTCTTCAGGAACTGCACCTTCATCGCCAGCTTGTTTTACAACACAGGTAAATACTGTTATAGCAAATATTACAGTTAAATGTGATTTGGTGGGGAGTATGGTTTTAATTTTAAAACTGTTGTCCGGTCATACTTCAGGACAGGTCATTATAATGACAATGTGATATTTTGTCTTTATCCCTTGAATCTTCCCTGCAAAAAAACAAAGCAAAACAAAACAATGGTTTGACAAGACAAGCGAAAGCAGAAACAACATGTACTATTTTACAAGACTGTATCTGTCGTTTTTATATTTCTATAATTCATCGAGATGGAAATTAGAATGGAAAAGAAAATCTGAGAAAATATTTATTTGGGAATGTTACTATTACTGATAATAATAATGTAATAATGCACAAACAAGAAGGATTGCAGTAAGTAATGAGGAAGACTAATTCTACTCAAGTCAGTCAATTGTTTTCTGAATTCTTTGAAATAAACACAAAGGGAACAAATACTTACATTTACAGTTTACATTTATCCATGGAAATTAGTTAGCTTAAAATTAATACACATAAATTCGATTTTACAGTGAAATACACAGAAAAAGAAGAGCAGTGAGAAACAACAGAAACCCTGTGATGCTTGTTACCCTGGGTTACTCTTTACCTGCACCAATCGTAACCACAACAACACAAACAAATCCAGCACAGAAACAGACTGACGGGATTGGATGAGACGCAGCTCTTTGAGATTTAGAGAGCATAAATCGAACAGGGAACATGAGACAAACTTATCCATGTGGGTGGAGACAGACTCACTTAAAGGCTCCTGTGACCGTCCTCTGCTTGTGGTTTTGATTCCTGCCGAAGGTCTAAATCAACATGTCAGAGTTGAAGCTGGGAATCACATCTGAGAGACTCTAACGCTTCTTTTGCTGACATTTTGCAGCCCTTCATTCTTAGCTGTGACAGATTTATTCTCGCCTATTTTTCTCAGGGAAAGCAGCAACCTCTTTCCTCTCACGCTTGAAGCCGACAACATATTCTTTTATTTCCGTCACTCATCCATAAAACATTTTTTTTTTAAAGCATTTTAACATTGTCTTGGGGAAATCTACGTCCCCCAAGACAATGCTGGGGAACGTAACATTGTTCAGACAGCTTATGATTAGCTGTCTGAGCTGCTAATCATAAGCAGCTCAGACAGAAATATAGATAAACTGGAGCTGGAATAGGTCATTCTGAAAAGACATTTCAGTGTGCACAAGTTTAAGTTTAAGCAGTGGAAATATGGTAAGCCATTGTGTCATATTTTCTTCAAGTCATTGGAGCAGGTCCGGGAGAATCAGAAGACAGTGCTATTGTTTTATTTATTATTTTTGTTACTCTGGATTTTTGTTGGCTGTTGCATAACCATGGCAACTTTTTGTTGCTATGGTTATTCATGAAAAAAAAAAACTTTCACAAAGTTAAAAAGTAAGAGCAAACATCCTTTCAACAACAACATCTAAAATTAAAAAATTAAATAAATAAATAAAAACAATGCTTCCACCCCAAAAATTATGAACATAAAGAATGAATCAGAAGTGAGCGGGATGGTTCTGGAGGGATGCCAAAGACTTGAGACTGGTTCCCTTTCCAGTGGGACGGCCACCATAAACATACACAGACAATAGAATGGTTTTAGATCAAAGCATTTTCTGTTTTAGAATGGCCTAGTTAAAGTCCAGGCATAAACCCAATTGGGAATGTGTGGCAAGACTTGAAAATGGAGGTTGATTTCTGATTTTCATCCAATCAGTTGAGAGAGATGTCTGCCTCAGGTTAGATACTGACTTCACATAAAAACACCTGAAAACCACACATCTGAACTCTAAACCTTAAAACAGCTTCTGTCTAAGCAATGACAGGCAGTTTATTGTCTCATCTAAGGTCAAAAAAACAAATCTGTCATTCCCATTTTTTAAAATGGAATGCAAATTACTGCTTGCCGTACTGAACAAATGCGACAGGGAGTTCACCACACTGTATTTTTGTAATGTTTTAAGAGCCGTTCTTTTTCACCTTTGATCCGAGTCTCTGAAGTTGCAGTCCTCTGTGGGAAAAATTACGCAACTTCTTTCTCTCCTCAGATTTGTTCAAGTACAGGCTTATCAACAGCAAGCTGATCAACAGCACGTTCCTCCACAACAAAGAGGGCTGCATGCTGGACTTCAGCGATGACTTCAACAACGCCTACATGATATACTTTGTCAACTTCCTTGGCACACTAGCTGTGCTCCCCGGGAACATTGTGTCTGCACTTTTGATGGACAAAATCGGCCGCTTGAGGATGCTGGGTAGGAAAACGCAGTCAAGTTTGAATATCGACATTTGGCATGGCTGCAAAACTGATTTAAAAGTTATGTTTTTTTCTTCTTCCCCAGCGGGATCTAGCATCATCTCCTGTGTCAGCTGCTTCTTCTTGATGTTCGGCAACAGCGAGTCGGGGATGATCGCCCTCTTATGTCTGTTTGGTGGCATCAGCATCGCCTCGTGGAACGCCCTGGATGTGATAACGGTGGAGCTGTACCCGTCAGATAAAAGGTAGCACAGCAGCAGCACAGAATAGCTTCATAGCTTCATAGTTAATCATTTCTGGACCGGTAACTATGGAGACCCCTCTGACTGAGGTGCCAGAAGTGAAAACTATTAATTTGTTTTAAATGATCACCTTTAAATCTTTTTTTGTTGGAATAAATCCTGCAGTTTTTTTTAAGATTTTAAAATGAGTAGTTTATGATTCTAAAACGATGTTTGGTAAATGTTTTTACATCTAAAAAGTTTTGACAGATTTTATGCTACATCATTATGACACCAAACTCCTTTCTATTGGTGTTTTAATTGCTCGAAGTGGTCTTCATTAATAGTTACCCTGGTTTTTTGAGAACCAAATGTCTTTCAAAATTTCTGTTTTTATCGTTTGTTTTTTAAATTGATTCAGCTAGACAAAATGGAACCAAATTGCATCTTTGTGACAGTAATATTGAAAAGATGCAAAACACAAAAGATCGTTTCCACTGCGATCGTCAATAAATATAAAACCCAATGAAACATAAAACAAGGGACACAATGGTTACAAAACAATTAGTGAGGACAGAAAAAATAAGAGTAATGGATTAAATAAAAAATAGCAGAGAATTAAAGAGATAAAATAATCTAGATTATTTACATCAAATATTTAAAAATTACAAATGTTATCTAAAATTTAAAAGTCACCTTAGTAAATAGGGCTGAATCTAAATGTATGCCACACTTTTTAGATTTTTACTTATAAAAAAAAAAATCCAAATAATTTATTAATTTATAATTATGCAATACTTTGTGTTGCTCCGTACACAAAGTTTCAGTAAAATACATCAAAGTTTGTGGTTGCATGAAAAAATCGGAGCATTTTCTGCCATGTGTACAAACGTCACTGGTTAAGGAGAGCCTTTTTATGCCTGACTGAGTCATAGGTCAGAAGTAAGTGGATGTATAAAAGGAAAAAAGATTCTGAAAATTGGCAGGTACTGGATTGAAAATGAGAGGGAAAAGCATCAAGTCACCTGCAAAACAAACAAACAAGAAGAAATCGTCAAACGACCTTCAGTTAGCCTAAGAAAAGCTTTTTGAGGAGATGACAAGCAAGCATTCCTACTCAGACACAAAAAGAGGAAGGATTTAGGACTTTTGCATAAAACTTTATGTTAAAGTATTCTACATTTTGGAACTGATAGCTGCTCTCTGTTCTTGTCTTCAGGACCACAGCGTTCGGTTTCCTGAACGCCCTTTGCAAACTGGCGGCTGTTCTGGGCATCAGCATCTTCCAGTCCTTTGTGGGCATCACTAAGGCCGTACCCATCTTATTCGCCGGCGGTGCACTCGCCGCCGGCAGTTTCCTCGCGACAAAGCTGCCTGAGACGAGAGGCCAGGTGTTGCAGTAAGGCAGACGACCAGCAGAGTTCAGCCGGAGGGAGAGAGTGATAGGCCTGAACATCCCAGAGAGCTTCAGTGCTGCCCGTTCGTTTCACAGCAACAGTAGAGACTGCCTGCCCCCCTATTGTAAGCCCAGAATCCTTTGAAATGTGGATTGCATCATTCAATGTCAGGAATTAAAGAAGAGCAAACTTTTTTATTTTAGAAAACCCGCACAAAATCTCAATACCTTTGACTTATGTTCAGCTGCTCTGGCAGGTATTACAAAAGTCTAATCCTACAAAGGTGGTTAAATATGTATTTGTACTAAGACACAGTCACAGTGGAATGGCAGAAAATACTGAAAAGAAGAAGCATTTGTTGGGGGAAAGATTTAGCTCATGCAAGATGAAATCGCAGCGTTCTTCTTTACTCGTGTGTCTTAATCTCCATGACTGGTTTACAGAGCTGTTACTTATTTTACTGTTTTCTAAGTAGTTCAGTTCATCACTGCCAGACCCACTGGGAGCTAGTATTACCTACCAAAACCCACTAACACATTTCAGTAAAGCTGACTTCCTCAGACAGACGGAGATGCATTTCACAGGATTCTTAGTTAGATCTAGTTCCTCAGTGTCAAGCCCATGTTTACCCTCCCTCTTGTGTGACAGTTTGTGGATGCTCATGGGTGAGAGGGATGGATTTTGATCAAATGTTTATGTGTGAGAGGAGAACATAGTGTGCTTTTTGTCTGCATTAGTTGTGTGTTTTAAGGGAGCCAGTTGTGTTTGAGCTTTTGTGGATGGGAAAACTGTGAGGCTGAAATGTTTGTTTTAGGTGAAAATCAGGTTTTGGAGTTAGCTTAATGTACATTGATCTAATTGACTGCTTGTTTTTATGTCAGCAGAATGTTTTCATATTTTGATTTATTGTAGTCCATAAAGATTCAACACAACTGTCTGTCATCTTATGTCTTCAGACTCAGGAGGAAATCTATTACATAGTTTTACTCTAAAGTTGATTTGTTTCTTATTGAGTTCATAATTCCCCAATCTGATTTTTTTTTTGTCCTTGAGGTCAGTGAGTGATTTGCAGATACCAAGACTCACTGTGATATTATATTAAAATGATTAAAATCAGTCCTAAAACTCTGTAAATAAAACTCTGCAGCTTTAAATTCCAGTAAAACAGAACCCAAAATTTATTCAGGATTACACTTACGAGCACACCAGTCCAGGATGTGCTGCTTCAAACGTCATACAATTTAACAACTAGTATTGCTGCTGCTTCATGCACAGCTCTTTCTTTGGCATGAAAAGCTGTTTAGTAATGTTTGAGCACATATTGCAGAGCATGCCACAATGGCACAGACAGAAAACTGCAGCAGTTTCTACTTGGGAACAGATCAAGTCCTTCCTTATCACGTTTTAACTTCATTAAACAAATGGGACCAAAACTCAAAAAACAGGCAGCAGAGCATATAGGGAAGGTGTGAGTTAATTTTAAGGGCTCCTGTTCAGTCATTCCTCACCGTATAAATTTTTTACTGAAAAATTTCTGCTCACTGCACCGATCTCCAACTTAATACTAAAACATTCTGAATACAAAGTGGATTGTACTTATTACTGATTCTTGGTGTCATTTGTCTGAAGTTTTACATCATCATGTGTGCTGACAATCAGTGAGTGGGAGATTTTGACCTTAACACATCCTCTAAATTGTGTACGTGTGTTTACTAGTAGCGTACTGTTATTTTATAGTTGTGGGCGGCATAAAATTAAATCTGCAAAAGAACGAGGAGATGAATTTCTAAAAGAATATGTTGTTGAGATGGTTCTTATTACAAATAAAGATAATTACTTTCACATAATTGTTTACTGCTACACATATTTTTGAAGTAAAGAAAAAAAATGTAATTCATAAACTTGTTTTTAAATTCCTCTATTTTTTCTATTTATAGTTGTATTAATATATTATTGATATAAAAGTACTTAACTTTTTTTTTCCATTAGAGAAGTGGACTTGCCAAAAACCAAAATAATCTTTGAAACACAACATAAGAATACGTTTTAAAAGATTAGGGCTTAAAAGTAAAGGAAATAATTGCACAATATAAACTTAGAAACACTACAGACTTGTTATTTTTATGTCATTCCAAAGTCAGACCGCTATTGACTTCTGTTAGCATAGTTTAGCATAGTAAATGTGGTGCAAACGTATTAGCACTGGAAGTGCAAGGCTGCCAGACGTTCAGTAACTTTATACAACTACATTTATTCTTTCACATATGAACAAAAACTGTTGCTAGTTCATGTGCAACTAGCGTTAGCCGTGTAGCATAGCTAGCTAATACAGCAAGTTGTGAAAGCATCAGATAAAAATGACATGAGTTATTTCTTAAAAAGTTTGTTCATGATCCATTTATTGATTTCTATTGATCTTTTATACCTCCCATAAAAACCGCTTTTTCTACATACCTGTTAAAACATTTTTGCTGCAGCTACTACAATGCTAAATGAAACTAGCTGTTTATTGAATCAAATATTGGAGCTTATTTCAATAGATACCACCTGAATGAAAAGCAAAATCACTAAACATGATGGTTCACACGGTTAGTTAATTAGATTTTTTCATCAGTATAGATTTGAATGTCTTCGAAAAGGCCTTAAATGAAGCCAAACTCAGAGACATGACCTGACTGATTAAACACAAGGCAAAAGCGTGACTAAAATCCACAAAAATAACTTTTTTACCCGTCAGATTTCTGTATCCAGCCGATCTTGACGCATGTTTGTATCGTATCGTCTAATCTCTTGGATGTCCTGTATGCCAGCTGTTTTTGTCTAAAGCAAGAGAAGCAGTGTTTTTGTTGTATGATGACATAGATCTGTTGCTTGCAATGATTGTTCTTTATCAAAGTGGGGTCAACATTGGTCGAACTTGATTATGTGACATGACAGTTAGTCGATGGTAACTGTGCTCCTTGTACAGCTTGGACCCAAGTTACCTTAATACACTCATATAGTTTATTAATAAATATCTGAGGATGATGCTGCTTGAAACATCAATCTTGTCAGAGATACAAGAAAGGGAAGGCCGGGAAGAGGCAATCGTAATGGGAGCCAAAACCTACTTGTTTGAGTTTATGAAAGAGGACAGGTAAGCAATAAGAAGGGCCACGACTTATTAAAACGTTTCCTGTTAAAGTTTAAGCTCCTGTCCAAAATGTAACCAACTGTTGCTATCTGTAAAATCTATACATGTACAAATGAAGAACCTATTTCTGGTTTGAGTTTTATGGCAGCATAAAGACACCAGAATTACTTCTCTTGATTATGGTGGTCTGTTAAAGGTGTTTTCATGGCATGATATTTGTCTGATCAACTCTTATGAACATTCAAATGGGTTCAGAATGACTTGTTTACAAAAAAAAAAGAAGGATCTACCCATAACACTCATTTGCAGAGAACAGTGAGAATCCTTCATTTTATGTGGGATAAAAGGAGTATACATTTGTGTTTTATTCAGTTTGACTCTGATCTGTTAATTAACTAATAAAGGGTCTTCTCTAAATGTAAGTTCACTTCAAAATTCAGTGTATCGTGAGTGGAAACTGTAAATGTTTCTATGTAAAAGTATGGACTTTGTGGAAAAAAAAAAAAGATAAAGGAAACAATTCTAAAAAGTTAAATATGAAAAAAAAATCTATTATGTGTTGTCTGTGTTTTGTAAATGAAGACTGAAAATCTTGGTAAATATAGTATTTATTATCATGGATATTGAGATTATTTTGGTGATGCTGAAAAGGTGCTGTATGTATTTTCTGTGAGATTTGTTCATTATGCTGGGTTTTGCACATTTGTGCCGGTTATCCAGTTCTATGAGAAAAATTATAATGAAAATAAAAATAATAAAAAAATAATGTCTTGCATTGCATTTAAAGGTAAGTTTGATACATTTAAGTCTAAATTCAGTTTGAAATTTCTTTTGAACTTATAGAATATTTCCACATTAAATCACACTATTGGCCATCTGCTGCCTTGGAGAAGAAACTAGCATCATCTATGATCGTAACACTATTGCACATAAAAGTTGGTCCTTAAAATATATATATATAATAGAGCTGCATGAAGCCACAGGTTTCATTTGATCTGTGTATCAAATATTGCAATGAGCCAATATCACCTAAATACTAAAATGGTGATTGCTTCACCTCAAGATAAACAGCATGAACCATTTTATGATTCAGCTGAATTCTACTCAGCATGAAATTTAATGCCCAGACAACCATTTGAATGTGATAAAAGATGGCAATGCTGTACTTCTTTCCAAAGGAAAACATTAAATTCCAATACACCTGCACTTATTCAGAGGATTGCATCAAAAGTGACACTTTAAAGACATGACAGGAATTGAAGTTCTTCAAAATCTGCTTCCTTTCCTCACATTTTGACCTGGACACTGAAATAACAAACTTTAACTGGAAGCGACAAACCTATACAGGGATGTGTGAGAGCGAGCTCAGGCAATTGGTAGAACATAGTGATGGGTTCGGCAAGGCAAGTTTATTCGCAACACCGATGCGTCGGCGCATGCGTCAAGCCCATAGACCAAACCCCGTGTCGGTGCGCGTATTGCTTTTAGCAGGTCACGTGACCGATACAGGAACTGTTTTGAAATGACACTGGCGCGACAAACTGTGTTTATAAGGAAGCGAATCTGTCAACGGGATGCATTTGCCAAAATAATTCTTGATCTTTTACGGTACAGCGTCAACTATGGAGCCTGAAGGCAAACGAAAGGTTTCGTAGTTTGGAACCATTTTGATCTTACATCAGAAAATAAGGTATTGGTTGTCACTTCGTTGTTGTTTCATCCGGGTCTTTTCAGTTTCTACTTGATCTATCTGAATCCAAATTCAGCTGAAATTGACTCTTAGTTTGCTTTCATGTTATGCTCTGCAGGTTAAGTGTTGCATATGTTTGACAGAACTGTCTTATTTAAATAAATCCACCTCCTCAATGCTGAGGCATTATAGGGCCAGGCATCAGAATGAAGTCCCAAATACACCTAGGATATACTCAGGTATACAGCCATTCTACAAATTACTCAGTTGCTTTTTCTAAATTATGTCATATAAATGTATGGTTTACTTAATTTTTTCTACAGCAGGAGAAGTTGTGTCAAAAAAGCGTAACAGACTAAATTTCAAAATGTTGGAAAAACGTATTTTTTTGAATGAAAATTTGAGAAAAAAACCAAAAACAAAACAGTTCACAAACATCCTCATTCCAAACACGTTCACTTACATTTTCACTTTATGGTACATGTTCCCATTATTTATTGACTGTATCTAAGAATATAAAATATATTTTGAATTTAACTGAACATGACATAATACAATATATAATATACAACAAAATACAATGACTTAAATCTTATTGTATAGACTAGGTCATCAAATCAGCCTGTCGACTATGTTGCCTGTAGGGATTTTTAATGTCCAGCAGGTGTCAGTATTCAATAACAGTATCAATACAGTTTTGCTAATGGGTTGAATCGCTTCATGACGCCTCATTTACCCATCACTAGTAGAACATATTTTCATAGCCATTGATTAGGATACATTTAAAATCTTCCTAGCAACCTCAATACAAAAAATTTTGATTGCCCAAAACCATCTTCCTCATCCTATGTTCAAGTTTCCACACAAATCAAATCCCAATATGAAAATCAGATCTTTTGGGAACAAACAAGCTTTTACCAAAGCCAACCATTTAGCTTTCAGATCAGCACTGCTGCCTAGATTTGTTTGAGAGATTATTGGGGCAAAAGTTTACTGCAATAAAGGTAGCCTTTTTTGGGCCATCTCTCAAAAGAGACCGTTCTTTAGCTTTAATGTTTCCCCCCGCAACTTTATTCTGGAACACAAAAAGCAATGCATTTCATTTTCTAAATTAGTTTCCGAAACCTTTTGCATTTTATTTAAAATTGTCGACATGTCTATGACTTTAGGTTGATTTAATACCACAAACGGTAACAAATGCTTAGTTCTAAGTACAGCACTTCAGGAATGATTCATGTCAGCATAAAGTGATACAGAAAATATTTTATGCTGACTTGTGCTTATAGGACCATTTCAAGACACAAGGTTGCCAACTCAAAAAATATTCATAAAGTTTATTGGTCACATAATGGGAAAACATGCATAGAGGGCGACTCCACACTGGTTGTTTCTGTTACGAGCCATTTTGATATAGCCTTCGTCTCCATAGGTTGTACCCCAACTGCAAATAGAAAGAACATTTCAGGGAAGAGTTTTTGATTATAGCCCAGATGAATTTTACAAACCTGTTTTTGATTAGCCAATAGTCCTCTCCATTTTCAGTGCCATATCCTACAGCCAGGACTCCATGGTTTACATTGTGAGAGCATGAATGGTCTTTGTAGACACCTGTTGGGTCACAAGAGATTTATGTGGTCAGTCATTCCTGTTGGAAAAATGATCCAAGTTCATTTAAATTATGAGTTTATATGTTTTCATATTATTCTTTTGTGTTTTTTCTTTTATGGTACATTATTAACCGTTCTTTGGATGTTTGCTTGAAGATTAGAAACGCCACACACTCTTCTTGTTTATCAATGTTTGCTTGGAGATTAGAAATGCTTACTCACGCTTCTGGTTTTATCAAACTGCCCGTCCTAGAACATCCTGTGGCAGAATTCCCTGACGAAACTACCTGTGACTATGTGAAGAAACCCAGCCCTCTGTTCCTTGTTATGGTAATAAAAAGAAGCCAAGAGGTGAGAGCCGATGGAGTTGATCCCAGACAGTTGTTTGACTGTGGTTCTCTGTGTCTGGCCTCTCTCCCCTCTTCTACGGAAGAGTAACATGTGCCTCTGGTTGATTCCTTGCAGGTTGGGAACTAAAATAGACCCAACAATTCCCTCACAGGAAAAAATAAATAAATTTAAAAAAATGAGAGAATGACTTGCCATGACTGTAGAAGAGAAATTTTGGCCTTGAAGCATCAATAGCAACAGCAATGGGGCCGATGTTTGCCAGGGCCATCTTCAAGGCAAACTCATCACCTTTTGGCAAGAAGCAATACCCTGAGCAGTTAGCTGCCCGATACGTTGGGTCGTACTTGCACTGACCTCGCTGAAAGAGTTAAGCAGAGTCTTAATGGATTTTCTTGGCAGCTTTAACCACAAAGCCATAAAAAAGTTAACACTCACTCTACCAATGTAGGGATACGCAGCATCAGAGCTAATGCCTTGGTTGTTGATGACGTACTGGAAGGCATTTGTCATGAATCCGCCTCTGCAGCCATAGTTGCCATATTTTGAAGAACAATCCACAAGATTCTGAGGACTGAGGGACATCAAGATGCCTGTAGTCTTCTTTAGTTGCCCCTCCAGGGCACCAACTGAACTAAATGCCCAGCTAGAACCACAAGCACCCTAAAAACAGTACAGTGTTACTAGAGGTGAAAACATCTTCAGCGTTTGTACTTTCAAGTATGAGCTCACCTGTGATTTTACTGATGTCACCAGCCCGCTATCTCTCCAATCCAGTGAAGCTGGCAGAGATTTGTTGACCTTGAGGAATCCATAAGGAACCCGCTCCAGCTCTGATGGTACAACAGTTCCTACGAGAGATGACGTGATCTCCTCAGTGGTCTGAAAAGGGATTCGACATCACAAGTCATCAATGGAAATAAGGTCAGAGACTCCCAGTTTATCAACTTTTTTTCTAAAGACTCACCAGGTCCCCCAGGTGGTTCATTCCCAGCTCATAGGTGTGCAAGCCAAGGGAAGTCTCCAAGTTATGGACATTTATCATTTCCAGATTCTGTTCCCATAACCGTCTGCGACCCAACTCTTCAACCTCCAACAAATGGTGGTAAAAATGAGTGGAGAACAGAATGCAGTCATAGTTTGCTCAGATTGGACACTTCTGTTACCTGATGAGCGTACAGCTTGTTATGAGTCCTCTTCCACAGCTCCCAGTGCTTTTCAAGATGTGACATTGTAGAGGTCAATGTGACGCCACATAGCACTGTGAAAATCAGGCTCTGAAACATGTCAAGATCTGAAGAAGGAGCAGGTATAAGGATTCTGCAATAAAAGTTAAATTAAGCTGCTCCAACAAGAGAGCAGGGCTGTAGATGTGTTGGTAATTTCAATTTGGAAAAAAACAACAACCAGAGGATAAAATTGTAGAAAATGTGCATGTATAATTCATAAAACGAATTACTTTAAAAATCTCACTCCATACCATTGAACCATCACTGACCTGTGCAGCTGCCAAGGGGAGAAGCCAGACTCTTTCTAGACTTAATCTGCATGTATTTATCTCCACACTCGCTTCACACCTGCAAATAATCACGCGTTAGTTGTTAGGCGTTTTTTGTCCACTTGGTGGCAGCAAAAACAAGCCGTGAATGCATCCCAGCTCTTCCACAGAGGAACATGAGATGGAGGAAGGTTTTTCTGTGGTTGAAGGAGCTCTATTTTCGTCCATTAGCTCTTTTTTAATTTTGCTTTTTATACACAACTTTGGATGAAAAAAAGACACACTAGCTCCAGTGAATATAAAACCGATATATATTTATGTCTGTCACTTTATTTACAGCACAGATTGGTTTGTGTTTTACTGCCATAATGCTGTTATGTGATGATTGAATAAAATTCAGTCACAGGAAATCAAACATCAAATAGTCATAGAAGTCTGAATACTTTCATTTAGTTTAACTGATGTGTCAGTTTCATCAAAAATAAACCTTATTTTCCAGGTGACAGAAGTCAAGGAATAATAATGCAAAAAAATGTATATAGTTTTGGAAATTTAGAAAAAGATTAATTAAAAAGGCACCTGTTACAGCTACCTTTAAATAAGCCACAGTTTTATTACTGAATCTTTTTAAGATTCTCTTGTGGAGGGAATGCAACCTCAGAGAGTTGGAGGAGGAGATGGTGAGTGAGTACTCAGTCACCGCCCACGATGGAGACCGATCTGGTTTTTATTTATCAAGTTAAAAAAGCAGGAGGTAACCAGGTTCAGTAACACACAAGTATTTCTTTTTTACTTAGACAATGTATCACGTTATGATACAAATGCTTCCTGAAAACGGATTGCAACGGATTATTTTTCTCATAAATGCTTTTTGCACTGAGAACCAAAAATGCAACAAGATTTTTTTTTTTTTGTGTTAAAATAGAACGCAGTTTTTAACAGAAGAATGTCGAGCTATTTTTATTTAGTGCCTGTTCCAAACACTAAATAATTTAGCTGACCATCATGTTTTTAATCTACTGAAAGGGCTGGACGTCTTGAACATATTCAAAAGAAAAGACGTTCCTGACCTTTGTCAGACATTTAAGCATAAAAGACGTGTCTCATCTTTTTGATGAAACCCATCTTTTTTGCACAGTTTCAGATTTTAATGTTTGTATGACTTGAATTTTGCTCGTAGTTTGTTAAAGGATTTAAGGTCCTGCCTTCTGCACCAGTCCCCAAATACTTTTAATTCCTCTTTAAGCACAACCCTACTGGTAAAAAGAGGATTTACTGATACGTAAGCAGAGATTATACCGTATACTTAAAGTCATGTTTAGGAAAAGGGTCAAACTTATCATGCTGGTGGTCATCATTGAAACCCCTCTGAAGGCATGGTGGAGCAGGGAGGCAGAGAAATGACTCAACGCAAATGTGAAGTACACTTTTCAGAGTTTTATTCATTCAAAATCTTTTAAAAACAATGTATTCTTTTCCTTTGACTTCACAATAATGTGCTACTTTGTGTTTGTGTATCAGATGAAATCTCCATAAATTACATTTCAGTCTAGATCTAAACTGATGGGTTTGTATAAATAAAGACGAACAGGCAAGTTTCTTGTCAGTAGGGACTAGTGTTTGAGTTCCATGTATGCAGAATAATTTGATTAAAAAAAAACATTCCTCAAAAACTCAAGAATTTACTCTCAACCTTTTGTAGTATTTTATCTGTACTTAGAAAAAGCAGTGTGTTGGAAAAATTGTCATTCCTGACACATAACAAGTGTTAACAGCAAAAATTGGGATTTGGAAAATGTAAAAACATTGTAAAGTTTGATGGTCCAGTTTTATAGAGTCCAGATACTAATTTTACAATTGAATATGTTTCTGTTCCATCTGCAGAGCATTTTAGCTGTTCAGATGTAAAGCTAACATCCACTCGTTGTCCACACCCACTGGTCCTTGCAGGGCTGAGGGGAGCTGGTGAGCAGGATACACCCTGGACAAGTCGCCAGTTCATCATAAATACACACAACCATTCGGACCTTAATTTAGAAAGACCAATTAACCTAACATGTTTTTTCTTATGTGGGAGGAAGCTGGTGTTAGAAAAATTATCCTCCTGTTCATTTACTCATGAGTTTATTTTACAAGTTATGTTTTCATATTATTCTTTTTATATTATTCTTTTTTTATTATTACTCTCATATTATTCTTCTTTTTATATTTACTTAACTTCTCTTTCTTTTGTAGTATGTTATTAACTTTGTTTAGGATGTTTGCTTGGAAGCTAAAAACGTTAAACATTCATGTGTTATTAGTTCCATCTGTAACTGATTAGTTGTGGTCAGCCACATGCCCTTATAAGGGCATGTCCATAGGAGGTTTCAGAATGTAAAGACGGTTGGTCAATTCTCTGTGTGACTGTGTGAAGAGAAGCCCAACCTCCTTTTTCTATACAATAAAGAGAAATGCAAAGAAAGAACTGGCAGAATTGAGTCCAGACAGTGTTTGACAGCGATTCGTCGCGTCTGTTCTCAATTCTCCTATTCTGCAGAAAAGAAATCAAAAGAAACCTAATCTCTGTCTCTGGCTGATTCTTTGCAGGTTATGACAAAATAAACCTATCAGCTGGAATACATGAAGAAAACCTATATGCAGAGGAAAAACCTACAAACCAGAAACAGAAAGACCCCAGCACAGGATTTGAACCTAACGCTCCCACCTGCAGCACTGAGTAGAACAGAATCCTTTAAAACTTTATTATATTGGCCTTTAGAACCTTTTTACCCAACAGTGTTAATAGATTCTGTAGTGCTCTGACAGCACAGTGTGCTTCTTTCAAAAAAACAGCAATACAAAATTAAAACAGAATAAATCTCGGTAGAATTCACAGCGTTGGGTAGACTGCTAACGTCGCAATACCGCAGAGATTTTTCTTGTTCCTCGCAATCCGGATAAATCCACCTTCTCCCCAAGCCGTTCCCCAACTGAAACCACAGAAATATCACATTTTATTAAATCATTTAATTAAAGAACAAATGCCAAAAAAAAGTAAATGTGACAACACCCCTACCTGTTTTTCACTAGCCAGTAGTCCTGTCCTCTGTCTGTGCCGTAGCCCACAACCAACACAGCGTGATTGATTAGCTTTGGGTTACAGTCAGGCGCGTTGTATAAACCTGCACGAATAATTTATTTAGCAACAGGAACTGAAATAGCTATGAGTACAGCAAAAATATTGAATAGTTATTTAAAAAAATAACTTTTCGGTCCTACCATCACAAATATAAACATGTGGAGTTTGCAAACCAAAACTTGGACTGTCAGATTCAAATTCAGCATTTCAGCAGCAAACACACAAGGTGGGTTTGGCGTAAAACAAATGACGAACATAAGGTATGGTGGAGGTTCTGTGATGCTGTGGGCCTGTCCAAAAATGCTTTTGGAACCATTTTACGGTCCATGGCATCACAAACTCAGCAACACAAGATCATTTTCAATTAAAAATGTTCGCCTCTGCCAAACAACTGAAAATGGATGGTCAATGAGTCTTTCAGCTGGATGACTAAAATCATTTGGTTAAATTAACACAGAAATGGTTCACCATACATAAAATGAACCCTTTTCCAAGAACTGTCCACTCCACAGACCTAAATCCTGTGTGTGAGCTGAAGAGAAGAGCTTAAGAGAAGAACCGCAGAAGAAAAGTCAAAGATTCATCTCTGTACTCCACAACCTTGTGAAGTGTTGTAGGAGAAGCTAACGTGCCGTTCTGTAGATAGAAAAATATTTCTTTTAATCAGTTTTACCAGGGGTGGCCATATGGGAGGAAGATACCAACAAATCAGTCATTTTCACAACTATTTGATTTTCACCTTCAAACTATAAAATAGGAAAACTTGCACATTATTTGCAGTTTTATCTATGAAATTTATTCTAAATATTTGATCATAAATCTGATTTAAAATGTAGTAAGGTTGATTTGCAAATGCAAGCCCTGGCAAACGTCCTGATTTCAGAGCCGTCAGCATCCTGACCTCCTTTGTACTGATGGAAAGACGGCAGCATGGCGTTCACGGCCACGGCAACTGGTCCCACTGATGCCACCGCAGCCTGCAGAGCCAACTCGTTCCCCCGTGGAAGGACGTGAAAGTTGGAGCAGTGAGCCGCCTTGCCTTGGAGCGAGTAGCGGCATTTTCCATTCTGCAAACAAGATGGAAAATGTAGAAGTGTAGAAAATGTATTATTCAAGCTGTTATCATAGCTCTCTGTTCAGTTTATGATCTTTGCCTTTGACTTGAAGATAAACTCGACTCAGTCAAGATATGTGACTCATTAGAGAAAAAAGGACATTAGGATATTCTATTTTTGATGAGTATAATAAATTAAAAATAAGAAGAAGAAAGAAGAAAAGGTCTGCGTCAGCATTCAGAGGATGACCTGATGTTCGTAGGGGTACGAGCTCTCTGAGTCGACGCCTCCGTTGTGAATGATGTAGCTGAAGGCCTTGGTGATGTACCCTCCCTTGCAGCCGAGGTTTCCCTCCTTAGCGCCGCAGTCCACCAGGTTCTGTGGACTCAGCATCACGAGGACGCCCGTTCGCCTCTTCATCTGCCCCTCCAGAGCTCCCAGAGCACTGAAGGCCCAGCATGAGCCACACAAGCCCTAAAAAACAAAACAAAACAAAAAAAACACATTCAGAGCTTCAGTTATCTTCCAGTTTTTGCTGGTCTCCTTCCGGCAGCTCATTTAGTACCTGGTTTCTGACGGGACCGACCAGTCCGCTTGTCCTCCAGTCAACACTTGTAGGAAGTGATGAGTCATTTGTGTCTCTGAATGTGTCATTCCTGAGATCGAGAGGCTCCTCCACCTTCAAACCATTCAGCCTCTCATTAATCTCCTCCGCTGTCTTAAAGCAGAAACACAACAGAAGACACAAGAACAGTGTTTGTCAAAATAATCAGGAAATCAAACTCAGGGGACAACGGGTGTATCAAAAAGTAAGACTAACAAATCCTACTTCAAATTACAACTCTTGGTAAAAGTTTATAGAGCTTAAATTGAGTTTTATGTTTATGGATATTAAAAACATGTAGATGGAAGAATTTTTTAAAATTATTTTCTGACTTTGATACCATTCAAGGTGGAGCATTTTTCGCTATAGTGTTTGTGAAACAGTCCATTGTGTTTATGTGTGTTATGTGTTTATGCCGCCCATTTAGGAGCTTCTTTGGAAGAATGATCTGGGCCCAGTTTCACTGATTTGGTACGTTACTTTACCGAATCCCAAATGCGTATTCAGGAGAGCATTTCCACTGCCGGTTGAAATGTCACTAACTTTGTGCCGTACTAGTGTGACCAGTGCTCCTTGTTTTGAGTTTAATAAAATGTCCTTTGGTTCAGAAAAGTGTTCAGTGTGCTGATAAGAAGAAGATTAAAATCAATCCCATTGCTAAACGGAGTTTAAGTCGCCTCTACTCTGCTTTTTGGCTGTATCCTTCAATATCATCCTGCACTCTGTCTTCTTTTATTCATGGATATTACTGAACAGTGATGGCACTTTCCAATGCCACTGCAGTGCTCTGTCCTCTGACAGCGAGCCAAAAGCTTGTGTGAGCATCTCAAACATTGGAGCCAGACTCCTGCAGAGCGTTGACATGCTACACCCATCCAGGCATTTCTGCTCAGGCTCCCCAGCCAAATAAAAACCACCTTGTGATATCCTTTAAAAAAGACCCTGCATATTCAGGTTCTTCATCTTTATAATTGAATATCTGTTTAAGCTTTCAATTTTTCATTTTATTGGTGAAAAGAAATCTATGTTTTCCTTTTTATGGAGTGTTTTCTTGCAACTTGCACACAAATAGGCTCATATTGTGCCTGTTTTAACCTCCTTCTAATTGGATTTGTATGCAATATATGCACAACTTTACCACTAAGAGGGATAATAGGCGTTAGGAATATTATTTATAAAGTTTGCAAACTGTATGCTTTTCTGTATTATGTAATGGAAACTTTTAAATACAAAAATGAAATGGTTTACTTTATTTAAAAAGAAAAATCCAAACAAATTTTCTATAGTAGGTTTTACAAAAAAAGCCACTGCTTGAAACAGCCATGCTTCTTTCCTGCCTCTAAGCAATTTCTTTTCAGCAGGTAAAAAAAAAGCTCTAAGGATTGTGAAGGTTGATGACCTCTGGCTTAGATGCTGTCAAAGGCTTGAAAAAGCAGGCTTTTGGCTAGGCATTAATTATTGCTGAGTTTTACTATTTTTTCTGACTATTTCTTATTTGTTTTTAGGTCAGCTGGCTTGCCGCCTTTGTATAGATCACTGCTCTTCTGCCTCAGAAAGGCAGATGGACAGCTACCCGCCACTAAACCCTCGTCCTACCATGTCAGCGAGATGATTCAGTCCCAGAGTGAAGCTGTGTTTTCCTGCTGAAGCCTCCCGGTTGTGTCTTAGCAACAACAGCAGGTTTTTCTCCCACACTGTTCTCCTGAAGTTCAGCTCAGTCTGAAACGGTGACATCGTACACGTTTGCACATTTGTACAAGAAATGTATTGAATATTTAAATTTTTTCTTTTCTTTCTAACTCATACTTGATTGTCATAAGCTTTGCCATATTGAGTTCTCCAGTCATCCCACAATCTGTTTGTGGCCGATGAAGAGCAGCAGAGGGTCACAGCTGCCAGAAGCAAAACTGCACTCAACCAGACATGCATCCTAGAAGAAAACAAACAAACAAACAAACATTTAACACCGTCAGGTGTCATCTCGGACTTATAGCTGGGGAACTATTTGACTGATCAGATATTTTTAAACTTAATATTATATTCTCTTAATTTACCCACTGATTTTATGTTCTTAACCTGAAAAGAAATTGTCACTGTCCCAGAATTACAGATAAAAATATGTACAACTGTAGCCAACTTTCAATATTTACAGCTCTGACAAGAATTAAGAAACCACTTAAAATGATCAGTTTCTCAGATTTTACTTTTTTATAGATATATGTTTGAGTAAAATGAATGTTATTTTATTCTATGAACTACTAACAACATGTCTCTGAAATTCCAAGCAAAGATTTAGTATTTATTTGCAGAAAATGAGAAATGGTCAAAATAACAAAAAAGACACAGTGCTTTCAGACCTCAAATAATGCAAAGAAAACAAGTTTATATTCATTTAGAAACAACAATACAATGTTTTAACTCAGGAAGAGTTCAGAAATAAACAATTGGTGGAATAATCTGGAGGTTTTTATTTAATCAGCAGTCTCTTCATTTTTTCTAAAGTTGTATATTAATATACATGTAAAACTTTTTTTCTTGTTAAGAATTAAATTAAACTAATCTTGTTTTCTAGTCTGGGTAAACTAGGATTAAGAAAATTATTTGTCAGAATATTGAGGTGAGGGATTTTTTAAAAACTTAAATAAGACAACATGGGGAACTCCAGGTGATTACTTCATAGGTTTCTAATCATCTGTTACAGGAAGTCATAACATTTTAGCTAAATGGAGGCTCACGTGTTAATGCATTTCAAGTCAACACATCAAAAATCAATGTACCAAATACTGAAGGTTCATGTTAGGACATCAGCCATGAAGTTAAGGATTTTGCACAAGGTAGTTCTCCAAATGAACAATAACTCTTATTATGCTGCCAAATTAGTTTTAAAGAGGAGGAGTGTAGAAGGTGGAGATGCTTGTGAAAGAACCATCAAAAAGTTTGACCCATGTCATCATTTTAAAATGCAGCTAATGAAACTGATGTGCACTTTTGAAAAAAGTAACAAAAACATCTTCCTTTTTAATCTTGAATTTAGCAAATAGAAATAGCCAAACTTTATTTTAGGTCAGTCAGATTCACTACAATAAACAAATGGTGTGAAGTGTTAGCTAAATTTGTGCTCACTTGTACAAACACATTATTTGCACTTTTTGACATCTATTCATATTTTTGTTTTCTTTGAAATTTGCAGAATGAATTTCACACTAAACATGGAAAAAGCTTTGAAATAATGCATCACAGTCCTATTTTATTATTACAAAACCTGGGAGTGCAGACTTTTGGAAGACATGGTTCCAGATTAATGATGCTCAATTTTTCACATCAGTTACATCCGTGTATTTAAAAACTATTCTCGTGTCTGGATTTAAGCTGTTTTTTGCATAACTTTAACTAACCTGAGACAGAAAGCCAATAAATAATTCAACACCTGAAAATGGAGCATCACAAGTAAAATGAAACAATCACTGGTGCTGGTGCACAAGAACTTATGAGAGTAAAGGAGGTCTGTGAAATATTTCTGCAAATGATAATAAAGTGTTTATTTTTACGCATGCTCACAAAGGGGAAGTTAAAACAGGTTTCACTAGCACGCCTAGGCTACTTTCCTAGCAATCCTATCACCGCATAATAATTTAATTTCCCCGCTATATTTACCAAGCAGCTCATCTCTTTATTGCCCCAAACACAAAACCAGGGTTGCACATACCTTGATGGGATCAATCAATGAGTTACTAACGTCCCAGGAAGAAATGACACCCAGCAGACGGGCCCCTCTGTTAAAGGAGAAGTCTTGTTTCCTGTTACATCTGCTCTGTGGTTCGTCATGTGAATCTCATTTACTACCAGCTGCATTTGGCCCAATATAACCTGACAGTATGACTGCTGCAGCTGAGAAATATGAAGGTGCTGAGAAACATCATGCAAGTCAAAACCAATTCTTGAGAATGCAGAAGTTAAGGAATGAAATTCAGATGAAACCAGTAGTTTTATTAGTGTAAGGCTGCGCTGTTTACCGGCATACAGACTCGTGCTCTGGTACTGTATGCTGACGTAAAAAAAGAAGAAATACAGTTAGTGGTTTGGATCCAGTCACTTTGGACCATTGGATTTAATGGTACTTTTGAATTGGCTGTGTGTTTTTGGAGAGTTAAATAGATGAAAAAGATTTTCTGCATATATAATAAAAAAACATATATGCAAACTCCAGACATGCCTTTTGATAAAAATCCTCTGGGAAGTTGCACTTCAACCAAACTTTCTGCAACAATCTACATATGTGGTCACACTTTATTTGAAGAGCTGATCATAAGACTGACATGACACTGTCATAAATATGACATAATATCTGCTATGAACATGAGGAAGTCCTTATGGATGTTTATGATTGTTGTCATTCAGTAAATAATGACATTTTTAATGCAAAGTTGCTTTAAATGTTGCATTGAAAGTCCATTAAAAGGGCCAGCTTAGTATGATTTTGTAAATAATGACACTTTAATGAAAAGTTGACACTTTTAATGCAACTTTGCATTAAAAATGTCATTATTTACCAAATGACACTTCTTGACAACGGTCATAAACATTCATAAAGACTTCTTCATGTTCACAACAGGTGTTATATATATTTATGACAGTGCCATATCAGTCTTATGCACATCTCTTCAAATAGTGTTACCTCATATTTTTGGCAAAAATAATATCGAACACTTGACCATTCTTCTTGCCATTGTTAGTAAAGTTCACTTAAGCTGTTTGGCTTCTCGTTGCCAACCAGACTTCTTTCTGTAGTCGATAAATTTTCACTTGAAGCTGGAACAATCAACCGTATCCAAGCTTAATCATGCAGCCCAATTTCTTATTGGACATCAGTGCCACTACCAGTAAAGTAAAGCAGAGCCCATTTAACAATGCCATAGACTCAGAGGGTCCCAACCAAGAAAGCAGGTCCTGCTCCAGAAATTTACTTAGTTAGGTTAGTAACATGTCAATGAAATAGAATAAAGCTGGCAAACATTAGGCTTGTGGGATGACACTGACCTCGACTCGACTGAAAATCAACCAGACTCAAATTTTGACCTCGTGTGGATTGGAGGAAATTACCAAATTTACTGAAACTTGACTGCCTATCTTTAAAAGTCTCATATTAATATGGTGTTTATGATCACGACGAGAGGATATAATCTTTGGATAGGTGAAATCAACTCTCAACATTAATAAAACATAATTTTGTCTGATGAATTTGAAATGATCCTTTAATATTTAGCATTTGTGCAATAACAAAGAGTAAAGCATAATAAAATAGAACCTTTAGTCTTAAATAGAATTTAAGATTAAAACTGTAAAAGTTGAAGTTGACAGAAACAACGTTTTTGTTTAGGCCAGACTGGTTCTGTGTGCATTTGGACACACAAACGTCTCGTTTTATACTTTATCTCACAGCACATTGAACTTCCTTGTGTTGTCACAGTGAGAAAAGACACAAATGAAAGGTTGTTCTTTAAAACGCGAGTGTGAAGACTAGTTGTGAGAAATATAATCAGATTTAAAATACAGATTTTTGTTTTTGGTTTTTTGTTTGACTGCAGCTTACCTTGCTCTAACTCACTTCTCCTTTTATTCGCTTCACTTCATTGTTTATTGTCCTCTACAGTAAATAGACCATAGAAATCCAGCCACAACACCAGACAAACAGGAAGCAAATGTAATGAAACAAACGTTATCATGATATTACGCAACGCCGAACTTTGATTTGGCTCAGACTGCTGCAGGAGTTCACCTCTGATCTTTCCCCCTTCCTGAATCCGGGTTTGGAAAGAGATTTGCTGATGAGTGCAGGTTCCCTGAGGTACGGCAGCAGATGGTAAGTTTCTGACTCAGCACAAGCTCGTATTGTGCAGAAATCCCAGATAGTTTGTGCGTCAACACACCTCAGGATCCTGCAGCTGAGCGAAGAGACAGGTGGATCTACTTAACACCTTCATTAAGATGACATCATGCAGGCATGGTGGCCATCTCTAACGTTGTTTTTCCATACTAAACAAAGACAACTTTCACTTGATGCAATATGAAGAGTTTGCACAACTCTTAATTCATTGCAAAAACAAGATTTTTTTGGTTTCTCCTTAAAGCTGACTCCTTGTCTCAGAGCATATTGTTGAGAGTGAAGGTCGTGTTAGTCTCAATCGATTCCCTTCTCGGATTATTTACTTGCCTCCTGGCTGCTGACCTCAATTCATTAATCCACCAAAGCTCTATTTGCCATTGTAGACTTGCAGTCTGGCTATTTATTTGTGCAGTTGAAAAATATAAGTATCAATGTTCAGAATGTGGATGTGACATAAAAAAATAAAAGAAAATCTAGACAGATGTCCTAGATAGACACTGAGAAAGCGTCTGTGCAGAAAAATACATCGGTATTTTTTTCTAAGAGGAAATAAATGAACTGCTCTCATTATTTCTCAGCAGATTGGAATATGAATGTGAAAGTCAGGCAAAGCATAATTTCTTTCTCTTAAAAAAACAAAACACAAAAATAAAACAAAGATTGCTTGTCTTTGGCTGCCGCCAGGTCTGCTGACGTCAACAATCAACTTTAAATCTAATTATGTCCACATTTCTTGGTTTTCTTTTGGTTTTCTATGCTTAATGTAAAGCAAAATGACGCTCCAGTAAGTACTTTAATCATACTTAAAGTATGATTAAGTTTAGAATCAAACAATAACACCCCGTCCTGTATCACAATTTTTAAAGCCATTCACCTGTTTTAAGATTTTCCATCTGAGTGCTTCCACTTTAGTTAATATCACAGGATTTACATAGTTTTTTAAATCCGGAGTAAAGATTATATCTTCTAATTTAACAAGATCTTGATTAAAAACTCAAGTGCCTCAATAATTTTGTCTGTGTAAAGATTTGACCCACTGTCCCAAGAGGTCCTCTCTCTTAAATATTAAGCTTTTCGCTTCATTCCACCACCTTCAGTACCACAAAAAAATAAATAAATAAAAATAAAAATGGATCGAACCTATTTAGTGTTGAAAATGATTTATTATAAATTACATGATTAATCTAGATGGATTACTAACTAATAGTGCCGTACCAAAAAGCTCAGATCAACCAGAATGCATTTGCTAAAGCACTATTTTCAATCTGTATCATTTTTGTAAACTTTCTAAAGGTTCTGACGGCTGTCAGGTGTCTGTTGCTCGGACTCTTCTCCATCAGGTGTTGCTTCGACCTCCCAAGCGATGGGCAGACCTGCATCCCGTCATCCAAGAGCCGTGTGTTGGAGGGAGTCCAGCAGCTATTGCATATAATCCCCCTGCACGCTCTCCACATCCACAGCCGGGTTGTTGTTGTTGCCATGAGGACGGCCGAGTCGGAGAGGCAACCGAGCTGCAGCATCACGCTTCCTCGGGAGTTTGCATTCTCACAATGGGGTGTCAGGGAGAGGAGGAGGAAGCTTTCTTGTTGCTCCTTGCGTGTTTGCTCTCCCGAACTGCTTGTTCCACTTGGCTGCGGCGTCTGAATCATCTCTGCTCATATTCACTACAGACAACAACAGCAAGAAAAGAGATTCGCATTTAAAAAGTGAGCGACTAGACTGACAAGCAGTTTGATTTGAAGAAAAGGTGAGTTGCCATGTTTGATTTTTTTTCTTTCCTTTACTCAAAAAAATGATTGTGATTATGTTTGCTAAGTGAGGCAATGTGCCTGTGTTTGAGTTAGAAACTACAGCAACAGTAAAAAAACAAACAAACAAACAAACATATTTTCAAATTGTGTAATGGTTTCTGAGATGTTAAGAGCTGCTGTCATCATCATCATCATCATCATCATCATCATCATCATCATCATCATCATCATCATCAGATGCTTCATCCAAACAACAAACATCATCAAGACTACTCCAGAAAATCTTCCCAGACAAAATAAGCAGCGCAGATTTTAAACTAGATGTATTTGGAAGAAGCAGCATCTCACAAGAAAGAGAAATTTACAGGAGAGGTAAAATGTACGTTATGTCCTTTGAGATGCATTATTGTTTCTGCAAAAGCTGAGAAAAATTTCCCATTCCTCTCATGTCTCTTCTTCCGGTGCGCCCTGTACAGCACTGGAAGTTTTGAGCGGAGCTGCCAACACCGATCACACTTTATGTGTCACTTGTTTTTGCTTCTATCTTTTTTTTTTTTTTCTGGCAGCTTAAAGAGATTTTTACCAGCAAGTCTCACATTTTCTGATGAGCTGAACTCCGTCACACCTGCAGTCAGTTTGCTGTATCTGACGGTTCTGCTTAGCTTTTGAAGAGATTGTTGTTTTCGTGCTCACACGGAATAATCACACTCACAGGCAAGAGGGACAACTCACCGTGTGTGTGACAGAAACTGGGCGTTTTTCCCAGTAACAGATCATCTCAGCTGTTGATCTAAACTCGCATACAATTCTCTACTTATTCCGCCCCCTGCTGGTGGGTTTTGCAACTGCCCAACCATCTACAAATAAATGAATGAAAAGAGTTTAGGAGGATTCAGAGGTTGAGGAAAGAAATGCTAGAACCTCTAACAGGCTTTCCTGATATTACGGCACATATTTATCTGTTATATGATCATAGTTCTAGGAATATTAAAGCCACGATCTCTGCTCCAAACTTCAGCCCCCTGCTATCACCGCATTAATGCGTCTGATACTTTATGACAAGAGGATTATATCCCAGTAACATGAATGGTATTTTTTAAACTCTTGTACTCAGACAATAGGTATTAATGTCTGAATAAAAAAAAAAGTCAACATAGATTTTTTTTTTGCATTGATTGTGGCAAAATGACTTCATGAAGGTAAATAACAGATAAAATACAACTAATACAATACAACTCTTTCCTAACTGTGCTACAACTTGGATTCTCTATATATGTTTATATGTTTTTGAACTGTGACAAAATGTTCTGCTTTTTTAATCTTGACATGCTTAGATTTTTTTTAAAGGTTCTTATTTGTTGAGCAATAAGGGACACTCAGTTTTAAAGGCTTTCATTGGAAAACCCATATAAACAGTCAACATTTAAGGATTTTTTTGTCATAAAAAAATTAAAGATTTCTTCTCTACATCAATAAAACTATAACTTTGTAATATTAGAACCCTGTCTTTACAACTTTAACCAGTAAAATTGTAGTCTGTTACAATAATAATTACACTGAGATCATCCCTGAATTGCATCTGGAGAACTGAAAGATTTTGTTTTTGGAAGACTTAATTTGATTTGTCGTGCAGCTCAGTGATTTTTGACAAAACTGTGAGTAAAGGATCATTATCCAAAAGTCATCACTGTTGGAGAAGATGCAACCACATCTAATTTCAAGCAAGCTCTGCACTGGTGGCATGACAGTGTCTTTGAATAATCTCTGTTAATCTACAGGTTTTTGCTGTAGATTTCACTGGGATAAAAAGTCTCATTCCGAGACTTTTCACACGCAGTTATTATTCTGTACAGGTCAAGAGAAAATATCAAATAATAAATGCATTAACACTTTGTTAAAGTACAACAGTTTCAATACTCAGTATTATTCAGCCCACACTTATCAGTCATGGTAAATCGGATGAAATAAAGGTGAACTTGTAGGAAGGCTGCAAAGGACCGAAAAGATGTTAGTTTTACAAAGGTATCAGTCAGAGCAGAGGCACAAAATGTACAGGATTATACATGGCAATAAGACTAATAATTTGAGAAAAGGACCCAACAGAGACATTACAGAAAGTGGATGTTTCTCCAAACTGGAGGAAAAGACAAGATGGGCTGCTCACAGGCAGACAGCAACATTGACAGAGCTGCAGGAGTTTGAGATGAGAACCTTTTATGTGATAATAATCTCCTGTAATTTGGACTATGAAGAAAGAACTCTTTCTCTGTCGAGTTAAACTTCTCTGCCTGACACCTGAAGTGGGTTTTGGATGAGATAACTCATCGTAATCTGATAGATTTGGAGAAAATTCGCTGGGTAGAACTGCAAACCTTGCCAAGTCAGGAGGCGGGATGTTGATCGATTCCTTGATTGAATGTTGAAATAAAATTAAAAAGTGCTTCAACAAAGTACGAGCTTTGAAATATTTCTTTAATTTTCTTTTATTGTACATAAGTGCTATATTAAATTATGAAAAAGTTACTTTTATGGCCTATTGTTTTTCTAAAATCACAATAATAAGATAATATGCTGAATGTGGTCTACATTTTCAAAGACCACTGCATGTGTAGCGCTCTTCACTGCAACTAAACCTCAATGTTCAATTTTCCTGATGATAAATTAAACAGTTTTTAGAAGAGCTCTAAAGTACATCTACCCCTCTGATAAAACAGTCAGTGTGCTGATTAAATTTTGGAGAAGTGATCTCAGCGTTTGCAGCTAAACCTAAAACTGATATGCTAATTAAGTGCTATAAAAATGCAGAGAACATGGGTTTTGCTTAAATCTCAACCTTTTAAACTAACAAAGCTCTTTGCAATGAATTTCTCAACACTGAGAAATGCCAACGCAAACTCTCAAGCTGCGACATTAGCATATGTGTCACAGATAAATGAGAAAAAACCAAAAAAAGCTCACAAAAGCACTGAAAGATTTGAAGAGATGAAATTATGGCTAAAGAGATGAAACAGAGGCTCGATGTGAAGCCTCCTGTGGTGCCGGTTTACTCTCTTTATCACTCTATGTGCACACATCAAACAAGAGTACACTGGCTTTACAGCCTGCTCTTTGTTTTACTGTTTTCTCTTTCTTATAAATCCTGCAAGAGCTGTCAAGCTAAAATAAAACCGTCCTTTGGACTGCAGCCTCAATCCGTGTTGCTAAGGTTACCTCGCCACCATCAGCTGTAGCAAAAACAATTTAAAAAAAAATCTGCTTTGACTTGAGGCTGTCATTATCTCCCGTCAACACAACACCGAGTATTTAGTGACTTCCTTAGGTCGTCTTTCTCATGTTGAATCCTGGAATTAAAAATAAAAATGCATAATAATATATCTCCGCTTTTCATTTTACTCTTTTTTTCTTCTACTTTTTTTTAACGACAGCTTCTTAAGGACCAGCGGTAAACAGGAAAATTGTTTCAATACCCCTGAGCTGTCCGAGGGTTTCTAAGTGTTAAATTACCTGCGTTCTTCAGGGATTAATTAATTACAAACATAAAATAAGTAACTCTCAGCATGAAGTGCTTTATTTTCTTTATGAATGCGATTTTGACAATCAAAGTAGCAGCTTCCTATAAAATCTTACTGTTGGTACATTCAGGGAAAGATCATGCAGTACTTTGCAGGAGTCTTGAGTTCTTCTTTATTCCTTTACGGTTTGTTTCCTAGGAGACAGACCTGCTTGCAATTTAATAAAGCTGACTTCATAAACACAGTGCTGTGAAATTCACCCCCCATCCTAAATGTTCCCTTCCTTCTTGCCTTTCTGACCGTCTTACGTTTCAGATCATGAACCAAACTTCAGTATTTGATAAAAATAAACAGTTAAAACAAAAGAGTTTTAAATAATGATTAGATATATCAATGGGTAAGAAAGCCTCTTAAAACTGCATGTTTGTAAATTAGTCATTTTAATGTCGTGGAGGAATTTTGGCCGACTCTTCCTTGATTAATTACTTAGATTCAGCAATATTGGCAGCAACAGTTTTAAGGATGAATGACCTTTTCTACATAATACCGCAGCCTCTCTGAAAGATTGAAGCCCCGACAACGTCTCGGCCAATCTATAAGGCTTGATTTTGTTGTTTTGCTTATGTTTTGAATCATTCAGGGCCAGACTTGCACTTGTACTTTGGGTCTTTTTCTTGCAGCATAAACCGAATCTGGTTGAGCAGAAGGTCACAAGCTGATGTCCGCACATATTCCTTCAGGATTTCTGCCATCAAATATGAACGAGATCCTGAAACAGCAAAACACCCCCTGATCATCATACTGCAACTACCATGCTTGTCTGTTGGAGTGACTTTTTTATCTTTAAATGATGTGTTTGTTTTACATCAGATATAACAGGATGCCTTCCTCCCCCTGTTTATTTCGTCAGTTCACAGAATATTAGCCAAGATCTTCACTATATTTTTGTTAAACGTAAGATGGGATGGGTGAGTCAGATTATATTTTCACATAATGTTTTGGGTGGTTTGGATAGCATGTTTAGTTTAATAATTAAAATCATCATTTTAAAATGTTTTTATGTTTTATTTTTGCAGCTATATTTGTTTTATGTAAAATTAGTTTGATGATTTAAAACAGAAGTGTGACATTTACTGTGACAAAAAAGCAGAAGCACAAGAAATCCATAAGGTGACAAGTATTTTTTCCACAGCTTTGTAGGTCTTCAAGAAAAATCTGAATTGACTGTAATCCCTATTTAGTGTAAAAAGTTAGTTGTTAGAGATTAAAGATTAGTGTCATGCTTAAATATACTAGAGAAATTGTGGAAATTTAGAAGGAAATAAACTTAGTGACCCTTATTTACATCTCTTTTACATCAAAACCATTCAGAATAATAAAAATTCCCCCTTTTAGTCAAGATGAAATTATTGATATCTAGTTTTTAACACCTCAAAGGGTGTTAATAGAAGATGTATTTTCATTCTGACATGTACTAAACAGGTGTCACTGTTTTTTCCTCTCACATACAGGCAGGTCTCCAGATGTTTAAGGGGACTGCAGCCCACCTGTGTTTGTACTGGAGGGCTGTGTACCTGCTGGCTGCAGGGGTGGCGCTACCGTCCGAATCCCTCTGGCTGTGTCCACCATCCTGTCGCTGCAACGCCGCTGCTCTGGAGGCAAACTGCTCCGGCGCTCAGCTCAGTGCCGTGCCTGACGGTCTCCCCCAAGATGCCGAGCTGCTCAACCTGACCCACAACACGATCAAGACTCTGGTGAATCAGCAGTTTCATAAACTAACTCAACTTTTACACCTCGATTTAAGTGACAATCTATTGGCGCTGATTGAAGTGGAAGCCTTCCTTGGCCTGCAGAATCTGCTCACGCTGCGTCTTTCTCGCAATCACCTCAGGATCATCTCCGTGGGAGTGTTTGCTGGTTTGACGAACTTGCAGTTGCTAGATATAAGCAGCAATAAAATTCTTGTCCTCTTAGACTTTACCTTCACAGACTTAGGATCTCTGCAGGTTTTTCTAGCAGACAATAACGACTTTGTTTTTATCTCTAATCAAGCCTTCGCCGGGCTGAGTGGCCTACAGAGGCTGGATCTTGACGGCTCTAACCTCACTGTTGTGCCAACCGAGGCGCTCACTCAGCTGATTGTGTTAAAAAGCCTTCACATTCACCAGCTGGACCTCAACTTGCTGCCAAACTACTCTTTCTACCCCCTGCTGCACCTAAAGGAGCTCGTCGTTGCACATTTCCCCAGGCTGGAGACTCTGTCAGGAAACAGTCTCTTCGGCCTCAATCTTACATCCTTATCCATCAAGCACTGCAACCTTAAAGAGGTGCCATACACTGCTTTGCATCACCTTGTTTACCTCGTGTCCATTGACCTTTCTTTCAACCCTATAACCCACATCCATGGGAACCTGCTTGGAGACTTACTCCGGCTCCAAGAGTTTCATCTCGTCGGTGGCTCGCTGGCAAGCATCGAAACTGGAGCATTTAAAGGTTTGGGATATTTAAGTGTGCTGAATGTTTCACGAAATCTTCTCACTACTCTCGAGGCAGGGTCTTTCCATTCAGTGGTCACCTTAAAAAGCCTGGGGCTCGACAACAACCCCCTCGCTTGTGACTGCCGCCTGCTTTGGGTGGCTCGAAGGCGGCTGTATGTGAACTTTGGTGGGTGTCTGCCGACCTGCATGACTTCCACCCAGCTGCAGGGCTGGAATTTTCTGGAGTTCTCCGAGGACGAACTACCGAGCCTGCTCACCTGCCGGCAGGCTCGGATTGTGGACCAGAGGCCTCAAGATGTGAGAGTGAGTCAAGGACACTCTGTGGTGTTTTACTGCAGCTCGGAAGGTGACCCCCAGCCATCTGTCAGCTGGCTTAATCCCCAGCTAAGGCAGGTTTCACCTGTTGGCAGGATACGGGCCCTCTCCAACGGCTCCCTGGAGGTGCGCTACGCTCAGCCACATGATAGCGGCACTTATATCTGCGTGGCATCCAATGCAGCGGGAAATGAAAGCCTGCGCGTCAGCCTTCATGTCCAAGCCTTGCCATCATCTCCTAAAAAACGCTATCGTCTTAAAGGCTGGCCTGCCTTTCCTTCCTCTCCCCCTGGAGTGGATGGAGATGAGAAGCTCCCGTTTGATGTGAAGACTCTTCTGATAGCAGCAACGATCGGATTCGTCTCATTCTTCGGCTCAGTGTCCGTGTGCTTCGTTTTCATGTTCTTCTGGAGCAAAGGAAAGGGGCAAATCAAGCACACGGCAACGATCGCCTACGTGCCACGCAGCGCCATGTCCAACAGCAACACAGGGACGTCAAACTACATGGAGACGAGCAGGTTCACCATGAAACTCTTATGAGTCCGTTTGATAAACCGGAAAAAATGTTTTTCATAAGGTGTGGCAGGATGAGAAGAAATAAAATGCGTTTGACTATTTGAAATGTTTGGATTTAATGTAAGAAATTATTACCTTTTACTGACTGCTATGTACTTTTAGCAGTGCCTGACAACTTTAATGAATCAGAGCATGACATATTACACACATTGTGAGGATTTTAAGTTGAGTTTCCAACAAAATCTATATTGACAAGGATTCTTTTTGTTCTTGTTTCCTCTTGGAAAAGAAAAACACTGCATGCCATTAAAAACCTAGCAGCACTGACAGGGAATAAATAAAATGTGGAAAGATTAAGACATAAAAACAAAAGATGTGTCAATCAGATTTTTTTCTGGCTGATACTTATTTCTGGTTTACTTTCAGCTGCCTGTCCTGATTTTTGTCAGATTATGTCTGATTTTGAAGACAGTTTTTTTCTCTCATTATTTCTGTCATTTAGCCAGTAGACATCATTTTCGTCATTCTAACTGACCTAAAACAAACAAAGTTTGGTCTGATTTAACTCCAGACAGTGAGACAGAAAATAGTCTTTTTACTCAGAGTAAGTAAACTTCTGGTTTCAGCTGTTAAAGAGCCACTTTAATTGATTCTCAGGTATCGCTGGATCCTGCAGTTTGTGTATTTTATGCAAATACTGTAAAATGAATAGCAAGTCTTTTAATGGATCCTTTACTGTTTAAGTTAATTATAATGCTGATTAACTTTTCATCCAAACTCCATGACTTCTGTTTGTAAGAATATGCCATAAAACAGATGTGGATTTGTCTTAGCTGCCTTTAAAAATGGGAAACACAGGGAAACATGTCATTCAAATGAGCCACTTTTGTTAATATTAATAAGTCAGGAAAATGGCTACAAAACTGTGCCTAATCTTACAAATACCTCCAGTCAAAGTTAAACATTTAGAACTGGAACTGTGAAATGGTGCTGGAGAAAGAGAGAAATTTGTTTTAAGGCTTTTCACACATGTTTACCATTTACCAAATAAATATATAAACTGTCAAAGAAAGAAAGATTAACTAATACAATGGCTTGCTAACTTGTGTTTTTGCTTGCTCTTTAAAGGAGGAGTATAATGGCCAATTATGTAACTTGTGATTCTTTTTAGACCTTGGATAAAATGCCAACAGGGATCCTGGCCTTATATTAAGGTTATGGTATTTCTCAATGATTACGGTTTGTTTTATTAATATTGTCACATGCATTGTACATTATTCAACATGTTTATGGAACAATGTTTCTTTTAAATACCGGAGGGCTGCATGAATTGAAATGATTATTCACTGAAAAATATTGATTTGGGTCTCTTTCCACCGATGGACATTTGAGTTTCAGAGTGAGTACTGTGGGAAAGAAGACGTTGTTTTGCTCAGCATCCAAAGGGTAGACAATCGGTTCTGAGCTTACAACTTTCAATTTCTGCTCCCATGTTTAGGACATGTTTTACTACAGCAGTAATCAGAGGCGTCCACCAGAGAGTGGAGCTAGCTCCACATGCTGTGAACACAGAAACACTCCTTTAACGACACACATGTGTTTGTGAAAATAAAATAAACGACTGCTTTTAACAACTGACTGGTGATGCTTTTCATTTACTATCACAACCACAGCCCATGTTCCCGGCAGCTTTTGTTTCTCTGATGTTGGAAAAGTGATGTTGTTGCCATGACAATACAGTAACTCTGACAGTGTCAAGCAAGGGGCTTAGAGAGAAGAAGCAAGTTGTTTCCAGAGTAACGTTCAACAGAGGCCTCCAGTACAGTAGAGCTAAAAAAAAAAAAAAAAAGCATCTTGCAGTGAAGGTTGAATGAACACTAAATATTATAAAAATGTTCAATTTTTATTTTAACACTTTAATAAAATAGTATTTTGCACTGAAGGTTTTGGAGTTAAGTACAATAAATAGGTAAATAAATCTCAGATAGCGATATTTTTAAACTTCTGGATACCATGGGGTTTGATTTAAATAGGTAACCTGCTGCGCAAGCTTCTTTTTAAGTTACAAAGAACTGCAAAAATTCAAATGGAATAAAACGTTATTATTATTATTTTTCTTTTGATATTCAAAGCCACAGTGACTTTATTTATTACCTTTACTAAGGTAATAAAGGGAATCAATCAATTTGAAACTATTGCATTTACATTTTCAGATTGTTTTAGGTGCAACGCAACGTCAGAACAGTCCCATTCAATAAATTAGAACGTTATTGAAAGGTATATATTTACTTCAATAATTATTTTACTAAATGAAACATTATATATAGATTAATTACACACAATCTGACGACTTTAAGTCTTTATTTTTGCCTATTATAGTATATTAGCGGATGATTGTCCGCTAATATACGAAAACAGTATTTAAGATATACGAGATATTTATAGCACATTTATATTTACTATGATAAGGACATATAAAGACATGCAAACTTTCCACTAAAAAGTATGCTTACTAACTGCTTAGAAGTTTTATCTTATTTTAATTTTTTTTTATGTTATTATTTGACAAACGAACCTCATCCATCAACCTGTGGCGCATATTCTAATATTTTGAATTAGAAAATAAATCAGCAAGGTCCAAAGTTCCTTTATTTTGAAGACCCATTGATCCGGTAGGCCTGACGTACGCAGCGTGTCCCGGAAGTAAAACTTTTCTGCTACTACGGTTGGGGTTAGCAGTTAGCACCCTGTTCGATAGAGCTTTTCTAATGAATAAATCGTAATTTGCCTATTTGGTGAGGTGGACGTAGGGTGGTAGTATATTATAAAATAAACATGGTAACAAAAATATTAATTTAGTTTATCAAAGCAAAACGAGCACACATTAACGAGCAGCACAAACAGAAGCTAAGGCCGGTTAGCATTGCTCGGAGCTATGAGCCTGGCAGTTGGACGCGAACCGAGGAAGACTGCGGGGAACCGCATGTCCAAACTTCTGGACGCTGAAGAAGAGGATGAGTTTTACAAAACGACATACGGAGGCTTCAACGATGTAAGCAATTACACTGAAAAAAAAAAAAGATAAATACCTCATAGTTTAGAACTACCCAGATACGGAAAGTAAACATCTAACTGAGGCATTTTGAAATAGTTTGTATTTTAAACAAATGCAACTAAATTTGCTTCCTTCCTATATGAGAGTGTAAGAGACTATAGGTAAAGCATAAATAAATTGATTCATAGCGTGTATATATTGTTTGGGATATTTCTTATATGTTTTTATTTGTAAAAATCCACCCCCAAAAACATTTATTTACACAGACGATTGAGACAGACATGTTTAAACAGATATGCAAAATGGAGCATAAAAACATGCACGTATCAATTTAAACTAGTTTTGAGCCTCATGAATGTATGAAGATAGTTAATAATTTACTTGTACATAAAGGTATAGCTCAGATATCAGTATTTAAACAATAATGCTTTTCAGCCTGCATGTATGAATCTGAGTTGTTTATTGAACATCTGTTGTTTCTTCATTTGCTGATCATTCATTCAACATTACTTTTGACCACATTTTAATCGTGTCATCGCCTTAAACCTTGGAGCAGCTTAACTAACCTGAATGAGAAATATATTTTTAAAATTCTCATCATTACTTCTCATCATGTTATCTGAACGGCTCCGTTTGTTTGCTCTCAGGAATCGGGAGATGATGAATATCACGGAGAGCACTCGGACACAGAGGATGAGGTGGACAGCGACTTCGATATCGACGAGGGCGAGGAGCCTGACAGCGACCAGGAGGAAGATGCTCCTCGGAGGAAGAGTCGGGTTGTCACAAAAGCTTATAAGGTATTTTAGAAGCTTTCAGCATTAAGCCTTGTAAGTCATTTAAGTTGGTTACAAATTAAACATTCTGAAAGCATTTTTAAAACAAACATTTTTACGAGCACTAACATAGTCTAAAAGAGTGACTTGAATATAAAAACAGACTTTTTGCCTTGTGAATATGTGTTGACACAGCGGCTCATATGATTAATTAAATTAACTATAATTTCATTGTGGTGTATCACAAATGACATTCCACCAAATGTTACAGCATCTCTTTGGGATCTTTAACAGATTGCTGTGAAAAAATAGGAGTATATATTAAACAGGCACTAGTGCAACAAAATGAGGAGCCTGCTTTAGGTCAGGATTTTAACAGCATGGCGCATATGCTACTATCAGCCATCACTATCATGTGCAGGGCCATCTTCTCTACTATATACTGGTGAAACCCCAAGCAGACATGCAGCGTGTTCTGTTTTACGCCTGGGTGTTAGTAATCAGTATGGTATATATTTTATATTTATTCCAAGGAGCCTATAAAGGTGGCAAAACCCAAACCTAAAAAACCCAACGAGGAGCAGAAGAGGACAGAGAAAACCAAAGTGGAGCTCAAAAGAAGGATTCCTCAAGAATTTCACGATTTTGCTGAATGTAAGTTGCAAAAATTGTTTTCTTCCCCTCAAATTATGTTTAATGGTCCAAGTTATTTTAGTAAATAATCCTAGTAAGTAATCATTCTGCAAATAATTATAATAAGCACATGATTATTGTATGAGGATTGGGTCAGTTTTGGGTTTGTAATGAAATGATGTCTCTGCTGTGCTGTAGCTCGGAAGTCTGTGAGACAGTCCACCAGTGAACACACCAGGAAGACCAACCTTCGCCTACAGGAGCGTCAGGATGCTCCTAGGAGACGGAGAGGCGCTCACCGGGACCGACCTTTGACCCAGGAGGAGCTGCTGGCAGAGGCTAAAATCACAGCTGAGGTCAACATTCGGTCTCTGGGTGAGAACCTTTTCAACAACTCTGTATTTCCTGTTGTGTATTGAGAGAACGGGTGACGAAACTCTGCAGGAGCAGCAATACGAATAGATGAAAGTAATGACAGGAGACATGCTGCTTAATAAATTATATTGAAATATTCCTTTGGGTCTTGCATTGAAGCAAATGCTCCATGTGCATCTCAATAAATGAGAATTTATCCATCCATCCATTTTCTTCCACTTTATCCGGGGTTGGGCCGCGGTGGTAGCAACTTAAGAAGGGAGGCCCAGACTTTCCTCTCCCCAGCCACTTGCTGAAAGTCCTGAACTCCTGGACTTTCAGTTAAATGAGCATTTAATTGAAAGTAAATTTCTTCCAGTAATTAACTTTAAAAAGTGAAATTCCTACAGATTTATGACACACAAAGTGATATAAACTTAAAGTGTTTACTTCTGTTAATTTTGATGGTTATCGTTTTCAGGTGACGAAAATTTTAAATTCAGTACCTTCCCGACTGGAAATGAAGTGGAACAAAAAGAATATGATCCAACAAAAAGGATAATAGTAGTTCTTGAATAAAACAAAACAAATAAAAGGTCTTCCATCTCCTCTGGACTTTTGTAAAAGAAAATATTCAAAATGCTATGCTGAAATTAACTTTTTTTTTTTCTTCTGAAAATAGTCCCTTGGACCACTGAGCAACAGTTTGGTCCTTTTTCTCATTAGCTCATGTTGTTGTCTGTTTCATGTCTGGCTCAATGAGAAATGGGCCGGTTGTAGTCCATGCTCTAGATACGCTGTTGTGGTTGCTTTTAACGTAACAACAGTTCAGCCTGGTGAATTTCCCCCGGACTCTTGAGTTGGCTTTGTTTCACAGTCCTCTTAAGCTCGCTGCTATCCCTGTTTGTGATGTATATTTATTATTAATGAAATGTTTTTCTTCCACCCAACTTTCCATTGATATTCTTGGACACATCACTTTGAATAGCTAGCTTCTCTAGGACTGTTTTAGGACATCGGTGATCGTTTGAGTGCTGATATGACGACTGTCAAGTGACCTCTGTTTGTGTACTGAATTTCTGCAGAGCTTTTATTTTTTATTTTTTTATAAAGTCTAAACTTAAATCAAAATGTTATAAAATCCTAAATAACCTTTGGGTTATAAATGTGTATATTTTTCAGTTAAATGATGTTTAGCTGTAAACCATAATTATCAAAATTAAGAGATAGAATATATGTTGAATCTATAAGATGTACTGGCTCTACTTCTTGATTTACTGACAAAAACTATTAAGTTACATTTAATTTTACTTTGGGATCCGTAACTTATTTTTGAATTGAATTTACTGTTCTAAGTTTCTAAGATTTACATGGATTTACATTAACAAACATATTTTGTAAATGTTTGTTGTGCTTTTTATTAAGTCAATAAAATGGTGTATTCTCATTTTCTCAGGCCTTTTGCCTACAATCCGAATCCTAAAGTGTTTCCGGTTTCTCTTTGTAGAGAACTACGAGCGTCTGGAAGCAGACAAGAAGAAACAGGTCCATAAGAAGCGTCGCTTCGAGGGGCCGACCATCCGCTACCAATCGGTCCTGATGCCCCTGGTCTCTCACTCGCTCCTTAAAGAAGAAAATGTCGACGTGGAGGGGTAAGTGTGGCCACCAGTTTGACTCTGACGACCTCTAAAGTGGATTTGCAGACATAAAGGCGACTCCTTTTTAATATTTGCATTTTGTTGTCTGCATCAAGTATAATTTGCTCCATAAATATTTAATCTCCTCTAGATTAACGTATGCCAAAACATTATATCATGTTTAGCTGTTATGCAATTTAGTAAGAAGATTTATTACATTTTTTATTTTTTTATTTTTAAATCTCCTGTAGAGGTATCTGTTGGGATTTCATCAAAGCAAGAGATAAAAAAAAAATAAATTTAAGTAAATCCTGGTCTTTATAAATAAAGTGCATACAGCAATTATTGATTGTCATAATCTCGTTTTCCACAGGCTGGATCAGGATGTCTCTCAGACGGCACCGCAGATTCCCACCACGCCGTCCCAGCAGCCCACCGGAGGACTGTGCTCCCGGACTTACATAACGTTCAGCGACGACGAAGCCTTCGAGGCGACCTTCCCTCCCGCCGCTCAGCCCTGCCGTCAGATTCCCGTTCAGGAGATCTGCCCCGTCACGCACAAGGCGGCGCTGTACCGGGACCCGGTCACGGACATTCCCTACGCCAACGCGCGAGCCTTCCGCATCATCCGAGAGGCGTACCGCAAATACGTGGCAGCTCACGGATTTCCGAGCAGCTCAGCGGGAAGCGCGGGAGGCGACTCCTCTTCCATGAAGGGAATCCGTCAGAAAATGGTCGTCAAGCAAAGTGGATTTACCACATAGAGTAATTGTTTTACTCTCAGTTGGTTTAAAGTTTGTTTTCTATTTGGAAGTCAGCGGATGTTTTGTGTCTGAGCAGAATTTAAACTGTCTACACACGATGGCTGGATCGAAGCACGACTTTGACTCAATAAAGTTGTTGCTTTTTTCTCCACTCTGCAAGAGTTACCTTAACGGGTCTCTGTGGGAAAAGTACATTTCATTGATATTATTCAGGGACAAGCGGCTAAGAACAGCGCAGAGTACCAACAGAGTTTGGAATAGTCTGGAATTTTATTGAATTGTTTTCAGCCTTTAGATATGTATGAAAAAATACATGTACTTCCAGACTTTATTCCCTATTCTGTGTATTTCATTCTAGCTTTGTGTCTTTCTTGTTTGCTCATCTCCATCGTTTCTTATTTGTGTTCTTCCTTGCATCTCTTTTCTTCTTGCATTCCTTGTATCTTTCTTACTTCCTTCCTTGCTGCCTTTGGAAAGCTCAGTCTGGAAAAGTCTAGAATTTTTACAAGAAAATGTGATTTCAGTTTGTTTTCATAAATTTCAATTTCATTTGTCTGTTCGACTTAAAATTTCACCTTTTTTTTACATGTAACTATTTTGTACCTTCTATAAGTGGGATAACTGAGAAATAATAAATAGTTGAAACTGTGATTTAATTGATTTTCTTTGAATGAATTTGGATGTGCACGTTTAACGGTTTTGATCTTAAGTTAAATTTGTTTCATTGACTTTTTTCATTTACTTGACTATGCTTTATACTGGTTAGCACTGGTTTCTTAAAACAAAAAGGTCCTGGGTTCAAATCCAGAGTTTTCGTGTTCTCTCGAGGTTCTCCGGCTTCCTCTCTCAGTCTGAGAACATGACAGGTTAACTGATCTCCAAATTAGCCTTGGCTCACAGTGCGTGTATGTATGTTTTTTGTCCTGTATGTCTCGTGTTGCCCTGTGATGGACTGACAATAAGAAATAGTAACAGTTCTCCATCTTCCTACCATCCGAGACCACGCAGGATCTGGATGAAAAAAAGAATCACGACATGTAAACACCTTGCAGAGTTTTTTTCTCAGCCTTCTGTGTCAAGACAAACATATTTGCGATCTACAGCAAGCATATGAATGCCTAAGTTCCTCCAGTTCTATGTAAACAGCGGATTGGAAATATGTTTAGAGCTTAACGCTAAAGCAGATCTGAACAAATACGGTGTAACAGCTGGAAGAACTATAATGAAACACCTAACAAACATGCTATCAGTTGTTTGAATTACGCTTCTTCAAACAATTTATTCTGCAGTTTGTGGCTGAAGTCAGCCAGTCTTCCAACTAAAACCCTGGAAAGTGTTTATTTTTAAAATGAGTCTGAAATGAAAGCAAAGCCGACGTTTAGGAACATTGGAATGGTTTCCGCAGGATATTCACGGATTCCTTAAACATGCATGAACAAAATCAAGACAGGAATGTTTTTGATAAGGAGATAAATCTGTAACATGCTATAAAGCTCAAAAGAAGTTGATTTTACATAATACCTCCCCTTTAAAGATATGAGGATAATACTGTTTGCGATGTTTATACCTTTCTTCTTTCTGAACGTTTCAGCGTGATAGGAAAACATTTTTCATTAAAGTCTAACCGCTCACTGTATTGCCCCGCAGAACTCTGCATTTAAATGAAGCAGACAGCGAGCAAACATTTTCAAAATGTGCTTGCTTTATGGTTAATAGCAGATAATTGCCTGAGCTTCAGTCCTGAACAATAGAGCTGTGCTGATCCCTCAGGGGCTTCACATTAGCTTTTCTATTTTTGCTCTCAGTGTACAGCGACCGAGCAAGAAGGTTTCCCCTCAGCATGATTTCAGAACTGTTTCACCTTTGACCTCTCATGTCCTGACCAAGAATCACTCCAGCAGCTTTTTGACCATCTAGACCAGCTCTAGCCTTCAGAGAAAGTTGGTCTTGAGTATTCTGTACTCTTCTTTCTTTTTGTATCAGAGAGAAATGGTAACTTTTCTTGAAGTGTTCATTAGTCCCGAACTGATGCTGCTGTCAAAATCATCAGAATCCACTTTTAACTGTTTTTATGATGACTTAATTTTGGATTAAGTTAAACATCTGCTGTGGATTTTACACTCTCATTACAAGCTTTGCAAGAGCGAGACCTCCGCAATGATTAAATAAAGATTATAGAGATTACAAACTTGTAGAAAGACTCTAGCTCTGGAAATGAAGAGGTTTGCTTTTTGGCTAACCAGGCAGGCAGTTTGATCATTATGTCATTATTTATTTGATATTTTTATTAGATATTTTTATTTACAGCCATCCTGGTGTAAATTTGCTGCTATGTTCGGGGTGTCTTGTTGAAAACCTAACTTTGGCCAGACTCGTTCTGTCAGACAGAAGACTTCACATTTGATTCATCACAAATCCTCCACCTGTATGCTTTACAGTTTGCATGGTGTGTTTTTCATATTGCTAAATGTTTTTAGATTTACTTTCATCACTCCGAGGAATCTTGTTTCAGCTTTACAAAGGAAAACAATGCCAGTTTTTGTTACTAGATTCTTCTCAGAGAGACAAGGCTGCTGTTCTTTTTTTTTTTTTTGTTGCATTGCCATGTGTTTCACTGAGGTCTGTATTTTGGAGTAGAGCTCTTTCTCTGCCCTGTGTTATTGCTCTTAATATCCTCAACCGTCCTGGAGGAGATTGGTAACTGCTTCAAATGTTTTCAAAATGGAAACGTTTTTCTTTTTCTCTTCAGAAAGTTGGACTTCGGTTGGTGCATTAACCAGCCTAGACTGATGGGCAGCAGCAGCTACTTCTCCAAGATTATTGCTGTTGTTTTTCCTTCTCGTTATTTTAACACTCTAGATCAGGGGTGGGCAATCCTGGTCCTCGAGGGCCGGTGTTCTGCAACTCTTATATGTCTCCCTGGTCCAACACACTTGAATCCAATAGCTGAATCACCTCCTAAGTGCAGTCAAGTTCTCCAGAGTCCTGCTAATGACCTCATTATTTGACTCAGGTGTGTTGAAGTAGAGATGCATCTAAAAGTTGCAGGAGACCGGCCCTCGAGGCCTGGAGTTGCCCACCCCTGCTCTAGATACTTCGAGCCTGTTAACTGCCAAAAACTCCTGCTTTTATTTTTCCTCTCGGCAATAATAGTTTGTGATGCAGGCAGCTGGCGTTAAGAGAGAGGAAATAAAAATTAAAAGCCCCTTTGTGTTGGCTGCACCTTGGATGGGTTTTCTGTTGCGTTTTTTCATGTTGAGTCAAGGAGGAGTTGGCGCCGCAGCTTGCAGGTGTTTAACATGGTGTGAGTTTTACTGCTTTTCGCACAATTTCCTGCAGTTTGACTCATGCAGAAGAAGAATGTGGAATTTCTATGTGATTTTTATCGAAAGTAAACAAACCTTTTCTGCTCAGATACAAACAGAAAACTATCCATTCAGTTTTAAGCGGGGGGGGGAAAAAAAATAATCAATCCAGATCAGGATGTGACTCCAATAAAAGTTAGATGATTTATTTTGACTAAATTTATAAATATATTTTTGCACACGTTGCAAGTACACTAGATGCTTTGTGTCACTATTGTTCATTCTTCACAGTAATGCATCACACCAGGCTATATTAGCTGAATGCTGACGCATAGCAGACACTGGAGGAACTATTACACCAAACGGTGTTATTGTGGTGTCACATTGCACTTGTTCCAACAAACATAGACTGCACTGAAGGGGGGTTGGGGAGAAATGGAAGATTTTATTATGCCTTTTAAACTCCAGCAACCTCAACACCGGTTATTTGAAAGCAGCTGCCTCCCACACACTTTGTCACTTGCTTTGCTGAGGGATAAAAAAAAAGACCAAACGTCTTAATTCAAAAATAACAAGCCGTCCCTTCAAGTGCCTGACGACGAATTCAGCGTCAAGCTGTGCCAACGTCTCTGCCGGAGCGACGAACGCATACATGTGCATACATGCATTTAGACATTCAGTTGGTGGTGTTTTTTTGTGTTATAGATGCTTCTCACATTCCTCTAATCCTCTCCTACAAACAGGACGGCGAATGCTTTGTCTCCCACATACTGCACCCTGCATATGGCACTAAATGAACAGTTTGCAGAAAAGGAAGAGAGCGAGCTGCATTATGGCTCTTTCTAGTGTGGTAGTTGCCATGGAGAGGAGTGTAGGTGGTGTACTCCGTGCTGTACTCCTTCTCTGTGTCCTCTCCCCCCTTTCCTCTGTTGCCCACCCTCTCCGTTCTGCTATCTGCAACATCCGTGCAACTTTCAGTCCTTCGTATTTACTCAGAGGTCGCTGATGGCGATGATCAATCCGTTGCAGCCGTAATAAACGTGAGACTACGCTGGGAAAAATGGACATAAGCGAGATTAAAACCAGCAGTTTCACTTGAAAAGCTAATACAACATCACAACCGTAATGTAAGAGTTAATTGTGTGGAAATGTTGTCATATTTTCCCTTAAATCTCCATAAAAACATCTTAAATTATTATTATTTCCCCCCCCCCAGATTTATTTTACTCGTTTGTTCCTTGTTGACTACCCAAGTTGTCCTGTAGGTTGTGATTCGTCAATCCTTTCCATTTTACACAAAGGCTATTCTTCTATCAGTTTCCATGGAGATTTTCGGTGTGTGCACATTGATGGTGACTGAGTGAGAACTGTGAGTGAAAAGAGTAAGGATGTTTCATTTCAAGTTTGCTCCTTTATGGTGCAGTTTGGAGAACTGAATCAAGCAGTCGAGTGTCCAAACAGAGATTTACATTTTCAGGGTTCGATGCAATAATAATAATAATAATAATAATAATAATAATAATAATAATAAAATGGCGTTTTAAAAAAAAATCTGTTCCTATGTGCATGTCTCCATTTTTTTTTGCAGAACACTTCCTTGCCTTTTAAATTATGTGAAAATACCCAGTCAATTTCAATATTTGATCTGTTTTTCAAAGTTTCTTACATTCAAAGAGATCTCTACATTTATTGGCAGCCTTAGTAAAGATGTGTATTTAAAAAAAAGCCTTAAAACAAATCCATGTTTTACTCCAGAATAACCTCAGAGTGAAGACACACTGGGGTGAGTTTTGGAGCATATTCTAAAATAAACATAAGACCTCAACCAAACTCGCCAGGTTTATATTTTTAGTTTGATGGTAGACACAGGGATATTTAAGTAAAAAGCAGTTTTCTAATTATTTCCTGATATCTTACAACAAACACACTTTTTTAAAATTGAAAGCCAGGCTTTCCTGTCTTTTCCATCATAAGGGAATCAAGCCTTTGCCTCGCAGATATACCCAATAGAAATGTGAACCTACAGTTTTGTAATTAAACTAAATGAGCACTCTCATCAAATCAAACACTAAGTTTATATTAAACAGTCCTTTGCTTCCAATTATCCAAATTTTGTTAAAATAGAAATTGTAAAACATGTTATCACCCTTGTCCCCCAAATAAATACCAAACAAATTCAAATTAAAGGTTAGACTTTTAAAAAAAAAAGAAAAAAAAAGTATTCTAAAATAAGAGTGTTGTTTTTTAAGGCTTTCAAAACAAAAATAATAATACAAGCATACTTTAATGTAAAAAGATGTAGAAATTGATGAATCTTACAATAAATATTTTCAAAAATATATTTTTTTCTTTTTTATTCAACAGGTTAATGGCAGTCTGTATTTTTATTTATTTAAGAAAAAATAAACAGATGATCTCTATGAAAAGGAAATTTATTTGTTATTTTTTCAAAGCAATTTCTTAGCATTGTCAGGATCTGTGTTTTCTGTGTTCATTTAGAGTTTTTTGTGTCCTTGAGTCTCTTCGTTGTCCTGTCCTCCCCTTGATTGTTCCCAGGTGTGTCTCGTTCTGTGATTACCCTCCCGTGTATTTAACTCCACCTGTGTTCCTTGTTCCTCGTCGGGTCCTCGTCAATGTTAGCTTCTGTGTCGTCAGTGTTTCCATGTGCCTGCTGCTCGTTGTTTTGGACTAAGTTATTTTCATATTAAACATCATAATTCATCATACCTGGGTCCGCTGCATCTGCCTCACCACTCTCACCACCCGCACTTCATGACAAGCATGACCTTTTTCCCTACATATTTAAATTTGTATAAAATACCATAATATTTCTCCATTTTCTGACGAGACATTATGCTACTGCAATAAAGGATGAATGCATGGCGAGTTTGATCTCGCCTAATTTACTATTTTTATTTTCACATGATTAAAACAAAAGAAAAAATAGGTGAAATATAGCAGAGATAATTTGTATATTTTGTGGTTTAATATTTTTATAAACTTTTATAAATAATCTCTGCTTTGTGGTGTATATGAATAGCCATATAAAAGGTAAGCAAACAAGACAGTAGAGTTAAAATACACCGACTTTTCACATGGGTTTTCTATTAATATCATCTTTGCAATTCACAGATTTATTTATTTTATTTTTTTTCTATTTTTTTTTTTTCTAGATTCAACTTCTAATCGTTGATTCAAACCTTCCCAACCATTTACCAACAAGGAGTGTCATTATTGTCTCACATCCGTAATTATCGGTCACATTTTGTTTGTGTTATAAATGTGGTTTAAAAAAAAAAAAAAAAAAAAAACGCCCTAATGGGGTCGCTAATTGGTTTCCAGGAGTTTATATAACACCATCTTTACATATACCCACAAAATGATCTCTGACATCCTGAAGATGTGACAATTACTGGCAGGTATTTATGTAACGTGTTTACATAGCAGATGTCAGAATCGACAGCAGAACAATTGCTGTTGCCTCCTCACATCTGGACCTAAATGGACAGCTTTGTTCTTTCAGTGATGAGAACAGAAACCCATTAGACTTTTCAAAATGAGTCACCCACAGATATTCATTAGCCGTCTGTGTTTGGGCTGCTGGGATTCTTTGAACTGCAAAAAGTGAGTACTTAAGGGACATATTTACACTTTTCAGTCCAAACTCATCCTTTATAGCAAAGATGTGAAAACATGTCCTCAGTGGTGTTTATTTAAAAGAAGCCTTGCATTTGCTGTGTCTAAATGGCCTTTTTGTGTTGTGTCTTTACTGCACTTAATGCGCAAATAAAACAGGAAAGTCCCACTTCATTTAACTTAGACTGGTACAGCGTCACATCATTTTCTCTCCCTCAGGTTAAAGGAACATTTCATGTCACGTTTCTTTAAGTAAAGAATTGTAGATCCAGGAACTGGTTTTGGTTTTGATTGCTGGTTTTCTAAATAGAAGTGCTAAATATGAGAATATTGTTGCACACACTGAGCACAAACTTCGAAATCTAGTGCTTTATCCTCTGGTCATTTTCATTTCACTCAGATACTGGACATTCTGGGCTCCCAGCTGCAACAGACTTAAGGATAATCCCCCCCAGTATTTCTAGCCAGCTTTGTCTGATTTATGAAGAAGTGACTGGTGCTGGATCTGCACACTGGCTCTGCAGAGACTGGAACCAGTTTCTCTACCCTCATATTAAGGAACTGAATTGATAAAACACAGCACATAACGAAATATTCAGATTTTGTCTGAATATTTTGGTATGAACCACCAACTTCATTGCATATTTTGGGCACTAACAGACAGACAGTGCGGCATAATTGTAAAGTGGAAGGCTAACTTTGAAAAGTATAGTTTGGCTTGTAGATCCGCTTTTCAATAACATTACAGTGAATTTTTGACCATTATCCCTGCAAATACCTCAAGATCGGTCACATTGCATAGAGAGAATCAAATTTAAATGCTGCTATGTGTTCTGATTTGATCTGGACTTTGACTGCGTCATTCTTAGACATGCATATTCTTTGGTCTGACACCATTTATTCATAGCTCTGGCATCGATGGTTAACTTCCATTATAGCCCCAACACTTTAGGAGTTCCTGGAGGTTTTTTACTCCGCTCAGTCCCCTAGACTGAACTGTTTTGGAGAAAGATTTAGCTCCATCCCTCCTCTCTCTGACCAGCCTTTCTGTCCCTGTAACCTCAGTGGAGTTTACTGCACATAAACAGCACATTACTGCACTTTAAATGAATCTGAACGTGAACACTGTCGCTAAATACTATAGTCCTGCTGCTGAGTCCATTTTCCTAAATAACAAACATGAGATGAACTCACGACAAATCTTTTTTTTTTTTTAACACTGTGAGCCTGGAGCTTCCCAGCTCCTTGGGGATCTTGTTATCAGAAATCAGAAGTGCCTACTGACTCACAATGGGTTGTTTTAGTCCAGTTATTTCCCATTTTGTCGCAAGTAAACTTTTAGGCTGCCGATGGCATCGACTTGTTGGACTAAGGGGAGCTTACGAGAAAATTTGAGCAAGGTTCAGGTTTCACAGAACTACACTGTATAACACCAGTTTATTAAAAACCAGATCAATTCTGGTGCTTGATATTAATGAGGGGGTGGATAGGTGGATATATATATATACATATAAAATTTATTTGAGTAATAAAAAAAATGAAACAAATATATAAATTTTTTTACACAGAATTTAAAATTTACTTCTGTTAGAATATTTTAGAATAATATTTTATATAATTATTTGTGGGTGTGCATCAAACTCATTGAAAACATAACTGTAGCTCATCATCATCATCATCATCATCATCATCATCATCATCATCATCAGTTAAGTATTAAATTAAAAACTAACTCATAAGTAAAACCCTCTATTATTCCTGCTACTTCCACCACCAGCATTAACAATGATAATAATAACGATGGTGGCAACAATAATTTTAATTAAAATTATATAATGAAAATATTTAATTAAAAAAGCATAATAAAATAGCTAATACAACTTGCAATACCACCACCTATACAATAATAATAATAATAATAATAAATACATAAAGTGGTTGAGAATTTTTTTCCTTTCCAAACTTTCTCCTTCCACTCAACTTTCCACGTGTCCTTCCTTCTGTGACCTCTCCTCCTTGTGGAGGCTTTCAGTGACTATCTGTTGACCTACAGTCAAAAGATTAATCTTCCATTCACTGGCCATAGCATTTCTGTATTAAAAATACTTTATTTAGTTGTTTTAATGCAATGTTTTTAAGAAAACGTATTGCCAGGTTTTTATTAACTTTATGTCACAATCACACAAAATGAACAAAAACATTTGGATGAACTTTTCACTGATTTTCTAATGCACCTGTCTCTCTATCGACGGCTCATTTAGTCAACTTCAGTTATTCCTTTTCTACCATAAACGTTTGTTGCGCTTTGACAGTAATTAAAAATCTCTCTACAGCTGGTTCTGAGTCGGGCGGACTCGGTTCCTTTTGGAGGCGTTGCATGGTTCCTGCTCACTATCTCCACCCTCCGGGGGAAGAGACTTCTCCGCGCACCGAGCAGTTTCCCCCCCTCCCTCCCTCCAAGCTCCGCCGATAAATCTAAAATAGGTGTGACTGCAGCGCTCAAAAAGGCCAGTTCGGCGTCAATTAATATCAAGATTCAACCCTCTTCCTTATTGCAGCTTTTTTTGGATTATGGGGACGTCGGTGTGTGCCAACTGCAGACGCTTGCCAAGATTAAACCATCATCCGGAGGTAGAAGACAGGATCACGATTTAGAAAAACAAAACAAAAAACAAACAAACCAAAAAAAAAAACCTAATAATACGTGCGTGAATGCGATTTTCTTTGAATTTTTCGGTGCGCGTTTTTTTTCTGTGAATATTCTCCGTATATTTGGACGCGTTTTGAGGGCTTGGAGCGCGCGGTGAGCGGTAGCAGCAGCAGCAGCAGGGCTGTTTCCAGCTCAGAGTTATTGGCATACCCTGCAATCATCATCGTCACCGTCATCATCTGATTGGTAACATTCATTTTAATATAACTGGCATGAGCAGCTGTCACAGTTTCCTGCCGTTTTTTTTTTTTTTTTTTTTAGCGCTACGGTGTGTGAGGAACGGTGAACCAGTCTGCTGCTGCTGCTGCTGCTGCTGCTGTTGTGTGTGACGAGATTATTTCCAGATACAGAGGGGCAGTTTGGAGTCTCATGCGCCCAGATCAAACAATTAAGATGACAAAAAAGGGTGATTGTCTCCATTACCGAGCGAGCTGCGTTGGGATTGCGTTGCATTTCGTTGGGGGACAGAGAGCAGAGGAGGAGGAGGAGGAGAGGAAGGAGAAGCAGAGGAGAGCAGCTGAACCGCCGCTGACTGGCAAGCTGTGGCTTCAGTGATGGACTGATCTGGAGGTGAAGGGATCCCAGTCACAGCCTCAGTTTCATTTCTTCCCCCCCCCCCCGCCCTCCTCCCTCAGGAGCCTTCAAAAACACCTCTGGACACTCTGCAGCACAGGTGAGGCTGCAGTGAAAACCCAACGAATTGTCCTGATGACTGAAATACTTCAAGCTTTCAGAGATCATACCTGGATCGCCGTCTCTGTAATGCCTTCACAATCTGATTCCTTCAGCGCACCGAGAAGGAATTAAGCCTCACAACGCTCCTCTTGCACTAAGTGCCCTGGAGACCCACCTGGATCCAGTCTGCACCCCCAGATGTTCTGATTTCTTCTCCAGAAAGTCCTGTATTTTTGGGTAAGTGCCAACAAACGTGGGTGTATTAAGGAAAGGAAAAAAAAAGTGGCAAGCAGTAATGCTTGGTCTCACTGTGAAGTGTTTAGGGAGTGTTGAATTCAGCAGCTCTAAGGAAGGTGTTAAACCTTTCCAGCCTGTATGTGGACAGCGTAGGTAGATGGTCTTAGACTACAGGTTATATGCAGAAAAGAAACCGCCGAGAGCCGTATAGAAATGTCCAGCAGCTGCTTTTTTTCCCTTCTGCATGACCTTTGCTTTCCCAGCCGTTCAACTTACAAAAATATTATTTTCTGTTGTTTAAAAGTCTTCAGGCTGTAGCTTTTTATTTTAGAAGCCTTCTGTTGTTGATTAAACGCATAAAACCCTATAATATCACATGCAACATCAGCTCAAAACAGCTGACTGGTATAAGCTCTCATGTTTTTGTATTAAAGTTGCAGGAGGATCTGTTGCTGCTCTAATGCCCATTAGGAAAATTTCAAGTAAAGTACTACTAACTTGTGGTTTTTACACTATCACCAGAACAATAACATCATTTTGTTAGCTATATGCTATGGAGAAATAAAAAAATGTATATTTCATGGTTGACACAAATAGATTTATTTCTGTTTACATACATATTAGTGTTCATGCTGCAGCACAGCTAGCTGGCGCAGGGAGTTAGAAGAGTAAATGGCCCTGCGCTGTTCAATTGTAAAATGTATTTTAACATAATTTCACCGTGACCGCTTACGCTAGCATTATCATGCTAACAGCAGTGTTAGCATGTCAGTGTGGGTTATTTTAGTGCAACTTATTTTTGTAAGTCATGAAGCTCTGACTGACTTCGGGTCACAACTTCTGGACATGCTTCGCTTCATGAAAACAAAACGCCACCTTCTTTGGGTGTTCAGCTTTTGGCTCTGATCATTTTCTTTGTGCCTGATTTATGATCCACAGTTTTGCCATGTTTGTAGTTTTCCTCAGATTTATTCTCTTTTGTGGTCTGCTTATTTATTTTAGACTGTTCCTATCATAATCTATTAGTGCTGCTGTTTTGTTTCCTTTTTGTGATTATTATTCTGGTTATTTACTGAGGTCATCACATCCATTTTGGGTTGGTTTATGTTGTTCGTTCCTCTGTGTTCATTATTATTTAGAAGGATTTTGTCATGTAAGTTTTCCTTAGCCTTTGTTTATTAATTTAATATGCTACGTTCGTTTGCATGTTTGTATTTCTTAGATATGTGTTTTTTTAGGGGTAATTATCTACTTGTCTACCTGGCAAATTCTCTGTTATGTTTGCATGTACTGCGATCTCCGCATTTCAGTTCAAGTTTACATTATTTTAACCTTTTTTACTTTTATGAAAATGTTCAATGCCACACCTGAGTGGCTGTCTGTGCTTTGGCGTCATGCATCACGATGCAATGGTTATCTTCTAGAGCAAAAACAGATTAGACATTTGGGAATTTCAGCTGTTTTAGTTGAAATGGGATGATATGATGATAGCTGCATCTTCATCTCCCAAATATCTGGAGGGTGACCCAGAGAAATTGTCTCAATTTAAGCAGTTTAGCAAATTATCTGCTTGACAATTTTACTGTTACAAACAAAGAACAAATGGAAAAAAAATCTAAATTGCTGGGAGCATCATAATTGTTAATTCGACACCGTTGTTTTGTTGAACGTGGATGATATCACGGATGAAAAGACCTTGAAATCAAGAACCATTAAGTTGTTACTTGTACAAGGACAAACACTAGAATTATTTCTTAAAATTAAATATAGCTGATTTTTTCTCAGCAATATGTTTCTTTTAAAAATGCTACATATTTTGTCCTCCATCTGCTTTCAGTTGACAAGAAAAAGTTTTTTTCCAGTGGTTAGCTGATGGAAAACCAGCTAACTTTGAGCTCACTTTGAAAAGCCGTACCTGCTATGTGATGTGCAACCAGTCCTCACAGTAGGAAGCGTCTGAAAAAAGTTGATAAAGTCAGAACAGGCGTCACTCAGCCGAAGCGGAAAGGCAACAAGCTAATGTCGACCCTGGTTTGTTATTGTTCTGTCATCAATCGGACCTTACCCGACTGAAGCAATGACGCAGAGAGGGTGAAACAGAACAGTTCAGGATATTTGAGAGACAAGTACAGTTTGCTGGCAGCTAGTTAACCCAGGAAATAAACTTGTGCCCATGCACTGCGAACAACCGGTTCATCATTTGAAAGGTTGTGTGCACTCCACTTCCACGGTGTTAAAGTGCTGTTGTATTCTGTGCATAGTGATAGCTGTTTACATATCTGATGTAATGCTCAGGGCGTTCTTATTTCTTGATGCTTAAAGTTGACTAATTAGCTTTCTCGGGGGGCTCCACTGACACCTGCAGGCTCCACAGGGGGCCTCCGCCAGCTTTATAATTAGTGGAAAAGCTGACTCACACAAAACAACAAAATGTTGTTTTCAGGATTGTTTCAGTTGTCCAGCAGGAAGCTTGTTGTCATAATACATCCTGGCAATACATAGGTGAGAAAAATTAACCATCGATTGTGAAAATGTTCAACCAGAAAAGCTTCTTGCATCGCTGGATGAATATTACTGCAGATACCTATTCAGTGAATTATTCAATCTCTGCTGTGACAGAGTACTTCCACCTCAGCTGGCGTCAGATGCAGCGAATGTTTGGGTTTTCTGAATGGCCACAATCTTCATGGCCCATTGTGTTGCACACAGTGGGCTTTCCCATCTTTACCAAAAAAAAATAAAAAATCCCCAGAAGGAAAAAGTACTAATGAAACATCAGTAGTTTCACTTTTAATGGAACAAGATAACTCCTGATTGCTCTTACTCGTCCCCCTTTGCTTCCTCTTCCTCTCCCTCATGAAGCAGCTACCAGCATGCCTCGGTGATTTTGTTGGTTGAGCTGCAATAAAAACACGTGAATCACCGACATCAATTAATTTCTCCCAATTCGTCGCAAACTGTTGAGAATCTGGACTGCTTGCTTCTCTGTCGCAGTTGTCATCTGAGAGTCTGACAGCCGGCAAAGCGTCGACTTTCCTCCAGCACTGCGTTTCCGTCATAATTCTCCCCTTCTTCAGCCATTGTCAGTGTAACGCATGGACGGAGCTTTATCGCTCTGCCAAGAACAGAAAGGATCTGTCAGTCTGCTTAAATTTCCTCTAAAAGTGTAGAAACCTATTTGAACTCATTTCCGTCCTCGAGTTTGCTCAAATTGTTTCCTCTTGCATCCAACTTTATTCCACCTCCCATCAGCATTCAAAAAAAAAAAATTTGACCCAACAGAAAAACACAAGATTACTTTTGTCGCCATGTTTTTTGATTGAATAAAAAAAAAGTAGCAAAACGATGAAATAAAAGGGTAGGGGTTTTTGATGAAGGGAATTTATTTGTAAGCAAAAAAAAAAAAAATGGTTTTACTGTTATGAAACATTTACAGGCCTCTCAGGAGAAAAGGCTTTCATGGAAAAATGTCAATGTGAGGTGGAGAGTCAAGAATTTAAGGTTTCCGCCTCACCTTTGACACTGAAACCAGAAAAACACTTTAGCAGAAGAAACCTTACTTTGACCTGAGTCTTATTGTCCAGATGCAACATCTTGACCTGTGATTCTGACGTCTTGATTCTCGGCCTGAGTGATGGAGAAATAAATCTCACTGCAGCTGTTTGAACTGACCTAATGATGGTGGCTCTTTGTCCGCTGCTGGATGTTGGAACCATTTCCCATTTTGAGTCACTTTTGTGAACTAATCTGAGTAAACACAAAATAAAACTTGGGAATTTAGGAACTTCACCCAGAAAAATAGATGAAATTATCAAAGCTTTCCTTACAGATAAAACATTTATGCCTGGTTAATTAGGCTTTGGCCTGACTCAGTTTGGCAGCGTCATGCTGCTCGCATTTCTCTCTGTTTGATTGTGAGAAGTCGGCTACATCTTCAGTAGAGAAGGAGTATTTATGAGGTTGTTGAGAATGTGTGGCCATTTTTCACTTTCCCACCAACAAGGAATATAATCTATTGCTTCCTCAATTACATTCCTTGGACAAGAAGAAGCAAAAATGTAAACAATCTCTTATAGATAAAAAAGGCTTAGCTAAAGCTAATTCACATGCAAGGGTTTCAACATTTAGTCATTATGTCGCGTTTACCATGTTAGTCATGTCAAGTGGTGACTAATCATGGATCATTTTAAAAAGTGTTACTTTCAGACAAGCCTCTTTGAGCACAACACTTCTGAAACATTTCCAAATTCATACATTGAATGTTCAGGACAGCATCGGGGTGTGATGAGAGGTTGTTCCAGCTAAATGCAAGACCATATTGTAAGATCTAGTTGAGCACAGATAAATGTGTGAGATGTCAACTCTGGTGTGTTCGTAAACATTACAATGTAGATTTCAGTCAGAATTATGTCTCTACTCCTGCTTTTCCGCCATTTCCTTGGAGAATGTTCACCTCTCATTGTCAAGTGCAGAAACTACATCGGAGCTGCGAAAACAAACAAAAGAGTGTTCACTGAGTTTAAATAAAAACTTCTCAGTTGCAATGCAGATGTTTGCATCGCATCATCAAAGTAAGTAGACGTTTAAAGATGCAGTACGCTATGATCAAAATGAATATTCAGACTTTAAAAAGAGTGACAAAGCACGAGCAAAATCAAAAAGGTTTTCCACTTAAGCACAATCCGATCCTCTGACTGCCCACATGGCCACTACAGTCTGACAGGTTCTCATTTTTTGATGTAAATGTGTAAAAAAATATATAATAATTGAATTTTAATAGCCTAAGCAATAAAAAAACGGATTATTTCATTTATTTGTGCCCATTCTCCTAAAGTACTTCACAGGAACTTAAATTTTTTGCTAATGTACTTCAGATTTTAAATAATAGGTTCGCAAAGTCTTGACAAAGTTGATGGTGAAACGTCAAGGTGAAATTTCTCCCAAATATTTTTCCCAAAGATCTGCTGGTATAAATGTCCTGTGAGATTTTTTTTTTCTCTCTCTCTTTTTCCCCTTTCATGGTCTCAATATGTGCAATAAAATAAGGTGATTTTGAATGTTTTCCTAACAAAAAGTGCGTTCTGTGGAAGGAACAACTTAGGACAGCATCACACATCTAGTTCTCCCGTCGTCTTTTTGAAGCTGTGCTGTTGTAATATATAAAAAATATGCCAACATGTCATCTATAATGAAATATGTGTGGATATTCCTGGTAACAGAGCCGTCTTAAAGAGAATTCATTTGGTCTTTCAGCAAAGAGTGACAGAATTGCTTCTCTTAGGGCCCTGATGCATTCCCACAAAGCTTGGCACTTGGACCTGTTGATGATAACAGTCCAAATGGTCCATTTTATTTTGGGTCTGGAGAACTTTCTGTCCATGTCCTTCTAAAAAGACAGAAGAATGCAGAAACAAATCTCCCAAGACAGAAATCTTTTTTCGAAATGGTCCAGCGCTGACATGACCTGCACCTTTCTGCGGTTTTATATGATTTTTTAATAGTTGTCGGCCAATTTTAAAGAACTTTGCTACTGTGTAGGTTTGTTCCGAATGCAGCATGCTAGTAACTGATTCAATACAACTTTGAATAACATAAAAATAAGTAATAAAACGTTAATGACTAGTAAGCCTTATTTTTGTGCACAAAATGCTGAACTCGGTGGAGAATTATTAGAATTTATGGATTAATAATCACACTTTCTCAACTAACAAGATATTGATCCAAATCCCAATTTGATGTTAGAAAACCTGAACTACTTTACACTGATATCTGTGAGAATTTCACCGGTGAAATGTTCTCACCCAGACACTTCTGGTCAAATAAAATGATTTCACTCGGTGCTGCTTAGAGATCCAAAGTCTTCTGCATTTCTCAAAAACACTCTAGACACAAGGAATATTCGACATCTAATAAATTGATCATGGTTTTGGATTTCTCAGTGGACAAAGAGAAGAATATTGCATTTTAATGAACTGTTTTTAAAGCAAATATATCAGATTGAAGTGAAAATTCAAAGCAGAGTGTTTTCCCGCACCTGCTAACATGACTAGGAGGGAATCTCAAAACGCTGATGTGTCTGTAGGAATGCTTATCAATTAATCATGGTAGCAGCTTGTGGTTGAGCAGCTTGGTGACATTTAGTTTGGAAAGGGCAACTATAAAAGGCTGCATGTAGAAAAACCTCCCTGAAAAACATGATGTTTCAGAGTGCAATCAGGACTGATGATACGTCATTTCATTCAACTCGCTCAGATAAACAGTGGCTTTTCTGAGAGGAACTTTCTGCTCACTAGAAAAAAAATTGCAAATTGCAAAAATTAACATTTTCATATTTTGTTATTTTGCAATCACAAACTGATGCATTTAGAAAATTATATGTGAGAGAACACAAAGCAGTGCTTAACAATGAAGCGGAAGGAAAATGAAAAAAAATGCACTGAGGATTTTAATAAGTTTTGTTTTGTAAAATAGCTAAAGTTCAGACATCAATTTTCAGGTTGTCACAGATTTTCTGTTGGTCTCTTAATGCAATATTTACTGCTGCCCACTTTTTAGTTTTTCTAATTTCTTTGTTTAGATGTATTTGAGTAAAATAAGCACTCTAAAATTCCCTGTTTGATTGCCCAATTACAAATAGTCAAAACTATTCTAAAAACTTAAAAAGAAGTGAAGTGTAATTAATCTTTAATCTAAAGAAATGTTCAGAACCTTGATTTACTCTCACAGCTTGCATACGTTTTGCTTCTCCAACTCCAGCCACTCAAAGCTACTATTTTTCTTTTATATGCATCCCTGTTCCAACATCTGAATAAAATGAACGAATGATTATCTGGTCTGTAAATTAGACACTTGATTCAGGTGTGTTTTTGAGCAGGAATGCATCAAAACGTTGCAGGAATGTGACTGAAGTCGGAGATCCCCGGAGAAGCCGTTCGTGTCTCCAGTCTTCAGGTTCCAGTGAAGATGTTTCTCTGCTTTAACACACTTGAATCTAATAATGGAGTCATTAGCAGGACTGTGTTGAACTTGATTGGATGCTGAAGAGGTAATCAGCTTGGTGTGTTGAAATGGGGACCGGTATCCTGCAACCATCGACGATGAGTCTTGACACCCTCTGATGATTTCCAATCAGAAATATGTGTTCGAATTACAAAAAAAACAAAAGCACATGGGAAACCCATTATGCTGTTGCTGATATAAAAACGGTTTGTTGTTTTATTCCACACATATACCTGATTTTATTGTTTTTGTTGATGGTAGCTGTTCATTTTGGCTTTTTAATAATCGTTCCCGTCTCCGAACATATTAGTAGAACGGCTTTGAACTCCGCAAGAGTCTTTTGGATTAAAAGTCCAGTTTTCCATGACAACCTTTCTTATTTCAGAGCTAACCTTTATAAATTCGATTATGGCATAATTTTGTCGAACTAGTATTATTGTCCCTCGCTGCTTGCTGGGTTTTCTCTCCCTTTGTGTGCATTACAAAGTATTCACTCCCTTGAATATTTTCCCCTTTTATTGCTACATATCAATCAACAAAATTTGGTTTTGACAAAAAAAAAGGGAAAACTGATTTCTACAAAAATAATAATAATAAATATTTAACATAAAATAAGTAATTGCATAAATATTCACCTCCATATTTAGTATATCTTCCTTTGGCTGCAGTTACAGCGTCTCTGTGTGGATAAGTCTCAGTCAGGTTTGCACTTCTGCTCGTAATTCTCCTCATTTTTTTTTGTAAATCTTTCCAAGCTCTGTCAGGTTTTGTCGGGATTGGCTGTAACTGCCCTGGACAGGCTTAGCCACACACTCTCTATCAAATTGAGGTCTGAGCTTTGACTGGGCCACTCTAGTACCTCCACCTTGTTGTCTTCAAACCAGTGTAGCTTCAACTGGACGCTTTGGCTCACTGTCTTGCTGGAAAATAAATGTTCTCTGAAGCCGCAGTTCTGAAGCAAATTATCCTCCAGGATTTTCCTGTGTTTTGCTTCATTTGTTTTATTTTCTACCGTTCTAAGCCTTCCAGGGCCTGCTGCTGACACACATCTCTGCATCATGATGCTGCCACTACCATGCTCCACTGTTGTAATGGTAGCCAGGAATACTAATTGACAACTACAACTAACATCACTTGACACACACTCACTACACTCAGATGATCTTTATTCTTTATTCTCTATTCAATTGGCTGAACCTCAGTTGAAATTGGTCAGTCCCTTTGAAGGAGATGAATGTTTATTCAATTATGTTTGTCATTATTTTGAAGAAACCAGTTTTCACTTTGACATTAAACGTTTTTTTGTCTGAATGCTTTTTGCAAACATTGTCTATGCGCACACAGTCGAACCAAACAGCCATAACTGAGCTGCTGTAAATCTGGAAACTGTTGCTCGGCTTAAAAGTAACTTCCAAGATTAAATCACTTTACAGATTAAACTGAAGCTGTTCCATCAAAATCTATTCATTGCCCAGGATCCACAAAGAAATGCATTTTTGTGAAGATCTAGCAGTTGGTGACCTTTGACCCTGACCAGTTCATTGTAGCTTTGGCTATCTGCTCCAGACTCAAATCTTTTACAGCTTCCTGTCAACTCTGAGCTATTCTGTTTTTTTTTCTTATTATTTCTGTCCCTCCTAAAGATACAGATGCCCACAGCATGATGCTGCCACCACCACCACCATGTTTCATAATGTGGATAATGTGATCAGTGATGTGTGGTTTTAGTTTCCATGGAGGCCAAAGAGTTTAATTATGGTAATTATGTAACTGGAGCAACTTCTACCACATGAGAATTTATCATTATTTTCTCTCAAAAATTGGTTTATTTAAAAGTTTAACCTTGACTTGTCTGCTGCGTTCCTCGGTTTCCATAAAACTGTTTGTTTACTAGTGCTTTATATGCATTGTCCTATTATATTTTTATTATTATTTAGGGGTATCGGAGTAAAGGGTAGTGAAAACAAATGCACATTTCAGATTCATAAAAGACTTTGAATGTAAAAAAGTATGAGAACATTTTGCATTTTCCTCCCACCTCACTACTACACACCACGTTGTTTATTGATAACGTTCCATTAAGTTTGTGATGGCATAATCAAATCTGCCAAGGTTCAAAGGTGCATTTTTAAAAAAATATATTTTCACATGTCATGTGTTATTTATTTATTTTTTGCCTAACATCTACTGTATGTGACTGTTGAGGTTGTTGGTTCATTAAAACTGAAAGTGCAAACTCTACTTGTGTCTGTGCCGTATAGCTGCATGGACACTTCTTCAAAGACGTGGCTGCCGCATCAGGGTCAGTTTGGCTTGGTTGGTCAAGCGGAGGTTTGCTGTGGTGGACCGGGAGTTTTGACGCCAAGTGAGTCAGTCCAGACACAAACCCGTCTGCTTCTCTGCTCCTGTCAGCTTTGTGTCGTTGCCCAGCCTCGTCCTCCAGTCCATGCCTTGTGGTCCGCTGAGGTTTTCTGTGTTATCTGTGTTTTTTATATGTATTCGCAAGGCTGTTGTTTGCTCTGTTTTCAGTGGTGAAAGGTTTTTAATGCCCGTCTGACTTCTGCTTTTCATGTCATGACTTTTCAATCCTTTTTTCCAGAAAAAAATCCCCTTGTGCACTGAAGTTTTTTTTTTTTTACCCTTTTCCCTGTATCCTCCACTGGAGCGTCACGTTTCCTCTGAGCCCCACATTGACAGACTCCTTCTGTTTTATGTTGCCATCCTCTGGGTTAGATAGTGCCATTCCCTTTTTACACTCTCTTTGATAGACTCCAAGTCTTCCTTCTCCCATCCGTGGATTAAAACGTCTTCTTCAATTGGCTCCAGGACAGTCAACTCAGCGCATAAACCTGTTGTTTTTTTTAATATCAAAACATTAAAATAACAGTTTAAAAAAATGAAAGGCAGAAACAAACTAGAGACTGTTTGTTTGCTTCCAGCTGCTCTGGGAATTTACCTTGTTTGAGCTGCATGTCAGTGATGTAATACAGCAGGATGGATGTCGGGAGCTTCTAACTCACACCAGAGTTTAAGAATCTTAATACCGGTGGCGCCACCTAGGGGAGGGGGCAACAACAAACAACACAATGCTTGCAGTCAAAAAGAATGAACAGCATTAAAAACATATTGAATTACTTACAATAAGACTTTATTTTGCACATCGGAGCAAAAAAAAAAAAAAAAAAATCTGTTTCTGGGTGTTCACTTCATCCTTTCTGTTCCTCTCTGCTCCCCATGTTTCACACCGTGATTTGCAAGTTAATGTTAGCATAGCTATTATTACTACTTAATAAAACATTCGATATGTTATTGCACTATAATGATGGCCGAGGTGAAATTAACATATTTGTGATTATATTTGTTGGTTCACTTCCACGTTGCTAGATAAGTGAAAAATATGCGTTAAAAAAAATTAACATTATGGAGTGTTAATGTCCTGGTTAATTAATTTAATTTATTAAATAATATTAAAAAAAATGAAGAGCGGAAGACATGAGGAGACCGGTGTAAAACTCGCCTTGACCTTTCATTTTTCAGACAAAAATTAAATGATGGAACAAAATATTTATTTAAAACACATCGGCAAGAAATTCTAATAAACAAAATCTATTTACTAAATGCATTACATATTCATGGGTTAAAGAGAGGCGTTTTGATGTGTTGCACAATTGATTGGTTTATTATTTTATGTGTTCTCTATTTCTTTATCCACTTTTTAACGCTCATCTCCGTGTAACAGTATAACTCTGTCGATCTGTTACTGCTTTTAGTTTTGAGGTTTCTCCTCCAAAGCTGCCATTGGCTCCAGTATCTGGTCATCCCCTTGGTGCATCTGCAGAGTCACGCCTGCTTAACTCTGGTTATTTCATTTGGCTCCATCCATTCACAAGCACAGTAATGACGCTTCTAAATACATTAGCAGAAATGAAGGTAGTTTGATGGAGAGCAGTGCACACGCTAGCAAACATGTTCCTATGGTAACGAGGCCACACTCCCCTTTGGCTAGAGCTCACACACGAGCACAGAAACGGGCAGGAGGAATGCAGGAATGCTGAAAAAACACACATGATGGAAAACAAGTTCTGCTTATTTATTTATTTATTTATTTAAGATTTTCACTGTAGCTGCTGCCGGTCACAAAACGCTGGAAGTCCAAACTTTTTTTGTGTGTGTTTGTGAGCTTAGCCGGTTTTCTCGAAAAGCTTGTCGGGATTCAGACTGATTGCAGTTTTTTTTTTTTTTTTTTTTTCTGTGGATCTCTCCTGCCCACAGTGCCGCTTCTCCCTGAACCCCTCCACCCACCACTTTTTTAAAATCCAGCTGCTCTACCTCTTCTGTGCAGTGTGCATTTACCTCGTTACAGTGATGTTTCTAAACATAGCACAGGAGTGGCTCTGACTACAGCCAGAGGTGGACCTTTTTTATTATTTATATAAAGTAAACATATCGGTCCAAATTACTTTCTTTAAAAATCACCGTTTTGATGTACAGCACGCTCCATGCTGTCAATATCATGTTCTCTTTTGGCACTAGAGTAGCATCTAGTTTTCTACTTGGGTTGAGCACAGAGTTAGGATCATTGACCAATCCTACTTTCACAATCTCTTTTGATTTAAAAATTTTTCTTTTTGAATATTGTGTCCTTTATTATGCTCATCTGATCTTGCAAGTTTCTACCGGACTGCAAACTCAGCCTAACCTTTAAAAAAATGTTTATTATTTCATAGTGAACCACTTTTGTTTGGCATCCTTATTCTGCGAAAGTATTTAAGTGATCTACTTTCTATTTGCTGCTAAAATCCTTCAGTTTTCATGAAAATCTCCTGGTATTTCAAAGAGTTCATGATCCCTTGAAACTATGTGTGACAGTTTTATGTTTTACCTCATCATACTATTGCACCTCTGTGTTTTGTTGGAAGACGGTTATCACTGAACTGGACACTTAAGATGTTTTTACATCCGTGTTTGTTACCCTTTGAGGGTAGACGCAATCCCTTCACATTTCTTCCTCTAAACGGCTACAGCGCGTTTGGCATCCACGATTTCAGTCTGTGTTTTGTAAATCGCAGCTCATACTAAAACCCCCTGGAGTGTTGCTGCTGGCCTGTCAAAGAGCCACTAAGTGGTTGCCAGGCGGTTTTCCTCCTGTCAGCCATGCTGATTGTTTGGACAACTCTGCCCATGATGTGATTTTAACTTTCAGCACATTTGACCTATTTGGTGGTTTCAAATGGTAAAGATTGCTGAGGTTAATATGGAGAATAGCCACTTTAGTCTGAGTTATTCAAGACTGGAGGTCAGGACAAAAATCCCACACAAGTGGAAAACACTTTTATTCTTTGTTTTGTCCAAACTTCGTGGTGTCTCTTCTAAAACTTCTGCACCAGAAGTGGCTGTATAACACTTTTTACTGTGCTTAAGCACATTTATTTGGATACCTGCAGTGACTACCCACTCAAACTGAGAAATAACACCAACCTGTCACTTTGAATGGGCCAACTTGGTCTAAAAATATGGCTTGCAGTGAGCCATTCAGATCCGAAGTGGCTCAGTTTTGACAGGCAGAGCTCAGACAGGTAATCTTCAGCCTTTTTACTTTTCCATGTCTAGCCAAAGCTTCGACATCATAACACATCCAGATGTAACCCGTTAGAAGTAGGAACTTCAAATCATTACTAGTCTTCAAACAAAGTAAGTTTACAAACTGCGTCCAGGTGTGTGCACATTAAGTATTTTAGCTGATAATTACTATATTAATTATCGAGAACCTAATATCCAGTAGAGCTGTTCAGGTAAAATCTATAACAATAGAACATAATTACAAAGCATTTAAAAAAAAATCTCTGTAGTGATTTTCATTATGTTATTTGACCTCCTTTCAATTCTAAAGCTTCGGCTGTTTGGCTTGAATCTCAGGTTTGAATTAATTGTCACAAATTCTATTTTGGCTTCATTTTTGTTTAATAAATAATCACAGCGTTAGAACCTTGTGAAGCCTGGATGAGTTAGGCTGTAGACCACTACAATAAGAAGAGGTTGTAGTTTCTTTTTATATCATGAATGTTTGGAAGACACTGAAATCCTAAGCATAAAACTTATTGTCATTGCAGCGAGACAAACTATTACATCAACACTGCAAGTTCAGATGAGTTTTAAAATTTTTGATCCTTATGTCCTCAGAGGATTAAATAAATGTTTAATTAACTCATATTAGTACACCAGAGATGTGATTATTGTGGTAACTAAAGTACAAAACATAGTTCTGGTAATAAATAAAGCTCGGTGTACAAAAAATCTTAATAGTTCTTTCTTTCAGATTTTATTCTGCTTTTGGCTTCGTTTTCTATCTTTGATTCTCACAAACTCCTCTTTTGACCTTACCTGGCTCGGTTATATTAAAGATTTTTGAGATACCTTTGCTACAAATAAGCTCATGTAACCTAAGAAAAACATTACAAATACAAAGGTACTTCCTTTTTTTGTTACAGAAGCTGTTTATTGGAAAGACTTTATACTTAAAAAATTGACATTGCTCACTTTTCATCTCTTGTTTCACTACAGCGGAGTCTTTTGGGAGAACGGCCTGTATCGCCTTTTGTTAGATCTGGTCCAAATGGCAAAGTTCTGCATTATCCGATTTCAGTTTCTCAACATTAAATTTACTGTTTCACAGTTTATTTTAGTCATAAAGTGCTGAATCATTTTAGCAATAACCTAGCAGTAACATTCACACACCTGCATTGATTTTAACACCTTAGACTGTTGACTGAATTCAGGTTTAACAGGTTTTTTTTTCTTTTCTTCCAGTGACAGTCCAGCTCTTCCAACGCTTTTCATCAGACTTTTATTTTACATAACTGGTGGCAAGAATCTGGCTTGGAGAGAAATATTACGCTGCTGTGCGTCGCCTATCTGCAGAAACTGTGAAATGGATTTGATAAATAAGTGCTCTATGTGCTTTCTAATTTTAGCTAGGCCATTAGCAAATTTATTATGTTAGGAGACTGAAGTAATGCTTATCTTGCCACATGCTGGTGTTTCTGAAAACTTGCTTGACAGTAGTCTAAACTGGAGCGAAATAATTTGTGAAAGATCAAGCCCTGTTAGATAACTGAAGTATGTGTACAGATAATTAGTGTGTTACTTGCATTGTGTGTGTAATTGGATGGGGGTGCATAGCTGATTTTGTGCTAGAGATCTAGGAAGTTAAGTTTAATTTTGATGCCACATTCTTCTTTTTTTATCATTAAAATTGCCTGACCATCTTCGGATAAAACTTCAATACTCTATACACCGTTTATGATTCTTCTCAATTTTTATGAGTTATTTATTGAATTAATTATAAAACAAGGCTAACCTCTGTCATGTCTGTGATATTAAGCATTCAGCATGGTGAGGGGAGTAAATCCTCATCAGTGCAGACCGAGTGTCTGCATAAAGATGAAGGAGATTAAATCATTTCATTGGGTTGTTATAAGTCACTTAAAGCTACTGATACACCAATATTTATTGGTGTATCAATAAATATTGATACACCAATCAATATTTGGTTGGTGTATCAACCAAATATTGATTGGTTGATACACTACTGATACACCAATAAATACACCAATATTTATTGGTGTATCAGTAGCTTTAAGTTAGGACAGATAGTGTGATGATGCTGTAAGTATTTTTATATCTGGTTTGGGTTTAGCTGCAAAATCTCCCTCTGCTCTTTTGTTGCAGTCTGTTGTTTACATACAAGTATAAGTCTGTATTATAGAGCTTAAGAGCGGCACAATTCACCTCGCAGCCTCTCAGGCCACCTCAAATGGGCAACAGTAGCTAAAAGAATCACAAAGAGAAAGATGTATAATATTTGTGCTATTTTAAAGCAATGTATTAATACTTATAGTTGCAATGAACTACAATTCAGTCTATTTGTGGATAAGAAATGGGTACGGAGAAAGTGTGTTCAACCGTGGTCTCCAGTAGGCGTTTAGCTTCCCAGAGGAAAATCTGTCAAACATCCAAGAGGTGGGTGTTGCTGGCAAGTCTCATCAAAAACCAACAGAAAATCCAACATAATTTATCAGAAATGGGGAAAAAAACCCCCTCAACATTCTTAGCTGTCGTGCAAACTCAGCATCTGGCTAAGATATGTGGGAGTCACTAAGACAGCAAACTATATGTGGGCAGTTTTAGTAGGCGTTAGTCACAATGTAGTTAGAAAGAAAACCACTCATGTGACTTTTGTGCCTCGAGAGAACGTTTGTTGTCTCGAGGCACTTTACAATTATTTATGGCTTGTGTTGTCATTTATTGCTTTTGTCTCAGTTCATTAATTCTGAGAGAACATTGTGTAATGTATATGATTCCAAAAATAAAGAGTAAAAAAAAGCAAAGTTGTGCATCTGTCAGCACTGTGATTCATAATAGCCAACAACATATAAATATTTGTAATGGAACCTAATGACAAAATGTGTAGCAGATGCTGAATTCAAACAGTTTTCCTCATACAAAGAAATCAAAATGGAATAGCTTCTAAATTATGTTTTGCGTAAGGTGGAACGACACAGAACTGAACATAATTTATTCTACAGCAAAGCCTCTTTTGTTCACTGATCTTTATTTATTTCCATAGATTTTCAATTGAATTCAAGACACGTTATTGACTGTGGCTTATAGAGTCCAGCAGTTTTATTATCTGAAATCAAAAAAAGTTTATATTTGGCTTTTGGATTCTTATCAAGACTGTCCCTGTACAATTTTCTCTTCAGCCTTCCTTTAATTATATGAACTTTGTCACTGCGGATCAGTGGAGAAAGTAGTTGTCACATAATCTAAAAGTTGTTTTAGTTCCAGCTTCATGTCACATAACAGTGAATCTTTGGGCACTCAAGTTGCAAACCGAGCTTTGCATCATGTGAGAGTAACTGTCAATTCAACTGGGTGAAAATGACACTAGATTTAAAGCACTAAGGTTCATAAGATTGGATATACACCGTACATTATGTAAATTCAGCCGATGTCCCACTTTTATATTTCCTGATTATTTGACCAGACTATTGCATATTCTCCCAATATTTCTGATGTCTTCTCAAAATGTTGTGTAGCAAACTTGAAACTAGCTTCAACATAGTTTTTCTACAGAAGTTCAGTTTTGTGCAGTGTGCATAGAAGTTGTAATTGTTTAGTTCAAATACAATACTTGATAATTCCTGGTCTTTTTGCGGCTCTACATCAGTGGTCCTTCGCCTTTGGAGCTATGGATAATAAGACCGATTTTTTTAAAATTTTACTCTTCTGTCAGAAGCTTTTCCAAAACCACATGGGGTGAGAAATTTTAAAATATGACCATGACCAGTCCCATCAGTATGTTTTGCAATGATAAGGATTTTGAAGGTCTTGAGAGTAGTCTTTGCTTTTAATCATAATGAAATGCTCCTTGTGTGAAAGCATGGTAATGAAAAATCTTTTTATAGCCCATCAGACTGAGCTGGGCGACAATTTAATTTGTATCTGCAAAATAATTTGCAGATGAGAGCAGAAATACATTAAAAATACGGACAAAAATCAGCTATTCTTGGCTTTCTTTGCATTTGTAGAGCTTGTTTTGTTATGTTCAGTATTACCTGCGTCATTCCATTATTAAACATAACCTAATTTAATTCAGTTCAGTTTATTTACATAGCGCTAATTCAAAAACAAATGTTATCTTGAGGCACTTTACAAGCAAGTCATTTCAATTCAGTCACACATATATTATAATTAATCCCACTTATCAAACATTTCAATATGTTTGGTTAATTATTTAAATTAGTTTAAGAAGTTTTCTATCTATTGAAACCCAGCAGGTTGCATTCAATTTTGTGAACTTCCGATTACACTAGCCTAACCTTAAAGTAACAAATACATGGTTCAGTTTTTTCCAGTCACTCCTGGAAAAGATATTTCTAAAACTGGCAATGTTCCTTTTAATTTATTCTAAATTTATAGATGTATTTGTTTTTATTCCTGAGTGGGTTTTCACTCGGGTCATTATCAACATCTGGCTTCAATTTCACGTCATTATCATCAAGAGAAATCTGTTTACTGACAAAATCAGGTTCAACAGTCACTATCTTTGCACTGTAATTTGAATTCAAAACATATTTTACCAACTGTAGATGGATAGAAAATATATTTTAAGGTAACCTAATTGACCTACATTGCAGATTGGAGCCATCAGAAAAAGAGCAAATGCAAATTGTCTTCCCATAATTGCTGGTTATCTGCTGTCATGGACTGTGTTTACTGGATGGAATATGGCAATTACAGACACTTCCATATGACATGAATGCAGTATCTACCCCAGCAGGCCTGTCTGTGAATCACTGGAGGCCTGTTGTTGTCAGATGCTCCAGACCAGTCACACTGAGATCCCATGTTTGTGGCCTGTGACTGGAAATACACCATTCAAGCTAGAGTGCAATATCAACAAAACAGGCAGCCACAATGAAATCTATTTCAGTCTTATCACCTCAGTAGCATTTACCAGTTTTATTCTTTAGTTTTTTGGAGTTAAAGACATGTAATGCATGTAGCTGCTTGACTGCACTTTGCTGAAATGGACACATTTAGTTGAATTTTGTCTGTAATAACCCAACCCAGCTGAAACCTGTCTGTTTTTCTCTGGGACTTTGGGCCAGAATTTCATTCTTGACTCTGCAGTTTTCTCCAGAGAACCCACAACTCTGATAACACTGTGAGCAAATGAAACGGAGAGAGAAGGTTAACAGCTTCTATACTATGTGCAAAAACTTGATCACGTTGAATCTTGGGACTTGTTTTTAATAAGACCTGAGAACAGGGACTTCCTTCGCTACTTTTGTTGTTTAAAACCCCCACTCCTCTATACTGATACTCTCCAAATACCATATTTAGTTCATATTAATATGCCAGTTTTTGTGAGAATAGTTCTCTAGGGATTTAAATAATTGGAAAATCTACTTTGCATGTTATTTGCAGCTTTTAGCACCACTGAAGTTGCTAAAAGAAAACATTTTTACACAGGCATATTTGCATAAAGACCTGTAATTGTAGTACATAAAGCTTTGACCAATTTTATAGTTATTACATATATATTATGTATATGTGTATATGTTAAGATTAAACAGGTTCTGTCTGCTTGAAAGCATTACAAATGAAAGTTGTCCTTTTGGATCAAACATTTAACTTTAAAATATTTTAAGGAAGCCCAGCTGCTTTACCCAAATTAAAGTTTAAATAACGTTTCTGCCTCCTCTACAGGTATTGCAACATATTTTAGATCAGAAAATACCGGAAATACAATAATCTTTGGTTTGGTTCTTTACCTGTTTGACTTTGAGCCTCTATTGAATGATTGATGTTGAACTATGTACATTACTTTTTAACAGTATAATTTAATCTAACGAGTTTATGTTCCACATTCCTGTTTAAATTCAATTAACACCTAAATGTCAAATGTCCGCCTGGACATTTTTGCTTATTTTAATTGTACGCAGTTCTTTAAATGTCCTGTGATTAAATATATTTGCCTATTTATTCATAAAAACCAGAACTTTCAATATTTAATAAGTTATTTTCGCAATTTAGTGTTTATTAAAAGATTGCCCCTCAGATTAATTCCACTCCCTGCTACTGCGGGGGTGAAATTACCGTAATAACTCCATATTTGCTGGAAACCGCCAAGTCTCCCCTTTTAGAAACCGTTGGAACTTTTCAGATTGCGCAGTGGGGTGGAATTACGGTACTGCAAATTTGGCCGGATTGTCGGTGCTACGTTTGGTCTGGAAGGGTTAATAATATAGAGAAAAGAAAATCAAACACAAAATAGGCTGCATAATAATTTAAAAAATAAGACAAAAATAAGAGTACAAATGCAGGGCCAATAGACAGTTTATGTACATAATACTATAATTGCATGGCTGATGGTAGCATGCATAGATGACCAGAGCTCCTTCTTCTTCATGTTTGCTTTATTCTCTACATGGCTTGTGGAAAAGTACAAACAGGACTTCTTACTTCTTCTTTTTAGCAATGAAAAGAAAAAGTGTCACTTTTTCACAAAGGACAGATTTTGTGGAGTTCACAGGTAAAAGTTCTCCAATTAAAATACTTGCTCACCTGAGCTGTGGCTCTCTGCAGCTACTCCAGAGTTGTTTTTTTATTGCATGTTTCTGGTCTCAGCTGATTTCATCTGATGCTCCGAGATTAAAGAATATTAATACTTTTGCAAGGCACTGCACAATCCACTTGTGCCTAAATTTAAATAAGATTATTCTCATTCAAACCCAATCATGTAGTCACATTATAATCCAACTACGTATGGATCCTAATTACAATGCAGAACAATTAAAAGTAATTTCTTGGACTTTATTTCATAGTAGCTAAAGTTCTTATGTCTTCTATCCTATTAAAAATTGTGGAATCGATATCTGTTCATGCACTATTTTAGACACAAAAAGTGTCAAAAATACAAAGTTTCCCAACATTTATTAATAGATATGATAAAGGTTGACTATGTTTCTTTAACACCCACTCTTAGTCTTTCTCTCTCCGTCTTTCTCTCTCCGTATCATAGCTAGCTAGAGGCTGTTGCCACCCACACGCTCCGTCTTGAGAGCAATTTACATTCAGAATGGCTCGACCGAACACATCCATCTGTTCTAATATGTCACGTCTACTTTAATCCGTCCTCACTGCGAGCGACTGTAGATGCACGCAAAAAAAAAAAATTTTTCCCCCACAAGGTCATTCAATTGATTTGCTGTGTTGTGCTTTAGCTCCATGTGAACACACTCATAAAAATCTGAAGTCTTTCCCCCAGCTGAGGGTGATTGCCCCTCAGAGCCTGCTGATGACTCCTTTCTTCACGTCTGGTTTGAAGAAATGCAACTCTTTGCGCTGTGTTGCTTGATGTTTTTCTATCATCGTTGCTGTGCAGCTTTTTGTGCCAATATCTTTTACACTTCAAGTAGAAGCCCTTGGAGTTGTTTCCATGGGTACCAAACAATTAGCTGTGATTCAGAATAGAACCTGAAGAGTAGCCTACTTACAGGCACCGAGAGCGAGGGAATCAAAATCATAGGATGACGGCGTGTCTTGATTCTCTTTGAGAAATAAAAAATAAAAAAAGGATGAAACGGCTCCTCAGGGTAATGGCCAAGTTCTAAAAAAAAACCCCCGAACAGATCAGTCACTGCCCAAAATAGAACCGTGGAGCGAAAAACAACATGAGACCTGCGTCTAGATTAAAAAAAACAAACACGACGCCTTACAGATCAATCTGCACGTTTTATTACATAACCAGAATAATCCAGGTGTAAAACTGCAGGAATTAAGGAAATACGTTACTTTATAAGAATTTGAGCTTATACTCACATTTGTACTTAATAGGCTTATTTGTGTTTCATGGCAAATTTACAAAATTTATAAATAAATCTTGAAATGCAGATTAAGTGACATCCCTTCTGTTCAGTCAATTAGCTCTACATTAGTTAAGTTAAAGCCCTCTGAAATATTTCTAGTTCCCCAGTAATTGTGACCAAATACTGTAGGTGTTATATATAAATATAATTGACTGCCTTGTTAAACCACAACTTAAGCTGATTAATCACATTTTCTGGTTTGATTTCACAAACCACACTCAGTCCCCCACTTTGACAAACGCCGTTTTGGCTAACCAGAGATCAGAAATAGGGGCCAGCATTGTGTCCAGAATTAAAAAAATTTTATTAATATTTCTGTTAGCTGGAATAATGAAACATCTGTCTGTTTGTGTAGTTAAACTGCTTCCCTTCCTGGATTCCTTGCAGATAGTTAGAAGGATGCATCATTTACTGTTTAAAATGACATAATGGACTTTTTTTTTCTTTTTCTTTTTTTTTACAGTTTTTAACTGTTTTTCTGGTGGAAACGTTATTACTTTTCAAACATCTTAAGGATTTACTGTCATTAACATGGGAAGAGAGGACAATAGGCAGTGTTTGGGTCCAGGAATTATTTGTTATCTCACATTTATTAAGACTTGTGCCTTTATTGATACTTGACATTATGAGAAGAAAACAGTTTCTCACATCTGATGTGTGCAAAAATTCTACTAAACAATAACAGTAAAAATGGTAAAGAGGACGGAGATTAAAATATACCATATTCCACAATGTGTGGCAGAAAGAAGCAGCATCTTAAAGTTCACAGTAAAATAATAACATATTTTACCCTTGTAGAGCTTTAGTAAGTGTAACAAATACTCACTACTGTCTGTACGGTTATCTTTAAAGTCCTGCTTAGGTCAGCCTTTAGACAGCAAGGAAGAGAAGAAATAAAGTTATACGTGAACAGGGTTTGCACCCTCCTCATTTAGGTTTACGTTGACATCATCTTTCTTGGCCATACAGAGAAAGCGTCAGCTGAGATTTCCTAAAGATAGTTGCTCATACTTTCATAGATCCATCACCATGTTGCTGAGTTTGTGCAAGCATAAGGACAGACTAAAGCTATATGTATCCAGATGAGTCATCACAGACTGTGGGCTTCACCTCCGATATTTCTCTTGCATCAACTTTTCTTTTGCATAATTTTACACTAAGCTGTGCAGTTCGAAACATTTCCTAGGCCAAATGTTGATCATTTTCTCACAGTCGATATGTACAAGCACCTTTTGACGGCTACAGTTTGCTTTTTGTGTCGCAGGAGTCCTGAAGCTGCACAGCAGCCCCAGACCATCATACTACCACCACCATGTCCGACTGCTGACTTGATTTATTGTTTTTCTTTGAAATGCTGATAGTTGTACCACAAATGTGAACTTTTATATTTAGCTCACTCTTTCACTGTATGTTTTTGTTGTATTTCAGAGTGTTGCCAAGAAAGTTTCTTTGTACCGGCCCGCCTTGTGCATAGAATGGCAATAAAGCTGTCTTATCTTCTCTGTCTTATCTGTTTAGATGTGGCTGTGTTGTGTTCCTTTGAGATTTGTTGGCCTGCTTCATGTTGTCAGAACTATTTGGATGGTTTTCGTCATTGTAAAGTTCTGGCATAAATTAAAGCTGGGTGTGGTTCCTAAAATTTAACTCAGCTTTGCTAAAATCGTGGCTAGTGGCAGCAACTTGAAGAGACTTTTTTATGTATTTGGAAGTACATATATTCATGTTCTTTGTATTTCAGAAATTGCAAACGGACGCTTTATGTTCAATGTAATGAACAATATAGTATTCAATGATAAACTTTCATTAGTAATAATCAAGCGTCATGCAGTTCAACAAAGATTGAATGTGGACAAAACAATAAGGTCTAACACCATAAAATCTTCCACTGAAATCTTCCAATCATGTTGACTGTCAGAATTAAAATATGTGGTATCTTAAGACCTTCCTTTTATAAATAAGATTTATTCTGAATATAAGGTAATATAGAACATTAGAGAGCACAACTGATTTGTTAGACAATGTAAATCTTATTCATGACTGATTTTCTTGCTTCCTTTTTCATGACATTGTCCTCTTGTAGACCAATCCCGCAGGGCAAGTTTTGCCTCTGTAAGACAGTCGAGTATGGAGACTCCTCCTAACACGACCCCTCAGCCCTTCAGGCAGCCGGTGAGTTCAGCAAAAACACCAGAATGTGTTTTTCTGGTACAGACCCATTGAGACTTTTATGGGATCTTTTGTTTGTTGTGTTTAATCTTTAGAGTTTTCTCAATCGGAGGCTGAAGGGCTCCATCAAGAGGGCGAAAAGCCAGCCGAAGCTGGACCGGACCAGCAGCTTCAAACAGATGATTCTGCCCCGGTTTCGTAGTGCTGACCAAGAGAGGTAAGTCATGAAACGAAAGCCCCGAAACTGTGAAAATTTTGCAAGCTTTACTAGTTTGGCTTGTGGAAACAAAAAAGTCGATACAGGTTTTTGAGTTTTTTTGAGAACGTTCTCTTCACTTCTGGCTTGTTTTGGTCTATCCCAACATAAACCAGCACTCAGATGTTGTTTGATTGGGCTGCGACAAAAACTCAAAAAAGTCAAAAATGTTGTTAATACTTTTGAGAGGCAACTGTCAGGTCTAAATACCTATTAGAGACAATTTAAACAAATACAGGAAAGACAAGAGAGTTAGATTCTGTTATACTCGCGAGGAGAGCAGACAGAGAGATGTTTCCAGTTACAAATTTCCAACTACTCTGGAAACACATCTGTCTGTTCCTCTCTTTTATTGATCTTTAGGAAACCCTGCCACACGGGGCGCTGCAACTCTAAAAGGGTGGAGTCAAAGCATTCATCACATGGTTGCAGCGCTAAATAACATTCACTTCTAGACACATGTTATCTATACTCTAAATCTTTCTTTCTCCAGGCACGGTGTTGAATAAGGCACGTTGCATAGCTTCAAAGCAACGGCTTTGTATCACAAAAAAGCACAGAGCAGAGTTTATTGTCAGGCATGTAAAACTCTGCTGGGAGCAATTAACACCTCTGTCTTGTAGGAAGTCCTGCAAGGCAACAGCTGCTGAGAGTACCTGTCACCTCTATTTCCCAGGGAAGTCTCAGGATAGAATCAAAGTTATTTAACACACAGAAACATTATCTAAAATGTAACTACAAGGCTACATGATACAACAAATATTTGATAATTACTAATACAATTTACCTAACAGCAACATTTACAGTGGCACCTAAAATTATTCAGCCCCCACTGCTGTATATTTTCTGTGCAAAATATACATGCTAGATCCAAAAAAATAAATAAAACAAGAACCACTTGACTAATTCTACAAATGTTTTCTTCAAATTCCACTCAAAATGTCAATTTTAAATACCGGCCTCAAAATTATTCAACCCCATCAAGATCAGCATATTAAAAGCTCAAAAGACCAACCTTTGGTTCCTTTGACCTGCTGCAAATGTGAGTCATACCTGGACTGCAAAGTCTGGCAGGATCTCTGAGGAATCTAAGCTCACTAGATGCGGGTGAATGGACTTCAGTTCATTTATATTCCTCAGTTTCCGTGCTGTCACAACCTTTTTCCAATCCCACCAGAGATTTTCAGTAGAGTTTAAGTAAAACGACAATGAAAGCAACACTGGACGTTTTCTGAAACCGAGCCTTGATGAACTCTGAGATAAGCTTGGGAGACGTGGGATTCTTGTTGAATCCGTCTGCTTTACACTCACTTACTTTACCCCAGTACCCCAGTACCAGGGGAAGAAGAGAAACCCCAGAGCATCAATGTGTTTTACTCTAGGGTTGTAATTCTGTTCAATGTAAGCTTTATTCGTCTTCATCCCGGCATACTACTGATCTATAGGCGTGAAAAGTTCAGGTTTTGATTCATTCCTTTACAGAAAAGAATGAATCATTCCTTTCTGTAAAGTTGTTGCTCACAACTCTGCTTATTTGTAGAGTTGAAAGTTGCAGCTGACTTGCTCACAACAAGTCAGCTACTTGTTGTGTTTTTAGGTTAGCTTTGGTGCATACTCATAGTTTTTTGGTTGAATTTGAAACCTCGGTGATCGCTGCCATAAGGTCTCACTAAACCGTCTTTTGCAGTCAGTCCAGCGTTTTTGACCAGCTGGATTCTGGTAGCAAAATCTGATGCCAAACAAAACAACATTACTTCTCTTGGCCCACATCCAATGGGATGCTGGAAAAGATTATTGTTGTGTCCAAGTTGTGCTAAAAGGAGCTGACCTACCACCAAAGCTGCTCAAACCTAAAATATAAAACATGTTGCAGCAGCTCGGACGTCCCTAACGCTAATATCAGCATTCATAGTCCACATTTCAGAGAAGCTACATCAATGATCAGGTGTTTAAAAACAATAAATATCTTTGTTGTTGAGCTTATGTGTCTACTTATCCCCCCACTAATGAAGCCTTTGAATGTTTGCATTTGATATGCCTGAGACTACACCTGATTTACAAATGTGCTTACTGATGCGTAACGGTAACCAACATTGAAACCAAGATTTATTGTTAAGTTTGGACAAAATCTCTCCAAACTATTTAAACTGTTCTTTTGCAATTTGTTTATTGCAAACATCTGAACTAAATGTGCAACTAAAACTAGTTTGCAGTGGGGCGGTTAAATAATTTTGTATGCAACTGTGACACATTTTGTCTTGATAAAAGAAGTTTAATCCGTTATGCTTTCATAATGAAATTTTATTTAGTAAAAAAAAAACAGAAACAAAGTGAAGCTCTAGTGATACCAGAGGAATTGTTTTCACCACATGCTTACATTTATCTTGTCTGAGAGACTTTTATTTATTTAGCCCTTTTTCTTTTTTTACATTTTGTCGGAACGCAGCAGCTCGCAGCTTTGGAGCGTCTCATGACAGACTTCTTTTGTTTTGTGTGTGTGTGTGGGGGGGGAAAGGGGGAGGTCACATCCTCAGCTGGATCTTGCGCTTCAAAATTTTATGCAACCTTCACACAATCCAGTCACGAAGCCCATATGGGAAATACAAGAATGTCAAGAGGGAGTAAAAATGTATCGCTGACGGCACACTTTCCCGTCACAGCGGGAGGCGCTTTGCAGACATATTTGGGGCTGGTGTGGATGTCCGACATGGGCGAACGAAGAAAGTGTCATTTAGCAGAGGATGTGGGAAAACCTCGTGTGCTAGAATGCAATGTTTCAGATGTCGAAATAAATCATAAATTAACCCGGTGGATTGTGTGGGGGCAGCAGGGATGGAGCCTGTGAGCGAAAGCTAAATGATGTTGGGGTTTTGAGTCGGCGCGCCCCTCTCACCGCTGCCTCAGACAGCTGCCCGCACAGCTCGCTTTGAGTCCTGCCCACACACGCTTAATTCACTCGGTAGCATTAAGTTGACTTTCCTGTAAACCCTCGGCATCCAACTTCACACTCGAGCTTTTCGACGCAGCTGCTCTGGCTCGGCTGCCAAAGTCTGTTGATTTTATCAGAGCACTTTTTTATGCGCGGCGGTCATGATTATTCAGTGATGATCGGCATTAAATCTGCATATTTATCAACTGTTTTATCCGGTATTTTTTGTTTCTGTCAGTCCTCCTGCCTTTTTAAAAAAAAAAATCCAACTTAAATTTCAACATTTTCACAGTTTCAAATAAGAAAACACGATGAGGGAGAAAACATTCCATTATCGTAGTCTGTGTGAGATGGAATTGAATTTCTGAAAACTGACCAGCCTTTTTCTTTTTTTTTTGGTACTGTATTCAAATCTGTGTGTGCCGCCAAATCAATTTGCCGCTTCTTATTTAGCTTCAATTAGATTCACCTGACCCTGAAATGATTCGGGAACCGGCGATGGAGATGATAACACTCCCATCCTTTCTCAACAATAAGGTTTATTCTCACAGAGTGCTTCAGTTTGGTTCACCCTTGTGCATCCACTTCCACCACAGAGATTAGACCAGTTTTTCCCAGGCATGTACCTTGCGGTATATCTTCTGTGCACCAGTACAATTTCTAGATCAAGCGTCAACAAAAAAAAAAAATAACAAAGTGTCCACTTTAAAAGATTACAGGAATGTCTCACTGCTTTGAAGAGAAGATGCTAGACTTGACTGTAGAACCAGTTCAGCCTAAAATGCACGATAGAGAGGATTTCAGAAACATCATATTAAAATACCTAATCTTACCTGGATGTTAGTATTTAACTCCAAAAGTGAATGTGGATTTACAAAATGACAATGTTATACTGAAGAACATTCAAGCTTGTTATTTAAACCCTAATGTCAGACTAGCCCTTTCCCTGTTTTAGGTCAGTTTGGATTACCAAAATTATTTATATTTGTTTCCTTTTTCTCAGAACAGTTTGCTGAGATGTTGGCTCATTCCTTTCTGCAGTATTTTATTTTCAGCTCTACCTACAATTTTTTTATGGAACAGAAATCAAGGTTTTGTGATGATCAAACATTGAGTTTATTTTCCTGAAGCCCTTGTGTAACAAACTGGACACTGAGGGATCATTCCTCATTTGGAAGACCACTTTGCATGAAAGCTGCAGCTCTCCATCTGAGATGTTGCTTCAGTATTTCCACAAAACGGTATTTTCTCTTGATGCGATCTATTTGGTGAAGTGCACCAGTCCCTCCTGCAGCAAACAGCTCAGCAACATAATGCTGCCGCCCTCACAGTTGGGATTGTTTTCTCAGCTTTGCAAGTTTACCCCTTTTTTGTCCAAATGAAAAATGGTCAACAAATAAACACTTTAAGTTTAGTTTCACCAACTAAAAGCTAAGATCAGGACTCCACAGCTAAGATCTATTTCTCTGAGTGCATCTGCAAACTTCATTATATACGTCTTTTGGATTATTGACTATTACATCAGGGCGTGGCCTTTGTTGGCATACGAGTGGATTCAATGTTTATAATTGTCCCACTCGGGTATCTTTTTTTCTTAAAAAAAAGATGAGCATTCACACCAGACTAGTCGGGGTCCAAAATATTCTTTTAAACTTTCACCTTGATTTATTTAGATTTTTCCATGTCATACTTAGTATGTGGTCTGTTTGACATGTTGCTTTACAAAAACATTAAAATTTGTGCCTCCTTGTCTTTCAAATGTTGTGAACAAGCTATTAGAAGCTTGTGACATAATTGTCAGCTTTATGTCTCCATCTTTAATGTCATCTCTCTCCAACCTTTCAGTTCATTGCTGTTTTGTTTGCAGAGCTACTATTAGCTAAAATACAAACATTTTGTTTGCCCTTAAAAGAGAAAGTGGGAAAGCAAATCAGAGAAGTGTGTTTTCCAACCATCAGCACAGTAGCAGCCACTGCGGGCTATTTTCTAGCACTAAGCATCAGCCACAACAATAACTCATTCTGCCTGATATTGTGTAGGTCTACCTCGGGACACCTCTTACCCATCAGGGCATCCTGCAGTTGTGCCATATTCTGTGTGAAATCAAGGTGTCTTTGTTATGATTCTGCTGCTCCAGAGCCTTTTTATGATGCTGCAAAACTACATTGTCCTGCTGAGGATATGGAGCAATTTTAAAACCAAGCACAAGTGAATAAAGGACATCTGACACAACTTCCCAAGGACAAACAACCACATACACTGCAGTTAAACTTTGTCGTTCATTTTCTCCAACATTTCATGTCACACCATACATCGCTTTATTTCTGTTTTGTAATTAGCCTGTTCTAAAATGGCACACTATATTTAATCACTAGGATCATTTTAATATCAATGTGTGCAACATCAGAAACTATAACTTTCAGTATGTGGCAGGATAAGATTGTTTATTTGTTAATCACTCCCTATTTCACTGTGTTTTCTCCCCACAGCCAGTTTATTTTAGTTTTCCAGATGTTAAAGTTCAGCGGTAGAGATGGACACATTGTTATTGCAGAAAAACAATCTTTATTATTTGATCCTAATACCAAATGAAATATGCTGAAGGTTCTGAATGTCGTGTGGGGTGTTAATATTTTTTTAAGGGTTTGTAGGTGTTGATAGGCGGTAAAGTAACATCCATATGAATCCCAGGAACCTGAGCTTCACCAGGCCAGCCAGAGCATTGATGAATTTATTTTTCTTTTTTTCTACTGTTTTTAAACGTCATCCCCGATGAACTGATGCAAGCACAACATTCAAAGACATCAATTTTTGCATGTGTTCCAGCTCCAAGTGGTATAAATAAATCAGCAGGTTAAGTGAAATTTTCTGAAATACACACCAACACTCGATGATTTTCCTCTGCTGTGACTCGCGTTGTAAAAACATCCATATGAATTCTGAATATAAGTCGATGTCTCCTTCTCTCACCAGGACTCGCTTGATGCAAAGCTTCAAAGAATCCCACTCCCATGAGTCCCTCCTTTCCCCCAGCAGTGCTGCAGAGGCTTTAGACCTAGTTCTGGATGAAGATGCCATTATCAAGCCTGTCCACTCTAGCATTTTAGGACAAGAGTACTGCTTTGAGGTGTGTTAATCTCTCTAACCTTTTCCTTTTCTGTGTTTTTTTTTGCCTGCCTGTCACTTTTTTTCTCTTTTTCTCCAGCTGAAATTATGTAACATTTGAGCTATGACTGCACAGCCTCTTCATTTCTGTCTGGAGCTTATATTTTTGATAAATATAGTTCATTAGTTAATTAGAGCTAATATAGTGAAACAGATTATTGGAGTTACAAGTTTTGTTGAGCAGAGATATTTAACGACTAAGGCTTGCAGGTTTTGGGGGTTTGTGTCGTATGTCATCTTCGAAAAACACATTATAAAATAAACATATTTAAATCAAGAGGAATTCATCCCCTACGCCTACTAAATGCATGACGTTTTGGGGTTATTTGCAGGTTGCCAATCCATCACAGGGTAATACAGACCCCCTCTGGGCTAATTAAAGTGGTTAATTATTCTAACGTGCATATTTATGGACTGTGGGAGGAAGCCAGAGAAGCAACAATTTCAAAATGCCATTAACAAAGGCCTCTGACTGGAATTCAACCCCAGCACCTTCTTTCTGCAAGGCAACAATGCTGATAACTGTGCAGCCTAGATGCAGCACAATGCAGTAAAGTTCGGTTTATTATGCCAGTATTTTGTTGACATAGCGATCAGTTTAGGGGCTAGTATTGAAGAATAGGCTTTATTAATCTAATTTTAGAGAAATTCTATTCATTTTAGATTAGTCTAGATCAGCTCTTTCCCGTCTAAGTGCTCTTACCACATTTGTGCTTGTCCCTGAGGTAAGAGTGGCTTTTCATACTATTTTTAGTTCAGCAGAACAGCTGCATTTCACTCAAGAGATATACAGATTTCACTTAAGCCTCTTAGGAGGCAAAAATTGGTTTACACTTTGTATAATCAGGGGAGGATAAAAAGAATAGAACTGAAGTGAAAAACTCAAGTGAAAACTAATAAGCCTGTCCTCCACGGAGTGTTTTAATTTAGTTGCAATCTGCATCTTTACCCCTAAATGTTTCTGAATCTTACAACTTGGATTGGAAAAACAGATCAGTCGCAAAGAAATGAGTGTCATTAAGAATGCTTGGTCTTCAGGTAACCACCAATTCAGGGACAAAATGTTTTGCCTGCCGATCAGCTTCTGAAAGAGACAAATGGATTGAGAATCTGCAACGAGCGGTCAAACCAAACAAGGTATTCTCAGTGGATTTTTTTTGTGTGTGTGTCCAGTTAAGTTTAACATTCAAGCCTCCTGGGTTGTTTAACGCAGTTATAGCACTCTTTTCAGGACAACAGCAGGCGGGTGGAGAATGTGCTCAAGTTGTGGATAATTGAGGCTCGAGATCTTCCAGCTAAGAAACGTTACTACTGCGAGCTTTGTCTGGACGACATGCTGTACGCGCGCACCACCAGCAAACCCCGCACCGACACGGTCTTCTGGGGAGAACATTTTGAGTTTAACAATTTGCCAACCATTCGTAGCCTTCGTTTGCACCTTTACAAAGAGACAGATAAAAAGAGACGCAAGGTAAGCATTACGTTTCAGCACTTTTTATATGTTTGATCTAAAAAATACAAAGCATATCAGGGTTAAAAATCCATCTTGTTTGCAAATTAGGAGAAAAGCACATACATCGGCCTCGTCAGCATCCCAATATCCAGCATCACGGGCCGGCAGTTTGTTGAGCAGTGGTACCCAGTGATACAGTCCAGTGTTTTAGCCAAAGGTGGCGGCGTTGGAAGTGCCAAAGTGATCAATGCTTCGCTGCGTGTCAAGTCGCGCTATCAGACTATGAATATTCTCCCAATGGAGCTGTACAAGGAGTTTGCCGAGTACATCACCAACAACTACCGAACACTGTGCGCGGTGCTGGAGCCGCTGCTGAGCGTGAAGAGTAAAGAGGAGGTGGCGTTTGCTCTGGTGCACATTCTTCAGAGCACAGGGAAAACAAAGGTAAATAAAGAATCAACCAACCAAATATTTGGGCTGTTTTTAGCAAATATCGTTCAAAAGACGGTTTATTAACAAATCAACAAATTTACTCTTGTAAATATTACTGTTTATGGCAACTTTCCTTAAAACTTTCTAATAAATAAATATCTTAGTCATTTATTTATTAGAAATTAGCATTTTAAATGCAGTAGTTATGTTTTAATATTACTCAACTTTTTTTTGCAATATTTTTCTTTGAAATGTATTTTTTTCTGACAGCTGTAACTAAATTACCTTTGAGATTAATGATACTATAAACTTCCCTTGCTTGCAACTTTTCTTGTTTTATTGAACTTCACGTTGTGTCTCCTCGTAGGAGTTTCTTTCAGACATGGCGATGTGTGAGGTTGATCGATTTATGGACCGTGAACATTTGATCTTTCGGGAAAACACACTGGCTACAAAGGCTGTGGAAGAGTACCTCAAACTAATAGGTCACAGATACCTCAAGGAAGCTATAGGTAAGACCGCCAGTAGCTCCGGTGTTAAAAATATCTAATTTAAAAATGACCAAAAATGAGATGATCACTTACAACATGGTGGCGTCTTCCTTGTATAGATCCCTAAATACATTCAGTAGTTGCCATCTGATTGGCTAAGTCACCATTTGTGTTTACAAGCAGCTTAAAATGTGTTTCCAATAAAGACTAGATCTTTCAAAATGTGCTATCTCTACTTTTACTTCCCATCTAAGTTTTCTAGCCATCTTAGCAGATGTTTGACAAATCTCATACCATTTACTCCTTAGCCTTATTTAAAAGGTAATGCTCATTTTCCACCTTACTGACCTCCAGTAAGAGATATTTTCCTTATGTTTTATTATGTTGAGAATAATATTAAAACTACTATTCAGCCTTGATTCTTCTGGTTTACTGACCAGATGAAGCTGATTTAAGTGAGAATGTTCATTTTTTGTCTATCTACCTTAGTCAGAATTGCAGTAGCTTTAATGACTTGGACTCTGAAATTTGATGTTCTGAATTTTAAGTTTAAATACGACAACAACAAAAATAACACCTCCCTGAAGTCATAATTCTGATTTGACAATTGGGGATCCTCAAGCAAACCTGAATCCAGTACTAAATGTGGTTGACGTGCATGTCAGATATTGTAAGAGTTGCAGGTGCTACTTTGTCTCTGATGGTTTGCATTTCACATGAGCAGAAACACAAACAGCACTGTATGGCAGTCTTTGTAAACATTTGCGTTTTACAGATTAAATGGATGAAAAAACTCTTCAGGTTGTGTTGCTAATAGCAGTAAGCAATCCAAAGTAAGCAAAAGACAATGTTTTATGAATCTTTGATGAATCCTAGGCCTAGTAAAACGCCTTGTTCCGAACTGAGTTAGCCTTAGTTATAATATATATAAATCCTAGAATACCTGTCTCTGTACATCCTCAGTATATCTATCAGTAAAAGGTGAGAAGAGGAAAAAAGAGGATTACTGATGATTTTTGGCTGGAGTTGGTGGCATTTTTCCATGCAAGCTGGACAGGCCTGGAACCCCCTGGTTGTTAAGGAAAGATTTATGAAGATAAAATTTGACTTGTAGGAGAAATGCAATGGGCTGTTTTTGCACAGTGGTGAATTGTGTACCTGTTAGTACTTCATGGGTGATCTTTTACATAAATTCAAATTATACCAAAACGTCCTTTAAAAACCAATGCGTTTTGCCCTTGAAGTGTAAACAGTGGGGTTCACGTCGCCTTTAAAGAATGCCGTGGTGAGGAGACTCCGAGACCGAGTAATTTTAATAAAATAAGGATTTATTTCAATCAAGCCCATCACCCAGACATTGCCATTTTTGTCATTCTCCACTCTTCAGGCACGATCAGGCATTCCTTACCAGGCATTTTTTAGCCTCTCGGCATATATCTTTGGCTTAGGAATTTCCTCTAAGTCCCAGATCTCTGTTGTCCACCTTCCAGGTGATTTCATTCGAGCCTTATACGAGTCTGAGGAGAACTGTGAGGTGGACCCAATGCGTGTCCCACCGTCAGTCCTCGCTGACCACCAAGCCAACCTCCGGATGTGCTGCGAGCTTTTACTCTGCAAGATCATCAACTCCCTCTGGTCAGTTCTTATTCCATATTCATTGTTGAGGATAAATTTATGATTATTTGCATCTGAAGACTCTGTGACCATGTGCTGCACTCTCAACAATTCAACCCCTGAAAATCTGTAAAAAGCCTCAAACTTGATTAATCTTTTGTCAAAAATCCATGTATTTTACATTACATCATATGTACAGAAGCACAAATAATTAGATCTTTCTAAAAAGTCTTAACATTTTTTCAAACACCAAACATATCCTAATATGTATAGTGAAAATGGAAACTGTCAGTAAAAGCTAAAATCCACAGTCTTCCTTATCTCCGCTCTTGGCATTACAGCCAATCAAAGGCAACAAAAATGTCAAGTAGCAGTTCACCTCATTATTCATGTTCATGTTGTCAGACTGCTTCTGCTTAAGTGATTTCATTTGATTTTGTTTTTTTTCCCAATTCCAGCAGTAATCAGAGCTGGATGTGACTTGTAACGTTGAACTAAGAAATTGTGGTTAATCACAATTAATTCTTAATTGAATAAGGGGAAATCTGTTAGGGAGAAAATACTTTTTTCACTGCAATTTAGGTAATAGGACCTGTGCTCCACCTCATTTTCACATGTCAAGGATACAGAAAGTGATAGATTACTGGCTAAAGTTCACTTTGATCAAGTGTACATTAAACAATGGCTTCAGTTACATATATTTTTGATAAATTGTGAAATTACAGCTATTTCCTTTGAATATGTGTGCTCAGATTAATGTTTTGTTTTTATATAACAATTGCTTTTACTTAAGTTGGGGTAACATTGATTAAACACGCCGGATGCTGTTTTGATGTTGCATGTTTCAAGATAAGGTTAAGAAGTCTGTTTGGTTTCAAGTGGAATTGTTCGTCTGTGTAACAGAGAGGTATAAAAAAACAACAGCAGCACAAGACTTCACTGTAAAAAAAGGAAAAGAAAAGTATTCAACAGAAATGTTTCCTCTTGAAGAGAGTAATATGGTTGGGTAACTTTCTATAACTTTCAGTCTCCCGGCATTTCCACCTCGCTGTTCTCCCTGACAGCTGCTGTAATAAGAACAATGTTCTTGTTTCAGCATCTTTCCCCGGGAGCTGAAGGAGGTTTTTGCCTCTTGGAGAGCCAGATGCGCCGAGCGAGGAAGAGAGGATCTCGCCGACAGCCTCATCAGCTCCTCCCTGTTCCTGCGCTTCATGTGCCCGGCCATCATGTCACCGTCCCTGTTCAACCTGATGCAGGAGTACCCGGCCGAGCGCACGTCCCGCACGCTCACGCTCATCGCCAAGGTGATGCAGAACCTGGCCAGCTTCACCAAGTGAGTCTCCTCGGCTCTGCTGCGCTGATTCGATGTGGTTAATTTTTAGACCTGCAGACGCTCGGCGCTCTTGCCGGGTGGGATGGCCTAACCTCGCCGAAATAGAGGATTGCAGTTTTGCCTGCGAGGGTTTAAGCTGTTACTCACACGCAGTGAGCTCAGAGCCTCTCTGCCGTGACACATTTCTTTCAGTTTGCTCTCTTTACTGACACTCTGATTAAAACGAGAACACCGATGTGTTTATTTAAACCTCTGGCTTACAGAAGCACCGGCTTTAACAATCTAGTTGCACATCATCAGTAGAATTTATCCAACTCAGTCGAAGGACATTGAAACTCCTCCTCACACTCATCTTATTGTGCTTAACTGGATGTTCACTAAACAAAATGTGATTTTAAGGATACAGTGTAGTAAAGAAGTTATTGCCCTGATTTCTTTGGTTTTTGCGTTTTTGTCACTTAAATGTTGTAGTCAGAGAGAAAAACTATCCAAACCAAGCCAATAAAGTTATTGTATTATAAACCTGATAACTGACTTGATGCAGCAGCTGCATCAAGTGTTTATAATAACTGGTAACGGTGTTTCACATCCCTGTGGAGGAAATGTTTCAGAGGATTTCTTTTTGAGTCAGCCACATTTGTGGGTTTTTGTGGCTCAAATGTGGCCACAAAAACCCTCAAAACCCTCAGGGCAGCAAACCCAACAGCCCTTCAGATGCCAACTGTTGGGTGTGCTGTGAATCTTTGTGCATGTCCTTCAGGATTTGCTGTCTCAGAGAAGATTTCATGATTCCGATACTAATCAAAAGACATCCAGGTTAGGAAGCAGCAAAGCAGGATCAGATTATCACACTACCACTGCCATGCTTGACTGTTACTATGATGTTATTCTTTTGAACTGTTATATTTAGGCCCTTATATAACTGGATACATAACTTCAAAAAGATAACCCTAACCCTAACCCTCTATTTGTAGAAAATGGCTCTTTTTGTGGTTTACTGAAGTCCCAAAGCCTTAAAAATGAACTTTTCCAAACAGATAGATGCCAGTAACTTGTTTTCTGATCTGGTTTAGCATTTTCTTTAAATCTGGCCATGACTTGCTTTCTTCTTTCTCTTTATTTATTTATATTTTTAGATCTTTTTGCCTACTTCATGTTGCCAGACAAGTTCTATTTTATTCATGTGTTCTGCAGATCAGGTTATAGTCTTTAAATTTAACGACGCTAGTTTTTCAATTATGGCCTGATTGGTTATGACAAATTTTTACCCCAAATACATGAAATCCTCATTGAAAACGGCCCTTTCCATTTTCCTCTGGTTATCTTTGTTTGATACTAAAGAAAGTAAACAGAAATAACATTCAAATGACTTTTGACAATGCTGCCTACTTTATACACATCCTACATTTGCTTTAAAGGTCCTTAAAAACACCTTTATGTCCAAGCAGTTCTGACATAAAGTTACTGCAATGTCATTGGTACTGCAGTACTATATATAGTGCAGTATTTAGATGTGAATATGTTTGTTCCTATTGAGTCAAATTCAGTTGAATTCTGCTCAGTTTAGTTGAATGGATTTTTCTAATTTAAAACAAATGAATCTGTAGATAAAGCACTTTGAATAAAGTAAATAAACCTGATTGAGATCCAAGCTAAATACAATCTCATCAAATTCATTTGTGGTCCGCTTCGGTTAGGAATAGCCTCATTTAATGTATTTATTCAGTATAATTATGAAACGGCAGTTTGAAAGTGGAGGGATTGTGTGAATCATCCCTTCGATTTAATATCTCATCCTGAGGGCGCGCAGCGAGGCAGAGTGGGGGGTAGGAAGGAGAAACTCACTCCGGCAGAATCAGAAATAGCCTCTGTCTGTCTTGTCCACCTGGGAGGTGAAAGAACAGAAAAGACAAACAAACAAGAACAAAAGCACCAGGTTAGAAATGCCTGGTTGCTTCCAGCACAACTGCAGGAGGTTCAAGGTAATCTGATGGATCGCCAGTCAAGACTTTGGGCTTCATAAATGTTTTTGGTCTCTTCCTAAACACAGGATGGTGGTACTTTTTAATCCAGTTACATGCTAGAGATTTGAATTCTCTGAGATGTATATCTAATTAAATTAGGATTATTTATTCACCAATAGTGAGGCTCATTCTGATATGTCACCAGAGGCGGACAGAGCAGCCAAAAATGTTGCTCAAGAGCAGCGATACTCTGTCATGATATTACTCAAGTAAAAGTCAAAATTATGGCGCAGTAAAAAAACTCCTAAAAGTATTTTTCCCCAAAAAAAGTTAAGTAAATGTAACTGTCAAGAACAAAAGTAGCGTTTGACAATAGCAACTTGTAGGCAGCTATTAAACATTGACTTTTTATTAAGCTCACATTTTTGTTTTTAAAAATATCTTTTTTTATTACTCTGATGTAATATTCTGATCTTAAATGTTATGTTAGCAGAAAATCATCCTAATTAACAGAAATAAGGACTCTCAGACACCCATCCATCCAGCAAAAACACAAAATCTGACTATGTATTTCTGTTTAATTTCTAGTGCAAATATCTTTAGATGCTTGAAATGGGACAAAACTAACTTACAAGTAACTTTTCATCTTAATATAGCAGCTTGTTTAAAGTAAATAATGTCTTTATATTGATGAAAAAGTACTAGTTAAAAATGTAAATGCAATATGATATCGCTTTTATTCCTTCACTGCTCTTTTAATCATCACCTTTTCAGATTTGGACCCAAGGAGGAATACATGTATTTCATGAACGAGTTCCTGGAGATGGAGTGGGGCTCCATGCAGCAGTTCCTCTATGAGATTTCCAACATGGACACTGGAGGAAACGCCGGAGGCTTTGAGGGCTACATCGACCTTGGTAGGGAGCTGTCCATGCTGCACAGCTTGCTGTGGGAAGTCATGGGACAGCTCAGTAAGGTGGGTCAAATTTTATTATTAGTCAACTGTGAAGGCTCACCACTGTTCCATGTTTGTTTGAAAAATAAAATAAAATAGCACAAAATGTAAAAGCTCACTGAATGAAGAATTTCAATTCTTGTTTATTGCATTGAGCAAATAAAAATATCTTTCTTCTTAGACCTGTTTCTCGAACTGATAACGGCATAATATTAACTTATTCATTTCTGGTTATGCTTGTTCATGTTTGTAGCGCCAACCAAAGGTTAAGGAGTGTATTTTATTGTTTTTTACTTAAAAAAAAAATTAAAAATCTCCCTGCAGGATGCAATCCTCAAACTCGGACCCCTGCCACGGCTGCTGAATGACATCAGCGTTGCCCTGAGGAATCCGCAGCTCCACATGCCCACAAACCACCAACCGGAGAGACCGAAGGACAGACTCTTCTCCCGCCCATCCTTCAATCGCCTTATGTCCTCTGATTTCCAAAGCCTTATGATGCGTGATTTAAACAGGTATCTTCTCATGGCCCCCTGTCGTTTCCCCACATTTTCTGTTGTCATTACTTCTGGGCACGGAACTTGCATTTGCATGTCCCCGAATAGAACAAAGCGCCAGCAGGATCGGTCCCCGCTGTGGCTCTATAAAGACCCGGCGCATGGCTGTGATTGCAAATGTGCACCTAGGCTGCATAAAGAGAGGATTTACAGCTCCACAAGGGTGTTATTAACAGGGACTCATAAAAAGGCCAAGTGTACACAGGAAGTGAGAGTTCAGCAGCTCATAACAACCCTGGTGTATTTCTAAAAGCCCGTAATGTTAATGCTAATGCACCTCAACCGGCTGTCAGAGCGTTCATCATTCCCTAATTGCCAGCACCATCTGTTTTCCCAGAGTCTTTTCTCACCTTGTTTTTGATTCTTTACTTCTCCAGGATTGTTGGGAGACATTGGACTGGGTTTTAATAACAATAATAAAGGAGATCATTTAGAGCAGGGCGCTCACATCGATCGCGGGAAGGTTTTCAGTCGATCTCGGCAGTAGGTGACAAACTGAACGCCGCCAGGACGCTGAGACCAGCACTTCCTTTACTGACAGGCTTATCAGAAATATTCACCAAGATCCAAAACGTTTGTAGCTTCATCAAAGAATAAAAATAATAATAAAAAAAAATCAACAAAACGTGTTAAAAATGAATAATCTCAGTAATTATTGTTTCAACTAGGTGTTGCGCAATTTAGTGCGTTTCGGCTCCATTAACAAAAGAAGGCGAATCAAAGACCGACTGACTAACAGAGCAGGAGTTTAAATTAGCTAATCAACCGTCGCTGTGTTCAGGGAAGCGCTCATTAATAATCGAGAAATAAATATTAAGCCTGGAAAACTGATATCGTAACGGACTGAATGTTATGTTTTTAATGTAATCTCTGCTCGGCTTGTGGGGCGCAGGCGGTTGCCATGGCAACGGGTGTGCTTAAACGACAAAGAGACTAAAAAGGTACGAGTGGTTTTGAGTTGATCACCTGTTCGGGTTGTCTTACCTTTGTTTACCTTTGCTCTACAGCCGCTGTAGTTTCTGAACGTTCAATAAACGACAAACTTGGCCTAATTACCTCGTTCGTTTGCAGTATACGTCACAACAAACATCAAATAGGACAAATATATTTGATTAAGTTTTACCAAACAAATGGCTTCTACCGCAATAATTATGTGAAATTAAATGAATTATATCCCAACTTCAGAAGATTTGCCTTTACCTTTACAGAGCTCTTTGGTTCCTCCTATCAGTCTGTAGCTTCTCATATTGACGTCATCACACCAAAGTTCAGATCTACCATAACTGACTGACACCTGCTGGCCTCAGGTTTGCAACCAGCTTCTGTCTGAGAAACCAGTAACCTCCTTCCAGTGTCAGAATCTCACTGAGGAAGAAACTGCATTAGGTTTTCTATCACTTTATTATTTCTGCTATAACTGATGTATATTTGCATATAAAATAAGTCAGTAGGGTTTAATTTACAATTTGTATGTCTTCATGTCATGAGGTAGATCTCAGCCGGCTGGTGAGAGAAAAAGTAGATCTTGGTCTCAAAAAGTTTGGGCACCCCTGATTTAGAGGGTCAGCATGAAAGGATTACTCAGCACTTTAGTGACGCAAATCTGGTGCAGGTGGAAAAGTGACGGGTAATGCAAGAGTGATGCCGTCTCACTTTGTTTGTTCCCTCTGCCCTTGTGTTTTCAATTCCTTACTTGTGTCCTGTCATCCCTTATTTTTTCCCAATCTTATTTTCTCCCTCATTTCTATCTCTCTTCCTTCTTGTACAGTTCTTTTTTCCCCCATCTGATTTCTTTTGTCTTTTCCCATCATACTTGTCCATTTTGTTTTGCTATTTAGTGTTTTTCTCCTCTCCTTCGCCTGTCTTCCTTTCCTTCTACCCCTCTTTGTATACTTCTTCTTTCCCTTTTTCCTTGTGTATTTCTTCCTGTTTTGCTTCACTCCTTTTTAGTGTCCTGACTCTCTTTCTTCTGTTTCATCTATCCTTCTTTTCATGCCTTTTTGTCTTTCCTTCCTTCACTGCTTTGTTGTGGCCTACTTCTCTTCCTTCTTTCCTTTATTCCTTGCGCTCTTCCTTCTTTCCTTCCCCTTTTTCTGATGTTTTTCCAGGTTCCATATGAAAACCTTTCTCAGTCTGCCATTTATTCATAGTGAAATAAATATCAACTACTGAGAACTTTAGACAGTTGGGTTTTGAAGGTCTGGAAATATTGTGCATGGAAAAATTGTGTAGGAAACTTTGTTATATAATCACACATACATCGATGCATACTGTGAAGCCTCACAGACGAGTGTGTGGGATCAAAACCAAGCAATTCTTCAGCCTCAGTCCCAAAATAAGTGAATAACATCAAGCTGCACATAATCCATCAGAGCTGAGGGACATCCTTCCACAGTATAGTCTCTTCTTCTGCCTGTCTGCAGCTCGATAGACATCTCGCGCCTCCCGTCGCCCACGACCGGAGTCTCAGCTGTAGAATCCCTCTCCTCCAATCTGAACATGAGGCGTCAGGCCGAGCGAGACCTCCGCTCTTCGTCCAGGGAGGTGTTCTACGTCACCCGCCCACCTCTGGCTCGATCCAGCCCTGCGTACTGCACCAGCAGCTCGGACATCACAGAACCCGATCCGAAGGTAGAGTGTGTAAATGTTTACTTCGTCAACTGATGGCATGATGGTGTTTTAACTCAAATTTCAATAAAAAATGGCCAATGTTTGCACATGCTACATTATAAAAGATAAAAAACAGGTGACATTGAGAAGTCATTGAAAGTCGATGTTTTTTAAAATTTTTATTAAGTTAAATTGCATCCAGATCTTTGCCGTGTTTTTATTTGGCTAGCCTCATTGGTTGTTTAAAAATCTCTGATTGCATTTGAAAAGAAAGTTTCCACATTTCTCATGACCGCTGAGACGCAGCGGCTTGCTAAAACATTCATCCTGTTTGAACATTTTCACATTTTGTCACCACACAACAGACATCAGTGCATTTTAGTGAACGACCAACACAAAGTAGACCCTCCTTTCACTTTAACTTTAACTTTAAACTTTAACCTTTAACCTTTAACTGCTTTAAATCTTGTGTGAAAAGGCTGGAACAGAAAGCACATTGAAACATAAATGTTTTGCCAATTCTACTTTGCAAAACAGTCCAATCTCCTTCAGATTGGACAGAGTACGTCTGTAGGCTTCAATTCTCCAGTCTTGCCACCAATTCTCAATTGAATTTAGCTCCAGACTTTCACTGGACCATTCTAACATGAACACACTTTTAACTATTCCATTATAGATCTGACCGTATTGCATTCAACATTGTCAAACCTTTTCTGATGTCATGTAACCAGGACATTGTCTTCCACAGATTAATTGTAATCCTTGTGTGGCTTTTTGCAAGACGCAAATGGGACTCATCCTTCCATGGCGATCAGATTTTTGGAGTGGATGACTAATAAACATCCTGTCGACAGATTGTCAAAGCCAGGTTTTGGATCTCAGTGTTTCCTTTAGCGGTTTCATAGACCTCCAGGCTTCTGACCTAATTAATGCTCTCCTGCAATCAATGAATCAGTCAATGACTCAATCAATTAATGAATGATTGCTTACTGTCCAGGTCACCATGACCACTCCAAAACTTCCTGTTGCATATCTGCCTGTCTGCTCCATATGAAGTGGGCGACCCCCTGTTTTGTTCACACTGTAAGGAAATATTGGAGAAGAGTGGCTTACCCAGGGTGCCAAGTAACACAACTGTAAGTGGTTGGTGTGCCACATAAAATCTTGATGAAATACATTTATCAAGAGTCTCCTCATTTAGAAACAAGAGAACAGTGTCAGAAAAAATCGCCAGGCAGCAGTTTACTTTCCAAATGAAGAACTAAATTAGAGCCCAAGAGATTTCAACACAGCACTGTTTGTAACCAGCTCTGTTACCTGTTTTAATTGGAGTTTTCTCTGCAGATTATAAAGTTTTAGGGGAAAAAAAGCATTTCAGTGATTCACTAAGTTTAATGGCCCAATTTGAAGGAGACAAATAATAGTAAATGATATTTTGTAGCATTGTGAGCATTGTGTGTTACAATGCTGGCATTATAACACACTCCAACCAGCAAGAATTATTTGTCTAAATGTTATGATTTGTTTGAAATTAGAAATGACTGTTTTTGTTTTTATTTATAAATTTTTTAAAACATGGAGAAGAGTGAAGTTTCAATAAATATTAATGTATTCACAATGCCTGTGTCCCTAGTTTGGGTTCCTGTTACATGAAACCAAAATTTATTTCACTAGGTTTAGAATCCAGCCTAATGAGGAGAAAATTAAATTTATTTTACTAAAATTCAAAAATGTAGCTCTTTGATTTTAATTCATGAGCAAGGGTCTTGAAGTTGAAATTTGAAACTTATCATTTACCAAAGTCAATTTCTTGTAAGAAATTTGATTTAAATTCCAGGTAATTATGTTTTTAAAGAAGTTAGTTCATGTAAGTATTTTCTCCACTGTTTGTTCAGTGGAGAACAAAATCTTTTCATAAAAATATTTTCATATTTTTGTGAAAATATGAAAATGTTTTCAATAAATTTTAAAATGGGATCAAATGCAGGTATAGTGGGCAATGTAGACACAAATTGCGTTTCTTTAGGTGAAAAGTAATAAATGGTTCTTATTGTCACTTTCACTGTTATTACAATCCTACCACTAAATATCTTATATGTAAATATTTGTGTCTATTATTTTGTTGACAGGTTCATATAAATAAGTGCCTTTGCTGCAGATAGAAAAAGTGAACATTCATTTTGTTTCTCTCTCAGGTCCACAGTGTCAACAAAAGCGTCTCCATGATGGACCTTCAGGACTCCCGAATGAACAGCATCTCCAACCTGAACTCCGTTGGAGACATGCTAGCCTCCTCTCAGGCCTCCATTGCTGGCCTCGGCCACAGCTTCGGGAACCTGGGCGCCCCGCTTCGTATGGGGGGCCACTTGCCCCCGGGGTCATCTGGCTCTGGCCTCAGACTGAGCCAGATGGGCCACGTAGGGGCCCCAACAGAATCCATCTCCCAGCAGCAGCAGCAGGCAGCTGCAGCGATGCATTTCCCCCTTTCTTTCCAGAATCCTCTATTCCATCTGGCTGCCCAGAACTCCCCGGCTCAGTCCCAGGCTCCTCCTCCAGCTGCCGCCCCTCCTCCGCTGCTCCTCACCCCGGAGGCTGAGAACGGCCACCCCGACTACCCGCCCGCCTTTGGCAACAGCGCTTTCTCCCGCAGCGAGGACCTTTCTGCCCTGCAGTCGCAGAGCAGCCTGGTGCAGCCCAGCATCGTACATTCGCACAGCTACAGCGACGACTTCACCCGGCAGAATCAGAACAACGACTACGCCTGGCACCAGCTGTCTCTGCAGGTGCAGGTAGGAGCCGCTCCACTGGTTTCACACATGGAGAATGATGGTTTGATGCTGTGAGTCTGCATTCAGTTTTAAACATTTATTACAAGTTATCTACTTCACTGTCACCATTAAAATGCTTACATTTAATTCAATAGATCGAGGAGGATTCAAGTGTAATGATGACAGTAAAGGGGTTAATAAATAAGTTAAATAAGAACATCACTTAAAATTTTTATGAATAAAACCAGTATTTACAGATGTAAATCTGAAACAATCCATTTAATACTTTAAGATAACATCAATTCTCTCCGTGATACGTAGACTGTGGCACACAACATTTTAATTTTTCATTAAAATTATTTTTATTGGTCTTATGTAATATTCAAATGTTAGTAATAATCATCAAAATCAGAAATAAAAGCTCAAATTATGTATCCCAGTGTGTGATTGATCCACATTAGAAAGCAGTCAATTCGCATACCTTTTTTTTTGTCACTGTATGACATTAATTCAAACTAAGTCATTCCTATTTTAGCTCAGCTAAGATTACCAAAATTGCTATTAACTAAATGCCAAAGTAATAAGAGTCTTTTAGTTTTAATTCGGAAGTGAGCACTGCATATGTTTACTCAGAATTTGGAAGAATTGCATGTTAAACTGTATAACTTGGGCCAAAAGTCAACAAGATTGTCGAAATAGTTTGTTTGAACAAAACAGAAACTAGTATGGCTTGGTCAGGTCTGTAGGCCACCTTGCTCACACACCTTTTCAGCTCTGTCCACAAATTGTTTATGGGACCAGACATTCAAAACGTTGAATTTGGTGTTTTTAAATCACTTTAAACAGATTTAATGGTATGATTATTTCTATTTGTGACTAAGCTTTACCTTCCTGGCTCATGTCTTGAGATATTGCTCCAATATTTTTCACATATGGTTATTTCCTCATGATGCCATCCACTATTTTGCATAAGTCCTACTAGCAGCAAAACACATTAGCAGCATGATGCTTCCCACACCGCCCCTGTATTTAACAGTTGTGATGGTATTCTCATGCTTAAATCTTTAGAAATAATGACTTCTTCCTTGTTGCGCAGCCTTTTAGCCCATGTTGTTTTAGCTCTTATTTCACCGTGGATAATGATAATGGTATTCTGTAACAGCTTCAGCGAGCATCTTGACAGGGTTTTATTTTTTGTGGGGGAGGGGGGGATTGATGCATACATTGCACCAAAACATGATTATCTGGGAGACACAGGTTCTGTCTCCTTTCTGAATTATGTGAAACCTTGACATTTCCACACTGTTTATACTTGCTAAGTATATGACAGATGTTTTGTTTAGAAATTTTACCCAAGGATGAAACAGACTTTTGATTCGTGATTCTCTTCCAGCTACGTCAGTGTTTTAAATTGATTCATTATTGTTAAAAGTTTCTAAACTTAAAAGCATAGTGATGTTACAGTAGTGTATGTAAATTGTCAATACAAATATTTTTATATTGTCTATGTAAATAACTGTTTTCAGAGTCAGCAAATATGTGAAATTTACTTTTTTTAATGGAAAAATCGTAAAACAACTTTTTTTTATGATCTGCTGAGATGCACTAGTATATGACTCAGCTGTTTAATACAAAACAGTCCCAAAATTATTTCTGTGATGAGCCAAAAAGATAATCGAGAGATGCCGAGTGCACAGAGAATAACATCAGAAACATGAACTGTGCTAAATGTATCAATGGTTCTGCTTCCATTCAAAACATGTTTTCATGCATCTTTTACAGTTTTTGGTCATAACTTGATTTATTTTCGACTGAGTTTTTTTTGGTCAAGTTAAATCAATGAAAACACACAGAAGTACTGCAGTTAACAATCCAGTTACATTATTTAAAATTTTGTTTTACACTATTTAAAGCAGTTTCGCTTGATTTTATGTCTACACTAAATGTTTGGGGTTGTTAATAGGGTACCTATTTTTGCATGTTGTTTTATTCAGTTTTAATTAGCTCATTTTATTTCCACAAATCTATACCTATCTAAAAAAAAAAAAGAAAGCTGCTTAAACGGATCAGTTTAAGCAGCAATGATTTCTTCTGAAATCATTGTAATATGCTTATAGAGATGTAGGAAATTTGTGGTTTTCTGTTGCATAATTTGGCATTTATTAATCACAGAATAAGTCGGCTTAAATTTGAGTGACTGATATCTGCAGGGTTATCAAACACATGAAGTGTTTGATCAAGGACCTCTGATTGAGCAACATAATAAGCAAATCCTACTGTAAAGTTAGAGGCTCTTGTTGTGCTGCCATCTGAATCCAGACGTTTGTCCCGTCCCCGCTTCATCTGGACTCTGTGAGAATGCTTCACAGCCGCTGCACTGTGCGTCCTTGTTTTAACAGTTCTGGTTATTAGCTGTCGGCCAACCGGGCAGATAACAGTGTCGGAGCTGCTGATGCTGCATTATCATTATCTTTCTTAGCCACGCATGTCATGTAGATGTGGTGCAGCTCCTCCACTAAAGAGTAAAGACAGAGAAGTTTCAATCGGAAAACGTTTCGGCTTTAATTAGACTGCTTGATGGGGTCAAGAGAAGTGTGTGTTTTCTGATGCATGTTTAAATGAATTCTGCGGCTGAGGATTGGTTGGTGTGCACTCGGGCCGTTGATCCGTCAGGCTGATGAGCTTACTATAAGGCGTGGATGTAAAATTACGGTGTTTAATGATGCTTCCGTGTCGTATTGAGCTATTTCTGTCCCGCTGTGTGGGCTTTAATGGAACAAACATCACAAGCCACCTGCTTATTTATACAGATGGTGCATTCAGGAAAGAGCTTTAAGAATTAATGATTAATCTATCCATCCATCACATATGATTGCAGTTATTTAGGATGCTAATCAAAACTAAACTTGCAAATTCCTTTGCGTTTACACAAATATGAGAGCAAAATAGAGATCATTCTTAAGTGGTGTCATCTTAAATTAGAAAAAAAAAATCTAAAAGGTTGCGTCTCCATGAGCATCTGCTGACCCAGTTGTCGTCAACTGTGATTGTGGAACAGATGGAGGGTCTCAGTCGGAGGCTGCTTAAGGTGTGAGCAGCTTATAAGCAGGTGAAAGATCTTGAATTTTGAATCATGTTGCTCCGTCTGGTGGAAGTATTTCTAACACTTTTACACTTACAGTAAGATACACAGAAAGGGTGAACTGACTAGGGTATTGAAGCAAAACTGCTCCATCCCTCACATTAAAGATTAATTTTGAAAAAATGGGGCATACCTTTAAACTTAAATTATCACTTTGGCCCTAATGGGTTTTTTTAGGAAGCAAAGTTTTCTCTTTGTAAAGGAAAGAACTTTCACATCAACAGTAACCTCTTGTTATTGGAGACGTGTTTTAGCATCTTGTGGTCTGCTGCTAAGGGGAACTTGCTTGGAGCAACAACTGCAGAGTGGGGTTGTTTCAGATTTCCTCCACTTGCAGACCGTTTTCAAATGATTTTGATACTTCTTTAAATGATCAGCTGCTATATTCTTCTTTTTCAATAATCAGCTCTTTGTTGGATCTCCCCATGGAGCTCGCTCGCATTTCAATTGTAAAGACCACACCAAACTTAATGTCTGAGATTTAACAAGGGAAACCTTCAAAACTCACAGACCTATGTTTGGTTGCAGTCATTTTAAGTGACTTAATCTATTACTTACCAGAAATGTATCTTTTGAAAATGACATTTTTACAGAGAATGTCAAGATTATTATAATTTTTTTTCAATTGATACCTTGTGTTTACATACTTTAGAAAATACTCAGGCTGTTGTAGGTTGTCCTATTTTTATTTTTTTTTGTCATGGCTGTATGTAGGAATTCAGTGCCACAGCAACAAAAATGAATACTCCTCTCAAAATAGACAGATAATCTTTCCCGCGTTGTGACTCATACTGTTTTCTTTTTTTTTTTTGCATCCATTTCCCTCTCAGGAGTCTCTGCAGCAGCATCATCTGATGGGAGTCACATCTCAGACAGGCACCGGCACAGGCACTCCTGCTTCCTTGGCTACACCTCCGACCACAGTTCATCCGTCCCGCCAGTCATCTATTGCTGCTCAGCACCTCAAGTCCCAGCGCTCCATCAACACACCTGCCACTGCCACGCCTCCAAAGGTTCGTCCGCAGAGCAGGAACCTCCTCCTCAACTCCTCGGATGCGAGCTTCAGCGGCAGTCAGCCAAAGTCCCGCCCATCGAAGCAAATGACACAGCAGCAGCAACAGCAGCCGCCGCCACAGCAGGACGGGCAGCTGCTGGTCACTGACAGTCCGGCTCCAGGGCTACCCTTCCAGACAAGCTCCGCTAAAGAAAACCAGGCTCCGGCAGCAGCTGCAGAGGAGTCCACAGACACACCCACAAAAAGCAGCAAGAAGCCTCAGCAGTCACAGCTGCAGCCGCCGCAGCAGCATCTCCTGAAACCGGTCGCAAACAAACAGGTGAATGCTGCAAGTCCCTGAACAAAAACAATAAAAGGTCTTTAAGCTGAAACTATTTAATGGTTAAAACAGGATTTGAAATCTTTTTCTTTTTTTTTTCTTGATTGATGTTTCAGGGTAACAGCCAGGGAATGAACGAGCGGACGGTCGCATGGGTCTCCAACATGCCACACCTCTCTGCCGACATCGAGAGCCTGCGGCCGGACCGCGAGGGCCAGCTGAAAGAGTACTCTAAGAGCATGGATGAGTCACGACTAGAAAGGGTCAGCTGCTTTTTCACCTGTCAGAATATTTTATTATTGTTTGTGATTAAATAACTGTAATAATAATTGTGTTTTGAATGACCTTGATTTTAGAAATTAGAGACAAAAGAGGAGCCTTATGGGGTTTTAGTCAGATAGGTGTTAGCTTCATGCATGGACTGTTGCAAAAGTATTTAAACTTGGGATTTTAAGTGATACAGAGTAGCACATAATTTAGAAGTGAGATGAATCTAGCACATATTTTTAAATATCTTCAAACACACAAATTGGAAAAGTGTGGTATTTTCATTTTAGGATCTCATTATTTCAGTATCTCAGAAAAAAAAGTTGTAGAGAAAGTTAAAACAGGGCTAGATAATAAAACAATATGCCAAACTTACACACCACCAACGTCCTCACAGTGAAACATAATGCTTTATGGGCACATTTGTTATAATTCTTCAAGTTCTTCTGTAAGATAGCAGTATACTGTACTTTTTTATATGTAAACACTTCCATTTCCAGAAGCATGAATACTTTTCCAATGCAATGTTTTGGTGAAATCATATTTGTAATATCTGGTTCACCTTTCAGGTGAGGGAATACGAAGAGGAAATTCACTCTCTGAAGGAGCGGCTGAAGATGTCGCATCGCAAACTGGAAGAGTACGAGCAGAGGCTTCTGAGCCAGGAGCAGCAGACCAGCAAGATCCTGCAGCAGTACCAGAACCGCCTCGAAGACAGCGAGCGGCGCCTGAAGCAGCAGCAGCTGGAAAAAGACTCTCAAATCAAAGGCATCATCAGCAGGTGATTAGCTTTCAGGCTCAGCAGGCAGTCATACCTGGTTTCTTCTGTTTTGTTATGTTTGCTTCACAAAACAAACGTGCATTTGTTCAGGTGAGTGTCACACATTGTTTGCCACAGCCAAGATCCACAAAAATATCCATATCTAACTATTATGAGGAGTGTTAAACATAAGATTTCATTTTAATCCTGCAGAAACATAATCCTTTTTAATGCCGCTCATAATCACGCAAGAAGATAAAACACAAAACCTTCTTTGTTAATTAAACTCTGCACCTTTTAAAATGTAAATGTTCTATTTACATAAAGTTGAGGGAAACATATCTTAAGAGTATGAAAACACACAAAAAATGCATAATTATACAAGTATGAGCTGATAGCAGGATATTAGAGTTTTTTATTAAAGAAACTGATAGAAAAAGATCGCAGATGTCGCTTTATTCATGTCTGACGGCTTGGTAATGTAGGTGTGTGTGAGAGAGAGACATTGTGGAAGAAGCACTATCAGTGTGGTTAAAGTGCCTTTATTGAACCTGTAGTGGCTGCCAGTAGGAGAGGGGAAGCCATGTAAGTGTTCCCTGTTGAGAGGCAGAGGAGAAGAGAAGGCCAGCTTGTGATCCTCTGAAGCCTCCTGCTTTCTACTTCAGTGCAGCTGAAGGTCATCTCTGCTCTCTCATTGCAGAAGCAGTGGAGCACAATGAGCTGTTGTTTTTATTAGAAATCTGTGTGGAAATAGAGGGCAGGTTCTATTGAAGGCCGCTGTTATGTGTTCGGTCCAGGAGAGGTCAGCAGAGATGAAGAAACGCAGGATAGCTCTGATTTGGCGTGTGCTGATATGAGAACCTGAAGGCATCATTTCCCTCTTCAGAATTATTAATTGTCATGTATGATAGTATTAAAAGTACATAAAAATATGCAATCATGTTTGATGAATAAAAATATTCCTGAAAAGTATATTTATTTCAGTAGCTAAATTCATATGAAACACATAATTACACACTGACTTTAATTCTGTTAAATGTAACGAATTCCAGCTTACTGCTAATGAAAACATTACATTTAATATTAGAATTTCATACCAGATATAGAAAAAATATATTTTTACTAAAGGAATAAGGGATGAATGTGTTATATTTTCAAAAAGTTCTTTTAATCTCGCAATCTGAACGCATATCATAATTTCTTGAACATGACTGTATATTACAGATCTCCTTAAAATGTTAAAATACCATTAGCTTAACTACTAAAATAATACTTACTGACACACACACACAGATTATTAATGTAGCTTTTTTAAAAACCGCAATGAATAATATTTGCGACTTACAAATTTCCTCTGTTTTTTGCCTTTTTGTCACAGTCGCAAACAATTGTTCCTGATTATTGAATGCTTTCAATAATCAGAAACAATTATTTGGGACAAGGAATGTTCATGTTCAAATTTCCATGGCATTGTAGCTAGAAGAAGGGTATTTAGTTTATAATTGATTAAATTAGAAGTAAGTTCCTATATGTTTAGGATGTATCAGTGAAAAGTGCAACATTTGACTCGGGACCTCATATTTGTAAGAAGAATTTTGTCTCTTGTTGGACTGAACTGCATTTATAGAAGAAACATATTTAGGGGTTCAGCTAATTTGTTGTGGAGAGCTGAGCAGGCGGATAGAGGAACATTAGGAACCTATTTACCCAGAGGCAGAGGACTATCAGCCAGCTTACCAACAAGAATGTTTCAGATTATGTCGCCAAATGTTGAGCTACAGTCATTGAAAAGCATTTACAGCAACAAAACTCCCAAAGCGGTCCAAAAAGCTTGACGAGCTTTGGATATGGCTTCTTCAGTGAATATGTTTGTCTTCTTCAAAAACTAATGAGGATCAAATGTGGGAGGGAGGCTGGCTTTGATTAGATGGAAAAAATGGACTCTGAAGGCACTTCATGGGATGGATGTGTTTATTTGCTGTCATTTCAGTTTTTTCTTTGGGTGTGCAAATGGGGTTGCAAACTTCAGGGAGTCTGGAATAGAGGTTTGTCTCAGGGATGGAATTACATGAACATGTAAAAACTTGTGTACTGAATCAAGGTTCCAGCTGGAATTAGCTGACATCTATCATCTTCAGGGTCATTTGGGTGAATATGTAGTTTTCCGCAGTTGCATTGAGTCGCAGAAGTATTCAAATCCCTAGAACGTTTTTTTTTTTTTATTAAGTTTATTGCATTACAAACACAAGCCTTATTTCTTGTTGGGATTTAATGTATTAAAGCAACACAAAATAGTCACAATATTAGGTGTCACAGGTTCTATGCTGGATTTTGATATAAACTTTGACTGGACCATTTTAACACGTGAATATGGTTCAGTTGAAACCCATTTCATCGTAGCTCTCGTTGAATGTTTAGTGTTGTGAAATCCATCCTCATTTATAGACTCTAGCAGGTTTTCTTCCAGGATTCAATCTGTAGCTCCATCCACCTTTCCATCAACTCTGACCAGTCTCCCTGCTCTGCTGTGTTTCATCATGGGAAGAGAGTTTTCATTTTGATGTCCTCTGTGTGGCTTGCAGTGTTTTTCATGTAATTTTGGTCTTATTTGACCTTCTTTACTTACTGTGTCCATAACTGAGGTGTAGAAAACTGGGATCAACACTTCTTATAATCTTCTTTCAATAATTGTGTTCATTTTGCCACTCAGTAAAGGCCTGAAATGGTTTGTTTGCCTTTCAGCTGAGCCGGTTAAAAGTGTTTGGAAGATAGATTTAGATAAATACTGAACAGCCCTGGAAGAAAAAACTGTGCAATACTTGTGACCTTCCAGCAGGAACACGACCCCAGACTTCCTGACAGAATTACAATGGAGTAGTTCAGCTCAAACATGCCTAGTTCAATGAATCAAACTGCTGAATTAGATTCAGCTGTATTGAAACAGAGTAACATCTAGCAGCTTTAGGACACAAATCCCAGAGGACTAAAGTTTGACATCCTTGGTTTAGATCATGTTTTGGAATGGACCAGTCAAAGTCCAACCTATATTAAGTTGTAAATCTGTGGCAAGACATATTTTATATTCAGATGCATATTCCAGACAAATGGGCAAAAATAATTAACATTCCAAATGTATAAAGCAGAGAGACACAGGCTAAAAGACATGAAGCTGAAATTACAGCTAAAACTGGTTCTGCAAAGCCACTTTTCATTTTCCTACCACTACAGTAATTGACAGTAATTGCTTATTTCATGCTGGCTATCACACAGAAATTCAAGGGTTGTTACTACTTTTGTGTAGCCTAAAGTCAAGGTGACTTGTTGTTCTGCATCCCAGTAATCCCACTGTCAAAAACATTCTGAAGAAAACCAGTTTTGTTTTTCTTTTAAATAACATGTTCATTCATTTTCAACATGATGATTTGAATTACCTTCATATTTTGTTAGTTGTCATTGACTTTTGTATATTTATGTTGTTGACTTTGTACTGCCATAAGGAGAAGACTGTAACATCTAGTCTTTCACTTTAAGGGTTTTCAATGGATTTTTCTTTTTTTCAAGCAGAATAATCAGTTTGAATCAACTAATAAAGCTGAAATTGTGGCCAAGTCTCTAATGTAAAGTTAAAAATAAAGATTATCTAAACCTAGACAGGCTGATTGTGACAGAAATTAATACTTGGAAGAAATTATCATAATAATAATAATAATAATAATAATAATAATAGTGAGCAGACAATACATGACCGTACACTTCACTCATCCACAATTTCATTTTACATTTTCTGCACCTGAACAAAGATTAGATTCACTTTTGGGCACCTCAGAGGATGCCCAGGAACACTTCAGGACCTTAATATCATCATATGGCTGCACAATCTCACAGTACATCTGAAGAACGCCGGCTTCATAACTCTACTTTTGTCAACCGGTCTGTTTGTTTCTATTTCCCTGTTGTCAGACTCATGGCTGTGGAAGATGAGCTGAGAGGGGGTGCCATTCCTGATATTAAGCCTCGAATCCTCACAGACCAGGTTTGTGCCTGTGTCTACACCACCAGTCATGTCCTAAATCATTATTGCATCACATCCAAGAGCGTTTTTCGTAGAAGCCAGCACAGGTTGAGATGTTTGCAGCAGCTTCCACATACGTCAGCCACCTCCATCGTTCAGTCCACGCTTTCTTGTCTGATCAAAAAGCAACATTTCACCGCATCTTGCACACACTTGGCGGGTGGGCATAAGGATCAGGCGAAGCAGAAATCACGAATCCTTAAAACTGCGAAGGAACAGCAAATCTTCCGAGCAGAAATTAGATATTATTTACCTCGAAGAGCTTATGATTCTCTGGAATGCATTTATCACTGAGGAACTGTGACTCACCAGCAGCGTCAGTGCAATTCAAGTTGCTGAATGCACCATGTGGGATGATTGGTGACGCAGGTGAAGAGGCTGTTTGTGCTTAAATAATATAGAGAAATTTAAAGGTGCCTAAACTCATGGAATATATAAATAAGGAAATACACGACTCGGAATTCCTTCTGCTCATAGTTAAACGGAAAGAGATTTTAATGCACATCTGCGGAACCAAAACATCCCATTCACATCGTTACAGAAATCCAAAATCTCTTGACTTCTACTTCTGACATCACTTTTTTATAGAGTCCCAGCTCTACTGGTGTGTATTGGGAAACTTTGACCAATGGCGTTACTCCCCTCCATTTGCGTAGCACTTCTGGCTCATTTTACACTGGATGTGTATTGGAAGTTGCGAGAATTAGGAGTTGACCTCCTGGAATTAGAGACGTCTTGACCTCAACATCTGCTCCAATTCAGATGAACTATTAGTCAAATTGTTTGTTCCTTATCTGTCCAAACAGAGGTTATTTCCCAAGTCTTGGGCTCCGGCCCGGTTCCTTTGCAGGCGAGCAGGGGAAGGGTTGGGTGCCAGAATTTTCTTGCACAACAGCTTAAAACTAACAACTTTCCTCTCTTAAGTGATTGTTATTCCACAACTCTCCAAATCTGAATTCCTTCCTGACTTCTAGGTCAGATTGACCCAACCATTTGACACAGTACATTTCTTTTAGGTTAAACATACCTTAGTGCGAACCAACCAAACATCATAATTTTTAACTATCAATATAATTATATTCCTCTACAATAACTCGGAGGAAATATTTGCTATCCTTGAAATATACCGTCACCTTCTCTGCAGCTCCAAGGAGCACAAGCAAACCGATCAAATTGTGTCTTGAAAGACAGACAAATACGGAAACATTTCAGCACCGGGCCTGCTGTGAAATTTTTACACCAGAAACCTAAAATAAATAAAATGCGATGGGATTAAATGTCCAAACTGTGCAATCTAATTTGGAGTCTGGCGAGACTTTAGTTATGACTCTGCTGGATTAGCCTCCAATCTTTGGTTTAAAGTCCTGTCAGAAGAGGAGTATTGTAGAATTAAAATCATCCGTCATTTCATTAAGACCTTTTAAAGTTCTCTTTTTCATATTAAGTTAATATTTTTTAATTATTATTAAAACACTCAACCTAAAAAGATTAAATCCTATTTTAACCCTCACTTTCCAGACACATAACTTCAATAACTTTAAAATTAAATAATGGCTTCAATATAGATAGATTTCAAGACCTCACTGATACATGCCGTTTCCGTTTTATAACATCATGAAATAATCAAAAAAATTGGAAAAGATATCACGTAGAGAATTGAGGATCTCCACAAGTTTGGCTGATCTTTGGGTTTCCAGATGCTTCAAGGTGCGACATACATCATCGAGAAATTATATATTAGTATTAGTACAGTATTCTCCATGATGTTTGAATTCATGAGTCCTGAGACTTTACCCTCACATATTCCTACCCAATCTCAATGCAAAAGTAAATAAAAAAATAAATGTACTGTTGTTTGGGATTAGTTGTAGATTAAATGTATTTATCCTCAACTAAGAAATGTGCCTTTTAAAATAATATCACAGCACATTTCTTGTCATATCAAAACCATGTTTATTTATTTCCCCATCATGTCATTCCATTCTGTCTTCAGAGTCTTGCTATTAAGCCCTGTAAGCCTCTGTTGAGGGGTCATGTTATCAGACATTAGGCCAAGATTTTCCAAAAAGTAAATTGGTAATTTTCATGTCAAGTTAAAATATTCAAATATGTAAAGGGATCTGGTGATCATGTGGACTGGAGAATAGTTCTCATCAATGCTAGGACTACAAAAGAGAAGACCTCTCTGCTTCTTTGTACTGACAGAAATAACCCATCTAATTTTTCATTATGGCAAAGTGTAGCACACATTAAGATGCGACTTAAGATAAAGTTTTCATGCACCTCTGATTTTAAATATTTTTGTCTGAATTGAGCCTTTTTAACTTTATTTAAATGTGCAAAGTTAAAACAGGGGAACACTTTTAAATATCACAGTAAAACTAGGCCTGGATAAACTTGGAGAACCCTGAAGTTTCCCACATTTCCCACTGTAAGTTAACCAGCTGTTGTGTCTTAGCAACACAGTTATTCTACTGTCAAATTTAACTTAATATAAAAGAAAAACCTCATTTGAAGAAATATTAGGCTAAGATTCTGAATGTTTGTCACCTTTCAGCTGTAAATGTAGAAAAATGGTAATTGTATCTATTTTGTCTTCTGCAGTCTCTCAGCCAGGTCTATGGGGGCCTCCCTGGATCCTGACTGCTAGCTCCAAAGTGACCAGAATTCATGATGGTCACTCGGGTGTAAGAAGGTGGATCAAAACGGCTCCTACAGACTGACTCGAGTCAAAGGCCTACAAAGGACCAACGATGGTGTCATCGCACAACATTATCCATTAAGAAATATTTTCAAAGTTGTTGCAAATATTAAAACTAAGCCTGTAACAGAACTTGACAATCAACTCAGCAAGAGGACCAACGTGTGCAGCAAATGCTTTGCACGGTTTGGTTGAAATATAAGCCAGTGCCACAATAACGACAATACTGTTCCTAAAGAGTTTTTGTAACTGTGGTGAAGAAGTTGTGGAAAACAGTGGGATGAAGACGGATTTAAGATTACTTCCCCTCTTCTACAAGAAGCTTCCCACTTCAGTGGCTGAGGATAAAATGTATAGAAGAGGCTTTTACCAGGCACAATATTCCTTCATGGTGACGCCTTCAGCAAGCAACAAGCATGTTGTTGAATCATCAAATATTTTCTACTTTAGATTTAGTAGAATTTAGCTTTTTTATTTTTCTTTATATTATAGCCATCTCATCTTAAAAAGCCAGACAAGTTCTACAATCAGCTGATTTGAGTACAATCTGAGGTCTGTGATTTAACTTTTTAAGTTTGAAAGATATCGCTAAAACTTGACTTTCAATGTGTATAAAAATGTATTCGTAAATATTCTAAATCCATTTAATAATGGGGACATTTAAACTAATCTAATTTTATAAAAGTGATGGATATAATGACAACATGGTGATTTTTCAAAACAGTGATACAGATTGCTATTTTTCTAAGGAAAATTCTGGGCAAATTAAACACATTACAGTATTGTAACAATTTTATCCAGTACCTAGATGTAAGGAGTCTTGGAACCAAAGGTGGTTTGAATGGCAACCAAATTAAAATTCATGTCTGTCCTTGGGTATTTTAAAATATGGTTTGGGTGATATAATGTGGGCATGAGGAATCTGTATCTAAACTGTGGTATGCATTTCTCAGAACAGACTCACTTTCAAGTATGGGGAGGGATTCTAATTGGAGAGTAAAGCTAACACAGCATCACAGAAATGGGTCAAATCAATACAACACATACTCAAATCTTTTTGGACAGGTTAAGTGTCAAATTTTAGTAGTTATACCCTGCCCCTTTTTTAATTAGATGTAAACGCCACCACCTTCCAAACCAAACAACTCTCTGAGTAGCTGCTAGCTTGACTCCGGGTAGCTGCTAGCTTGACTCCGGGTAGCTGCTAGCTTGACTCCGAGTAGCTGCTAGCTTGACTCTCAGTCACTTTGTAACGCTGTTTTGAAAATGTGCCATAAGATTTTATGTTAATAGCTTTGACTATAAATTTACTGTGTCCCTGCTTATAGCTAACACATTAACAAGCATTGGAATACTCATGTTTTTTTGTTTGTTTTTAAATGTCTCTGACGCATACATCTGCAACAATTCTGCATGTGCTTTTGGTGGCAAGAATAAGTAAGTCAGTAATTCTATGATTTTGCTACAATTATCACGCTTTGAGACAGCTTTTCATTGTAAGGCATATTTTTTAAGCTAACCTGTCAGCTCCTCCAGTTTTTATTCAGAAGAGTGTGGCACTGAGCCTTTTGCATTATAGCTACAATATGACGGATGGAGAGAAACGGATTGATTAAAACATTAAAAGACTAAGAAACAGGGATATGTAGTATATGTGCATAAGATTTGACTGCCTTACAGCCTGTAATACAGGGCCCAAAAACAACAAAACCAATACAAAGAAAAAGGAGAAAAAAACAACCTGTAAACTTTGTATATTAAATGTACTTTTTGTAGTCAGGTGATGAATTAATAAGCAGTGTGTTGGTTAACTCTATTAGAATCATTTACATTACAAATTTCATGGTTGATATATTTTATCTTAACCTCTTGCCTTTAAAAATACATTTTACTTCAAGATAAATTATAAAAAATTACATGTTTATGTTACCAGAAATGTATAAAATAGCTTAATGTATATCTATTCTTATATGTAAAATGTATTAAAATCAAGGGTAGGCCCTCAGGCATGTTAAAGTTGTGGCAAAAACTAATTCTTATATTCTATGATGACTCTTAATGCTGCAATCCAGAAACAACAGTTGCGGGCGGAGTGTTTTTCTTTTCTTCCGGAGGAATTGATGATTATTATACTAGCTCGCCTGTGTTGTGTAACCAAAACAGTTGTGGTGCTTTCATCAATGCTGGATTGCAGTTTTAAGTTCTTTTTGAAATATGTATCTATTTATTTACTTGGCCTGCATTGCAATACAGTATTCTAAAATGTTAAATTTCATATCTGTTTTTATTTTTCTGGACGCTGCAATCCTTGGTCTGTGAGAAATGTTTTCAACGAAAGCAAATATAAACTATTTAAAGTTATGCCTATATATTATTGAAGGTTTATCTGTGTTGGCTGCAATGGGCTACCTCTTAAATAAAGCCCTTGCCAGTTGTCTGCTTTATACCATACAAAGTAAGGAAATATTTTTGTTTTATTTGGTTAGAACAACTTGTTTTTTTTAAATTACCCCAAGTACAAACTAGTTAAACCTTTACTACTAACCAAATAGGGAAATAAATCAGGTTCAGATCTTGGTTGCTTGCTTATTGCTATTTCTGGATGTTCCACGCTTTCTGAGGTTTCTCATATTTAAGTGCCGTTACCATCACAGTCAAACTAATATTATTTGCATTCCAAAAATTTGTCATACTCTCAGGTGTTATGATGAGCACAGAGGAAACAAAACAAATATTGCATTTCTATTAAATTAACACAGAGGGATGCACTTGTACATTTGGTTGACCAAAAAAAGTTGATCTTTAGTCACTAATCTAGAGCTAAAAAAATTGAATATGTCATTAAGTTTGCAAAAGCATATCTGTAAGGTCTGAGGAAGCACAAAAACTATGAGACAATTAAAAGGAAACTGTATTTTCAGTCAAAATGTATGCCAGTTATGCCAGTCAGAGCTTTTAAAAATCTGAAAAGGTAACGGGCCCAAAAGCGGCAGCTTGTTCCCTGCTACAGAACATTCAGAGACTTTTTGCAGATGGGAATTTTGGTTAATCCAGATACCCATGAATATGAAACCCTTTTACTTTCCGTCACTCTTTGTGCTCTACATGTCCATTATTGTGATGGACCAGAAGTTGAATTTATATTTGGCACACAAGTTTACCAGTAACTGAAGAAAGATCCACCGTAATAACGTATTAAAAGAATTTATATGGAGAATTCTATTGAACAGTGTTTGTTTGCAAAATTGTGAAATCTTAGATAATTTATGAAATTTTGTGAGATAAAGGGGTGGGGGGAGGGAAACTGCCATATTCCTGAAGGCAAAGCAGGACCTAACAGAGTAAGATTATCTTATATATTTTAAGAAAGAATATACAACATCAGTCAACCTATTCATGTTTCTAAAATGGATGTATAACATTATGGAGTGGAAAAATTATTTTTTTCTTGGCAGCTATTACTCTGCACAATTGATCTACTGTGTCACAAATATATTGCTGGTGGGATTTTTGACTTGAATTAGGCCTCCTGGATGTAATACCTTAATTTACTTGAGGTTTCTTTTGAAATAAGCCATGCCCCATTGATAAGCCATACCCTCCAGACCCCTGATGTTGTGTGGTGGATGTTTAACGTTGGTAATTTTATTTATAATGGTAGTAATCGTAGGTATGATTGCGCTTGTAATTATTATTAGTGTAAGTATACTTGATTGATATGACTTGTTTTGAACAAAGGGAATGTATTCATATTTCAGGTGATTTTTTTCCGAGTGATTTAAATAAATTATTAAATCCCTAATTCTTGATTATCTCTTGTTTCACAAGACAAGCGTCTGGATCTGGGCAATTTCGCCCCTTTACAAATTTATTTCCCTATTTTGTATCTGCATGTTTCCATTCTGTCCCTTCCTACTTCCATGTCTTAACTATATTTAGCCATAGGCCGTTACTTGGTTTCAAAATTTTCTCAAATGTCACATGTATTTTGACTTTATATGTTATATTCTGAAATCTTTGTATTAGACCTTTTTTATATTAATTTTGTTTCTGATTTGCAGCCATCTGATTGTTTCTGTTTTCTTCCGTTATGCCATACAACACATTAGCAATCCTGATCAAACCAATATGAATGTAAGTAGATTGCATTTATGTTGAATTATTGGTAGATAATGAATTTCTCAAAGCTACACTTCCCTAGAGTAGAATATAAAGAATGTAATTAAAATGTTAAGGCAGTTACTATGCATTTCCTTTATGGGTACAAGTTATCTTTTCTGTATTTTCTAGTTGAATACAGAAAATGCATTTTTTTTAAATCTTTGGTACAAAAGATTTTAGGGCAACTGCTGGTATTCAGGTTGACTTTAGATAAGAGATATTACAGTAGGCAGCATGTAGACAGCCATTTGTGTTGTCTGGCTCTGAATGTTAACTCCAATTGAAATATTTAGTTAAAGTCAGCAGGATTCTGTTTTATAATATATACTGGAAAATCTGATTAATTTTAAAGTTTAGCTTGACGACCAGTCAGTCGGTCAGTTTTGGACATAAGAGGCAGATTTTCTGTAGACATAGTCGGTGCCTATTTTTACGTTTTGTAATGAACTAAAGTCACTGGTTGGAAGTGGTCTTACCAATTTTGTGCAAAAACGTGTGCAATATGGTCACAACCTGGTAATGTTGGTGTTGGCCATTTATTTCTGTTTACAAGAGGGATGGGTCCCAACTCAACCCTAAAACACAGCCTGGATCCCACTGCAGCAACTAAACACCTCCAGTGATTCCTTGTTTTACTGCTGGAAAACAAAGGAATCACAAAGAGGCTGTTCATTACAAACAGCCTCTTTGTAATGAATGAAAAAGTGATGAAACGCCACCAAGCATATTTCCTCTATCAGCTCACAGCTTCGTCCTGTGCCGCAGCTAATCAAAGCCAGCACAAGTCACTCATCCAAACGTGGCTCAGCATTCAGTAGCATCATCTCAGTGGCTGTAAGGATAATGAGATGTCAGCTGTTTCCCATCAGAGATCTGCACAGAGACAACAGATGTACAGCAGCCAGGACTCTGACAGGCTTCGAGAGGATGAAGGAGGATCAGTTTCATAAATCTCACTGCTCTTCCTCAACAGCAGTCGCACTCCATTATGTGTGTTATTTAGGCTTATCAGAAAGAAATCTCTATACACCTGGCAATGCTGCTGCATTGTCTCGTAAGAATTAAAATCTAAAAATATAAAAACCGTTTCATCTGAACAAATTTTAAGTTTTGCAAAAAAAAAAAAAATTATTTTAGAAATCTGAATCTTATGTGGTAAAGCAACACGACAAAGCACAAAATGTACATAAAAAATAAGAAATCAGTCCTACTGAGTCAATACTCCCCCTCAGCATCAATCAACCACCATCTTTTGTTTCTGTGTATAAATACATTTCTAGAAGCTATGTATTGTTTACAATGAACATATAAGAAGTGACAGATCTTTTCAAAAAACTATTTTCATGTGGACAAGACCTTAACTGTGATGTCTGAACAGCAGGAACAATGAGCTGCAAAACAATGAGGAAAAAGGCACCAGACATATTAATTCTAAAATATATATTTTTAGGTATCTTATTGACAAAAATCCGCACTGTTAATTACAGCCCCAGGAAAATAGAAATTATTACAAACTAATTTGCAAATATCGGTTTTACATGATAAAGTGGAATTACAGAGCTAATAAGAACTTTATACATTATGCAAATAAGATAAGAAAATGGCTGAAATGTGTTACAGTTTTTAAAGCAATCCTGCCCCCTATTGATAAATAATGTTGCCTTGTATAGTCTTTCAGAGGTGCCAAAGTTTAGTACTCAAGAATTATCTTGCAACTTGGATGCATTCCTGCTCTAACACATCTGAATCAAAAACTGATTCAGTTTTTGTTCCTGAGCTTTGCTCCTTTGCTCAGGAGCTTTGCAGACTCTTTGCATCTCTTTGCAGACTCAATCAGATGATTCAGCTTTGCAGAATCAGATGATTCAGCTTTGCAGAGTCCTGGTCCTGGTAATGAGTCATTCATTTGATTCAGGTGTGTTGGAGAAGGGATGCATGTGAAATAGTACACAATAGTAGAGCTGAAGATCAAAGTGTATAAAGGAGGTCACCAGAACCTTCAATATTTGTATGTTGTTGTTGTTGTGAAAGTATGGGTCAAGTCACACTCACTCCCAAACAACGCATTTAGTCAATTATTTTTGTATAGGAGACCTTTTAGAGTTTTCATTACCAACAAAGTGTCCACTAAGTACTGAATACATTTCAGTACTTAGTACTAATTTGAGTTATTACTAACCTAATTTGAGTTATTTGTGTCTCTTTCTCATTTGTGAATAATTGCTTAATTACAAATGGCTTACAATTTCTTGTCACTAGGTCCCATGACAAAAATTTGTACAGTTAAACACTTGTGGTCTTTGCAGTATTACTGTAAAAACGCCAAAGTTTTGAAAATGGAATCCACAAATAAGCACAGATTCCACAAAAAGTTATGATAAAGAAACTTAATACATATGTATGCAATGTACAAACACAAAGTAATGTATAAAATTCACAAAACACAAATGGTTTGACCATAACATTACCAAGGCGACCTGCTCATTTACCACAAAGAAAACACAAAAGAGACAGAGTAAGACAAAAAAATAATAAATACAAAATTGGTTCACACATACTGTCTTGTAAAAAAAGAAAAACAGCAATGCAGATTCACCAAGGCTAATATAACCACGCAAAGTTCCAGACAAAAATATGCAAGTTGAGAAAAAGCCACTAAATAGTCATTGCTTTTCTAGTTCACGTCTTCCCTGACTAAAAAAGGAGTATCAGCACCATCTTGTGGTGTATTAGAGAATATAAATAATGGCTGAGATTTTTTCAAAGTTCTAAAATATTTCTCATTGTGAAACTTAAAAAGTCTCATTAGAGGACTAAAACTCAAATGTGCATTTTGGCTCTGTAATTATACAAGGCAATTAATATTTTAACGTTTCAATAATATTTGACTGACCAGTTTTGTTCTTGGTTCAAAGAGTTAAAAGTTGCTGATGCAAAGTGTAAAGCAAAAAACACAAAGGATGAACAAATTGTTGTTTCCGTTCAGTTGGTTTTATTTTTACATTTCAATTCAACATGTTCACACTTTACACTGAAATAAACAAGCACAACCACAGTTAAACCGTTCCTGCAACAGCAGAATACAAAAGAGGAGAGATATTTTTTTTCCACAAAAGTTATCAACAACTACAAAATATTGTTTATTCTTTCCAATCAATTAATAAAGAAGAAGGAAAGAAAAGACGCTGGCACAATATCTTTAGGTAATATTTTAGCATATGCTACTTTGAAAAATTTCAAAACATTTACATTTTTATGCAGAAGCACAGAAGCTAAGTACCTGCATCGACATGAACATTCTCATATAGACACCATTAGGGGGAAAAGTGAAATGTTTATACAATGTGCAGTCAGAAGTCTTAAAAGAACAGCATGACTTTCTTTAAGGGAGGCTTTCTGGAGTTCATATGGAGCAGTCAGTGTCTTACCTGCTGTAGGTAGCTGAACAGTCTCAATTCAAGACAAGACATGGTTGTGAATGCATAAAATACAAAAACATGGTTTTATTGTCTGGTATTACTAATAATGGTTTTCCTGATAACAGAGAAATTCCTTCAGTACAACTTTGCATTTCACCTTATTGGGTAGTAAAGTGTGGTGTGTGGTAGTAGCAGAAGGTTACTTCTGTTTACTGCCTGCCTGTGTTTTTCTGCCCTGCACCACTTCAACCATAGACAGTAAATGCTCAACCCTGATATGACACTGACTGATGGAATCATCATAAAAATGATGGTGAGAAACAGAAGTTTGAGGATAATACATATTTGTCAAAGCTGATATTGTTGCCTTCTCAAAAACAATTGCAATTGCTTGCTTTTCAAAACTGAGCGGCTCTGTCTCAGACTGCTGCTGCAGGCAAGATACTATCTGCTCCTAATGTCCCCACAGAACACAAACGATACAAACCCTCTCTATCGCAGAAAAAGACTGAGGAAACGTTGTGTTGAGACTTTACAGTGGTGATGCTCCAGCTGGAAGTGTTGTCAGCGGTGTGTAGCCCCTTGAGTCAGTTTGGCACGTCTGGCTGTAGACGTTGCTGAGAGGAATACCAAGCTGACTACCTTGCCCTAAACCCTCCTCGGAGTTAAGCGCATAAGGCATCTTGGACATGATGGCCAAACTCAGCTTGAAGAAAACATTACGCAGAGCTGTGCGGTATTCCTTCCTGACCAGACAATAGATGACAGGGTTGAAACAGCTGCTGGTGAAAGCTAAACAGTTGGCCAGAGGGAAGAAGTACGTCTGAGCAGTGTAGAACGACTTGCTCATATCAATGATGTCAAGCTGTATCAGGACGCTCCAGAGAGTGAGGATATTGTAGGGAAACCAGCAGGCACAGAAGGACAGCACCACCACAGCCACAGATTTTGAGATGTCGGCTTTTCGCCGAGTGCTGCTGCTGCCTTTCAGTTTGTGCCTGCAGAGGAATCGCAGCAAGAGCAAGTAGGAGAGGATGATGATGGTGTAAGGTAGCAGAAATCCCAGAACCACTCGCAGGAGTTGGTTTATTCCGAGCCAAGCCGTGCCTTCTGGGAAGCGGAGCAAGCATGCTGCGTCATTGCCGCTGCCCACACGGCTGAGGTCTGCGAACACGGCCCTGGGTACCGCCACGATGAGAGCCCCAACCCAAATGATAGCTGTGGTTACCGGGAAGGTACAAGATCTGTTGCACAGGGACGATCCAGGTTTGAGAGCTGTTGCCACATAGCAGTAGCGTGTCAGACTCATAGCTGTCAGGAAAAAGCAACTTGCAAAAACGTTCAGTCCAGTTAGTAAGGACACAGCCTTGCATGTGGCTAAGCCAAAAGGCCAACTGTAGTCCAGAGCAATGTCCACTGCCCAAAACGGTAAGGCAAGAGAAAACAGCAGGTCGGCCAAAGCTAGGTTGAAAACAAAGAAGTTGATGGTGCCTGTGGTAATGGTGTGAGTTGAATAAAGTAGGAACATGACCAGCAAGTTGCCCAACACTCCAGCTGTAGCCACAATGAAGTACACCACAGAGATGAACACTCTCAGCGTTCCATCATCCGGACTCTCCATCCCACTCTCATTGTTTGAATTGTGAAATGACAGCAGAGAGTTGTTGCAAAATGCACCCAAACTACAACTGCTCAGGAGGTTGTAGAAAACCTCGAGCCTCTTCAAATCAAGATTTGACATGTTTTTAACCTCTAAAACTCACGTTTTTGAGGACAGCCTGTTTTTTTTTTTTTAGAGGTGGAGGTGTTTCCGCTTACCCTCTCTGAGACAACTATAAATCAGATAGGCAAGTTCCGGCTGCGCGTTTATTAGATGACAATCGTCTGCTCCTGCGAGGGAAGAGGAAATTATAATTACATCATAGACGCAGCAGTTTATGAGTAAATAAGTGGATTAGCTTGGTCAGATAAACTAATTATACTGAAGTGTCAGCCACAGGGTCAGATCGTGCTGCCCAGATGTTAATGAAAGAAACAAAGTATCTAAATTTTTTATCAAAGTCTTGTGGTTGATTTCATTGCCTAACAGAGGTCGAGATTTGTTCAGTATAATTTTTAACCATACTTGCTTAAAAAAAATTCATGACCACACAGCATGTACAAACATCCATCCTCTAATAACTGATTATGATGTTCGACTTCAAACTAATCGCATTATTTGAACAGGAGATGATCTGCCAAGTAACCCAAATGAGTTTTCCTCAAAGATCTGCCAGATAAAGAATTCTTGACTTGTAGATGTTAAATTAATATTAATATTGAAATCTATAGTTTTTTTTGTCTCTAATTTTCTTCTCTATCTTTTGCTTGTTTGAAATTAAAAAGGCAAGGAACTTGGAACTTGTGCTCAACCCTCTAACATTACTTACTGCCTTATTTATTTATCGATCCAGTTTTCATTTATCCAGCTGTTTATCTAAATTTCTCCCAGTCTTAAATCTACCGGCTTTATTTAAAAGTCTTGCAACTTTGAGCAAGACTTTTAAATAGAAAACACAGTTAATCACTGACATAAATCTGTTACTTAGGCACATCTAGTGTTCGTTAAGTACTGAAGACCAGAATCAGTTTAAATTTCCATTTATTTCAAATAATTTGACTAGAAATTAAATATTACATTCGAATGTAAATCAAATGACCCACCTCACAAGCACAAGCTTTACATCTTCCTGTAGTTTCTATTGCTATTTTCCATGAAAGAAACAAAACAAATCTTACCTGGGAAATGAATGATGGAAAACCTTTAGCTGGGCTTACTGTCATCGCTATGAGCTCTGCTGAAGAACACGGAAAACAGCAATATTCATTGTCCCCTTCCCTTGTTTTAGGCTCCACCTTCTAGAGAAGGATCAACAAGGGTCTCATAAATGGTTGATCATTAACTGTAGGAACCTACTAATATTTAAGTATCGACAATCATATCAGTCTTGTTAAATAAACAACAAAAAAAAAAAACTATCAAATGTCAATTTGAAGGGTAAATTCTTTTTGTCTGTGAGAATTAAATTTTTTATAGAAAGGAATGAGAGGAATGTATTCTAACATCTAGTTTTCAAAATCAAACATTAACACTTCAATTGGAACTATCTGGAGCTAGTCTTTAATTGAAGATTAAGCTATTGGTAATCACTACCATGTTATAATGACTAAATCAAGACAGAAGGATCTACCATAAACAAACAAGAAACCGTATTACTTAGAGGGAAGTTCCGAAATTAACTGAGAATGAAGGTTATCTTTAGTGTTATCAAACTGTGGTTTCTTTGCGACATAATTTGTTGCTACAATTACATGGTTTGACATCAAGGAAAGGTTGGAGAGTAAAGATGAGGAAGGCGTTACCTCTCTCACTCTCTGCTAGATTGATATCCTGTAGCAAATATGTACAAATACTTAAGTACTGGTTCGCTGTGCTGGTCTGTATGCACTTCATTTCACTAGATTATCTGTTATGCAGTGAAGTTTTATATATACATAAATATTTGTATTGCACTGCACGCACTGTGACTGAGTTTTCAGTTGTATGTTTGAAACAGTGTTGCAATACATGTGTGGGGAATGTGCTGTTAATGAAAAGATCCATGTTGGGATCTGCTCCACTGAATTCTTTCATTTCCAGGAAATTATAATGTGGCATTATTATTATTATTATTATTATTATAGTCAGAACTGTAACTATAATAATAATAATGGAGGAAGTGGGTTGCGGTCTAAGAGAGAAATTCAAATGATTGACTTTTTTTTTTTATTCGATCAGCTTTATTGGAAGTGGATGGAAAACAGTGCACTGACGTATTGTTTTCCATCCATAGTTACCAACAGCCATCGCTGCATCTTTTTATAAAACTAATTCATTAAACACCAGACTTTTACCACATGTGCTTCATTCTCCTGCACAGTTTTACTCTATGTACAGTATATGTATTGTATTTGTTATACAGTATTTTGCCTACAGTTAGACAATGAATGGACTGCAAAAACACAAAGTATTATTGGTCTAGATTCAAGTGCAAAGTTTTGGGAATACATAAAATACGACAAAACTAAATTAAAGTACAATTTCTGACCCTAATTAAAACACTACTCATTCTCGCCTTCCTTCCAACCCTCCTTCAGCATTCAAATAAATTCTAAAATAAAGTGTAGCAAAGTATAACAACTCTGATTTGATTTGCATTTTGTTTATCTCTATTTATATGAAAGGCATTATTGCTTTCAGATTAGACCGAGCAGCAGAAATGATTCTTCATTATAAAACGCTGATAGTGGAAAGAACATCAGCAGTGAATGACTAAATGAGATTAGGATGCAAAAGGCGGAAGAGTGAAGAGTCTGATTTATACTGGTCTGCATGCACAGAGTTTTCATAAATGGACTGAAAAACACATGCCACTCCCTGAGCTTTCTGCCGGCAACATCCCGCAGAAACACGTTTCCAACATTAGACGTGCTGTGTAAGAAAAAACAAAAATAAGATATCTGACATCATCTCTATCTAAGTGCTTCTTGTTTGATTTACAAAACTATGTCTATTTGCTAAATGTGAGGATATTTAGAGAAATTATTTTAAGACAGGCTGAGACGATTAAAACTCTAAAAGATCAGTGAAGTCCCAGGTGATAAAGTCAATGAGTTTAAGGTTCTGATTGAGGAACTCCTGCTGATCTGTTTTAAAGTAACACCTTAAATATTTTTTTTTCTTCACATTGAAAAAATCTAATTAAATAAGCCAAAATAAAGAGAATTATGGACCTTCACATGTTTGGGTTCAATTTCCAGACGCCTGATGGTACCATGTCCTTCTGCCTATGCAAGTAGGCATAGACCACTGACTATTTTCAAGGTACACTATGACTTTACAAAGTTACTGTCGGTGAATAACTAACATTTTTTCAATCAGACCATTCCTATAGTTTAAAGTAATCTAATAATAGAGAAAATAGTGGAGATAACCGTTTGCAGTGTGCATTTCTCAGTATGACGTTGAAACAGGGAATGGTTTTGTACGGAGTAGAGCGAACAAGTGACCAGACTTGTTCGCCCCTGAAGACCCATTTTAAGATCAGCACTTCAACATGCATTTTTGCTAATATTACAATTAAATTTGAGAACTATAAAAAATAATTTGAACTGCTTAAATAAAAACATGTCAATTTCTCTTTAGTAAAAAGAAAAATTGTGAGATGAAACAGACCTGAACCCTAACTTGGTAATATTTGTTTTGGCAACAAATATGTAATTGGCATGCGCTATATTACTGTTGTTTTAGATGTTGGCTGTAACATCTAAAACGGGTTTCTGTAACTCCTTTATCTCTGGTATCTTGTCTGTGACTCAAACAAGATACAGTACAGACCAAAAGTTTGGACACACCTTCCTTTGGTCTTTACAAACCTTTGGTCTGTACTGTACCTACTTTCTGAATGAAAGGTCCTGTCTGCTTTAAACTTCAATTTTTCAATGCACAACAGTGACACCCACTGGCTGTTTTTGTGTAGGGTTGTACACAAAACTCAAAAATGGCTTCCTCAAATGGAATGAGTTTCCTAGTTTGATTGCCAAGCAGAAAACTTCCTGAAGGACTATTAGTTTAAGGAAGCCATTGCTGGCTCACTAGTTGACTTTAAATCACACTGTTAAATGCAGAATGTAAAAAAAACATATTAGGCAAAATTAAACAATCTGAAGCAGACCCCCAAATGCTGAAGCAAAACTGAGCTCACTGAGCTTAAGAAACCAATGGAGATAGCAAGGTGACTGGACAAAAACAGCAGTGGAATAGAGTGAATACACATATTTTGTGACATACTTATGTAACTTGTTCTACTTCTAAATAAACTACAACTACTTTCTAATAAAGCAGTTGTTTGAAGCACCCGCCACGTTACTTCAAAAATGACACCAACACCACAGTATAGCCAGAAGAACAATTATCTATAATTCTGCATGTACCTGGTGTGATATATGACACAAATGATTTTGAGTTAAGATTAATGAGATTGACTACAAGCACTGAGAACTGCTAACACGTCTGTTGACATTTACATATTTTATTTACATATTTACATCATAATTTTTAGACACCCAGAAATTGAAAATACGACTTAATCTACATATCCACTTCAGCAAATAGAACTTTGCTAAACTTTTTTTTTTTACTGTGGTAATAATTGTAATGTTACTCAGTTTATTTGGTCTTATTTATGTATTTAAATAATATTTAATAGACAGAGAAACTTGTCTTTGCGTGAAGCGCCTACACGTTTAGAGAGGTGACGCTAATAAAACTCTACTCATTCCTGAACTTTATCTGAAATCTGTTCAAGTATAAATACATAATTTTTTTATTTAAAAAATGTTTCTTTTACTGTACTTTCAGCAGCATCACTCAACAGCTGTGTACACACGGACTTGCCAGATGTTTTGTTATTATGTGGTGTGCTCTTCCTAACACGACTGTGAGCAGGAATTAAACCAGCCACCTAATTTAACTTTCTGTTAAAGAGGGTTAAATTACTTCTGCTGTGATCTGGCACCTTAATAGGAAATAACTTGATCTTCAACAGAACCCACTGTCTCTCCCTAACAATATAAGCTAATAAGGAAAACAATAATAATAATAATAATAAAAATAAAACTGTAGGAGGTAATAGATACTCTTTCAATTATTCATTAAGTAACTTTATTATTTAATTGTAGCATAGTTGACCTTCAATAGTGCTCAACATTCTTTAAATTTGTTTTGTTATTTAGGGATCACATTCATGACCTCCTAATTGAAGGTTGACGACCCCCAGTGGGATCCCCACCCCATGTTTTAGAACCGCTGTTCTAAAACTAAAACTACCTTAATCTAATCTGAACCTCCGCGCACGCGCCCACCCTTCACCCCCACCAGCGAATGGGACAGACCCGCGCGCTCACGCACGTATCACTGTTGCTCGTTATTAACGTTAATAACGTTATCTCTCGCGTCACTCACGTCCCCCCCCCCCCCCTTCACCCTCCTCCCAACAACAACGGTCTGCCGCTGCCGCCGCGGAGCCTCCTGAGGACGGAACTGCGGTTCAGGTGCACCGCTGTGATTTAAATAACAACTCAAGTTTGTGTTAGCGTTGCGAGAGAAGAAGAGAAGGAGACGAGGGGAGATTAGCACAGTGCTGAAAGACAGCTCTCTGATTTGTCGACAAGTGTTTATCCGCTGAAGGGAGCTCGCCATTGTTTTATCTGTGATGGGATTCCTTCAGGAGCAACCTGCCGCCTGACGTTAACTCCCCCGCTGGAGGTAAGAGCTGAAGCTAGGCGACAGTTAACTGACAAAAACACAGTGTTTCCTTGAGGCGCAGGACGGTGTGCTGGCTGGGACACTTCGCTATTGGAGTTAGTGTCGGCGAAAGTTAACTACAACATCCCATCTAACTATTATGACTGTCAGTTACCAGTGCGGCACTCGGCGAAGTCCCACCTTATAGCCCACTCAAACAGCCGTTGCAGGAATAATTGGCGATTAATCACACGTTTGTGAGCGTCTTTGTTGCACCAGCAATAAGCGAACATGTTCAACGCTGCTGAACGTGTGTTAGGTGAGCGCAAACGGGACAGACAACAAGGCTGCCATTGTACCGGATCAGAGGCGGATTAACGGAATTCCTTTTCTCTGCACTGTCTGAACGGCCTCCAGCCTCTCTCTCTCTAGTCTCTGTCGGTGCTGGATGTTTTGAGTAGCTCTCACCTCTTGAACTTTTTAGAAACTAAACTTGAACTCCACCAGCAGACATGCACACACTAATCAGTTGATAGATGTCAAAATGAAGGTGTTGGGAAACATGTGGATGGGGACAATGCTTTTAAAAGGCATTAGCTTCCTGAATTGTGATCCAAACACAAGAAGACTTATAACTGTAACTTAATGTGCATTTTTCTTAATTGGTAACTTATTAATAGTGTAAAATACTATGTATAGTTCTCTTGATGTGAGGTATGTTTATAGAGTCTTCAGGATTCAACAATAAATATCCAACATCCAAGAACATGTAGATTTAGAAATAAAGTTATAGTATTTTCAAATTCCTGAAATTCTAGGGGTTTTCTTTAAAAGGTTGTGATCCAAAATAGTATATTTATCACAAAATTAAATTGACAAGTTTTCTATATATTTTAAGATTTTTGCCATGAATCACTCAGCAAATATTCTTTGATCAATGTTCTTGTTTTTTCAGTGGTTATATTAAACTGTTAACTGTTTTCTAAAAGTCCACTATTGATGCAGAAGGTCAAAGTTTGTCACAAATATGATATTTGTAAATTGTGCTGCTATCTTGCCAGGCCCCTCTTAAAAAAACTGTAGACCTCAGTGAGGTTTTTTTAAAATCTGGTTAAGTGTTATTATTAGAAAATTGTATTTTCAAATTTTAAAAACAGGAAAAGAGAACTTGTATAAAACAAAAATGCTTTCTCCTTGGATCTTCTTATAAGAGCAAACATTTTAAATTGCTACCTGAACAGTAAGTGTCAGAAAAGTGAGTGCACTGAAGCGACATATTGATTGACTTTTGGAACTTAAGTTTGATTTTAAAAAGTTTGATATTGTGCCCCAGCTACGACAGAAAGTAAATAATTTAAAAAGTGAATTCTGAATTCCTATTTTGTTATCATTCACCATACTTAAAACTTTAATATGCAAGTGTTTTTGTTTTTAGAGTAACATCTATCAAATGAAACAAAAACTGCAGCCAGCGACTCCGTTCTCGTTTAAACAGAGGCGGTTTTCAGTGGAATCATAACGATTAGTTGCTATCCAGTCGCTGATTTACACGTCTCCAATGATTGGAGAGTCTCTGACGACGTGTTTTCATCATAAAATGAAAAATGCCTTAAGTAATGCTTGTCATGATGCTCTTATAAGTTTGGAAATGGTCTACAGAAAATAACTGCTTTGTATTCTTGACCATTTGTTTTATCTACAAGGAATAGGTCAGGCTTTTTAGCCAGTAAATGACTCTCTTGGTGTCTTTATTTAGCATAAAGCCAGAGCAATGTGCTCAGAGGCTGGAGCTAATGACAGGTCACAGAGAGGCCAAGATCATCGTGAACTTCTACCTGTCTTGAACTTCAAAGTTTGAACTTCACAAAGTTTTTTGTCACAGCTGTTTTATGAACCTTCAAACCATCAATATTTCTGCTTTATTTTCATTTTACATAATGTGTTCTCTTTACCTGTTCAACACAGTAATATCACTTGTGGCAGACTACCTCCTATCTTAATTTCCTATGTCAGTAGTTAAACGTTTCTTTGTAATTAATGTGCATATGCAAACTGGAGTGTGATCATTAAAAACAGTTTGCATAATTTGAAATGACTTTTTATTTGGATTGGAATTTGTTTACAATGGTAGATTTCCACTTTCATGTGGACTAACGGTTAATTTCAGCCTCTTAGACCTTCTAATATGGATTTATACTAAATGAAGATGCAAAGAGAGTTATATACAGAAGGCAAGATATTTACTGATATTTGACTTAGATTCAAAAATCAAAAGTTATCAATTTATTGATATAGTTTTAATAGGCTTTAATATTGAATGCATTAAAAAAACAGGTTTCAGTTGTTTTGTTTCTTGCTGTTGCTGTTTTTCTTGGTGCTTTAAGGCTTTATTCACATAATTATGAAAGAAGTTTTTATAGGAGTGTAAAAACTGACATGTTGCTTCCATAAACTCTTATGTATACTCCCAAAACATCCAGATGTTATATTAGTTGTGGCCTTTTACAATCCACTACTCACTGGAAATAAACAAATAGGCCCAGATTTTTCGTTTCTTACTCCTCCTCCCCTCCCCTGCGTAAATTTGCACAACATGCACCATCCCCAGCTCTCCCCTCCTCCCCTGCAGTATGTGGCTGACCAACATGTGGGGAGGTAATCCCAGCTATTAGGGTAATCTCCTCAGCATGACGATCAATAGGGGAGGGTGTGCTGCCCGACTACCAGACAAGAGTTGTGGTGTGGGGAGGGGGACAAAATTTGTGCTAAAGAAAAATGATTTAATCATCTAGATTAGGTCAGGAGACGAAGGGGCTGGACAAAGGGGGAAGGGTGCAGACAGAGGCGACAGGAGGATGTGAGGGGTGAGGCCATCTCGACTTTGGAACAAGATCTGATTGGTGACAATGGACTGAAACATTCTGGTTTCAGGAGCAGATGAAGGCAACAGCAACTGGCAGTACGGTGCTCGAGACAAGACTGCTGCTACAGATACTGGGCAGAAATGTTAAAAGTAAGAGTTAGCTGTGTCCAAGTCTTTAAAATTCTAACTTAAAGCTAAAATCCTAATGGAGACAGCTTCAATAAAAGTAGATTAAAAAGTTGATGAAACAGACCAAAATAATCCTTTGAGTTATTTGCATTGTAGTTCAAATATAGGCTGCACTTGGGGCTAATTTACAGGGCAAATCAAAATTAGGCAAACTAGCCAGACTGTAGTTTGTTATTCTAAGGAGTTTGACCTCAAACAGATATGAATACATTTTTTAAAATTCTAAACATGGCTCCATGTTGCTTTGCAAATTCTGAATTATTCCAAAAATCATACTACCTTCCTTAAATGTGGTTCCACCACCGTTATCAGTGGTGCAAGGTTTTAAAGATATATTTCAATACTATTCTGATAGTTTAAAGTATTTTTAATGAGATGCCAAAGAAGGAGCTGCAGTGACTGGAGCTCTCTCCAAACTGTGTGGAGCAAAGCATAAAGCAGTTCTGCCCCTCCTAAACCTGCTGCTGGTTCAGTTAGCTTACTGAAGGAACACTATTACACCTTTCCCATGCTTATAAGACAGAAATGGTGTTAGAAGTTCCCAGTTCCTACTTTTGGTGTGTTTTGTGATTTTTTTAAATGTTTATATTTCTGATGTTTGTGTGTAACACTCTGGGGTAATTGGCATAATAAGTTTTAAACCATTATTAAAATTGTGACCGAGTTGTTTTCTGACATGAGGGAGTTTGGTAATGACTTATTTCCCATCAGAAAGTTGTTTTCCCCAATGATACAGACACCAAATGAATACTGTGCAGGTCTCAGGAAGAAGTGGGAGTGCTTGATTAAAGAAAAGAAAAGAAAAAACACACACACACCACTTAACAGTTATTGGTGGTATTCATTATAATATTGTATAAGAATGATGCCATAATTTCTTGACATCAGGGTTATGGAAAATAATGGAAAATTGAATTTGACTTGGTAAATCTCTCTGTAAAGTGGCCTGGTTTGACTTCTGTTTTATAGCAGTGCTATAAAAATAGAGTAACTGAATTTATTGCTTCATTGTTTTACTACATCTGTTTTAAGACAGTAAAAAGATAATAAACATCATACACAAACCAAAAGAATCACTTTACTCAGCACATCTCATGCAACATACATCCAAAGAAAAATACCAAAAATACATTTTAAAAAGTTAAAATAAAACTAGAAAGAAAGGTTTCTATCCAGGAATTTCATTGAAATATATCCCAGATCAAGATAAGTATGGAAAAGAAAAATAGAGCTTTGTATTTGAAGATGCCATGTATTTCTTTCCATCCATCTATCCATCCATCCATCCATCCACTAACCCCAACCACTCTTGTACAACAACACACAACATACAAGTATTCTTCAAGGAATTAATGGTGTTTCCCAGTTGACTTTTTTCTTAAATTTTAACATTATGCCCAACTTAAACCTGTTTCCTTTGGAAAGCGATTTGATTTTCCAAATGTGCTAAGCAACTGGCACATGTAAAATAAGAATACATAAAATAATTTCTTCAAACACAGATTCAACATGTCAGTGCAATAATACTCATTTGCACTGACTAAACTAACAGAATGGATAAATCATTTATTACATTAAAAAATCGTAAAGGTCAGTGCTGGTGAGGAACTGAAAAAGATAAACATTTTTCATATGCATTTTTGAAGTATCACATTAGAAACAGTTGATGAAAATGGCAAGATTGGAAAAAAAAAAAAAGACTTGCTCAATCTTGCAAAGCGTTTTTATGCTTGGTGGCTTTTGGCTTTTCCGAAAAACAGTTAATTCGCAAATTTGTGTAAAAGAAAAAAAGGGAGGGGAACTTCCTCTTTAAGTCTCCAGCGGAGGAGCTGGAGTTCAAACACTGGCATAGTGTCCAGATGGAAGATGGAAGGGATGAGTAAGGCGTTCACAGATCCCTTCTGTTTGGTCCCATTGAGACAGAGGGAGACGAGATTGGATGAGTCTGAGGGAATCAGGTTACTATCGGCCCATTCTATTCCAGAGAAACGCTGGTGTAAAAGATGCAACACCCCGATGGGAAACCTAATCCGGACCCTCCTGCCAGCTGTCATTCTTTTGCTCTTGGGTAAAATCGCAGAGTAGCTATCACCTTACCTTTCTTAAAACCTTACTTTAATCATGAGCGAAAATGGGAAATTACTCACATGTTCTTACAGATCAGCATTTACTTTGTAACTTGAGAGTTTTGAGAGAACAATTTGTTGTATATCACAAGTACAATGGCATGGAAGTCATTTTAATCCTCTTAAGACACAAGCGTGAGACACGAACTTGTTTTTCATTTATGAAGGAACTGTGTGAAGCAGCACTGCAAAATATAGTATTAACTTAAAATTTGTTTTAGCAAAGTTCAGGAAAACCATATTAGGCTGAAAAGAAATGAGAAATAAAGTAAATGCTAAAACCAAAGAGCAGACAGCGAAACTTAAATTCACAATAGTAAAGGGTTAAAAAAACAGATTTAAAAAAGTTGTACTTAAATTATTTTGTATTTTGAAGTTTTCCCCTCCATTTATTGCTATTGTAGGACTCGGTTTGGGGTTCAGGGTTGCAGAGGCTGCAGTTTTGAGTAATCTGCATGTTCTTTTGCATGCAGAATAACAGTTAATCTCAGTACAGAGCTGAAATCAGGGCCATAAAAGAGAGAAATACTTTAATGGGATTTAGAAATTTGCAAAGCAAAAGCCAGCATCTCCTGGTGAACATCAGGCATACAAGAATAAGAGACAATCATAAATAACTCATAAAAACTAAGTTAAAACTGGAACTGTCATAACTAAAGAAAATTAAAAAAAAACAACAGAAAATGAATTACTTGTAAACTGTAAATATCATACCTGGCTAAAGTGATGTTTATATATGGTCTGATTTTTTCAGCTTCACTTCCAGAATGGCATGTAACTGAGTTTTATTTGGACATTTAAAAAGAAAAAAGTGTATTTTAGATGGTTCATGTTGTTTATTGATCTGATATTGTTTTGTTGATCTGAGGAGCCTCTGTTTTTGCTGAATTTGCTGTTCAGTTTCCTGTCCGTCTGTCCTCAGTTGTTAGTGTAGGGAAGAGCTGCACAGAGAGCAGCTGCTCATAAATCAGTCATTAAATCTTATGATGTTGAAAGGAAAGTGTTATGTTATTAAATCTAAAATTTTTCCCCAAGGCATTATTAAGAGGAATTATGCTGAATTATCTAGACATAAAAATATGCATATACATAACTGATGGTACTTTAATGACAAATGTTTTTGTACAAAATAATTTATTAATATACTTAAATGTTTACCTTATGATTAATCTTTATATTGTCGAAAAATGGGGAAGTTGTAAAAAGACAATAAATTTTTATTGCCATAGATAAGTTCAAGGATAAATTCTGCTTACATTGTGATATCCATTCTGTAATTTTAATCTTTGGCAGGTTCTCTTTGTTTCTCTAACATTAACATCATTTATCTTAGATGAAAAGACTTGAGATTTCCTCCTGAGGATAGGAGCACAGACGATTGTGTGTGGATGTGGTGGATTGGGGGTGGGATGCTGTAAAAAGACACAAACCAGAGTGACAGAGACACATAAAGGGAGACAGTGTGAGTCTGAGTTGACCTTGGCATGATAATCTAATCCCTGTCGAGAGTGCTTTTTTTAGAGAGCAACTTAATGCTAGCAGATTATACTCCAGTGTCTCCCACACTAGCCAATACACACAGAAAACAGAATGGGTCCACAATGGATCCCTCAACCCACCACAGGTGAACTCTAATATTTGAAAATACCCTTAAATATGTCATCCTTCCATCTTTTCTTTTCTGCTTTCAGAGGCAGTCCTTTGTTAATTTCTAAGGTCTGTAATCTACATCTGCATCAGATATTTGGCTATCCGGTCTAACCTTTGCAGTGAGTATTTTCTGTCATTTCTTTGTCCTGTTATGGATACCTCTTAATGCATTAAGGGGGCATCCATGATAAAAGGCCACTCATGGAGCAGCTCATGTCATGCAGTGAAGAGTAATCCCTATATATGTTGTGTAACCAAGCAGAGAGCTGCATGAGGAGGGGGATGGGCACCAGCGTGCACAAGTTTGTCCGTGCCTGTGACTGCTGAGCTCATGGCTGTCTAATCTTTTAGGTACATTAGGCTGTTCACCAACAGTAGACTATTACTTCACTGTTTACCTTTCAATTACAGGAAGTCACTCTAGAAGCATTGTAAATCTTCAGTAAGATTTACTTCAGTAAGATTTTCTGTGATCAGAAAATTTGGGTTGTGCTTATCAAATATGTTACAATGCTTACCTGAATTTTGTACAATGGGATGCTGGCTGAACAGAGAAAGTATCTTGTTTCTATGACTTAGTACGCTTTTGATGTATTTATAAGAAAAAAGCTGTAGGAAACATAAGTCCTGTTGAAATCTTAGGAAAATCCATCATTAAACCGGACGTCATCTCAAATATTTAGCCCATTACCAAGTCTTTTGAAGCATTTTTGTAGTTCTTGGGCCTTGTGACGTGCCAGATATGTGATGTTGAACACAACTGGCGAAGGAACCATTATTAAACTCACTTCTTCTAAAAGAAGTGAGTTTAAAGTAGGCCAGCTAGGTATCATGAACTGATACTCCAAAAACATTCACTGCATTGGAAGAACATTTACACATCTTGGACCTTTACTATGTTGTCCCATTACAAACCTCAATCTTTTATTTATTTCATAGATTTTATGTGATAGTCCAGCTCAAACTATTACCTGATTTTTAAGTAGAAGAGACCAATGGTTCACAAAAGCATTTATAAAAACCTGAAGAGTGGTTAGCATTTCACTCAATATTATTTTTCTGATATCCTTGAATAAAACTCAAGGCAACCAATTATCTTCAGAATTTGCTTAATTAGTAGATAGTGTGTAATTTATTCTTAGTATAAATCCAGCTGTTGCATGAAGTCCTCTGAGAAGTATGTTTAATAAACAGCTTCAGGAGTGTGAAAGGATTCCTCTGTTTGTGCTTTTATGATTTAGCTTTTCAATCGAATGTTATTTTCAGACAAAGATATATTGGGTAAATCCAAAAAGGATGTCTTAAACAATGATTTAATTTTTAAATGTATCAAGCTATCCAAACCAACACAATGTAATAAATATTGTGTCATCCTAAACGTAGTAAATGGTTATATTATTCTTGGCGACAACAACTTACAAACTGACGACAGATTGTAGGAGACTGACCACCCATCTGTTTGTGACCTCAAGACCTGAAATGCTGTTTAATACTAAATGTATTGGGACATCTTGGGGATCATTAAGGCATTATTTGGCAAATGTCACACAGGCTGTTGTGTTCTTTTTGATTAGTAGTGCCTGTGAGCACAAAACCCGATGATGGAGATCAGTTTGGTCTTCTCTCTGTAATAAAACAGCTGTGACTATTGACCATAACTGAAGCAAGTGAGGTATGGATTTAGATGTTGTTCTTGGTTCTTTTGTGACATCCTGGAACTATTTGCCAAGGAAGATTCATATTTATTGTTCCTCAATTTCTTTAGATCAAGACCTGTTGTGTTGGTATTTAGGATATTTTAGCCTTCTTTATGTTGTCAGAGATGTTTCTTTATGTCATTCTTTTTTCTACAATTCTGGCAAGTATCAAGCATGAGAATGGCTAGCAAAATTTAACTCAGCTTTCAAAATTTTTCCCTTAATAAATAAGTGTCATCACTTGAAATCAGAGTTTTCTGACTCATATGAAAAAAAAATTATATCAGAAAATAGCAATCAGTTTAGTGTGACAAAAGCAAAGACAGAAGAAATCTGTAAGCAGGCTCTTTTCCTTCTGAGGGTGGACGGAGTGCAGTTTAGAGGATTTGCCAAATTTGAAAAATTGGACCTTAAAGTTGGATATATAAATCTAACTTCTCTCTTTGACTGCTTTTAGCAAAGTACTCACCCTCGGTTTATGTGCTGGTTTTGTTTGCTGCTTCAGCTGTGTTAGTGGAAACGGGCAGGATTACTGGACACAAAGCGTAGATGTGAGGTGAGGCTTAGTGAGCGACTATGGCTTTGAACACTAGCATAAGGACAGTCACATGCTATCTCCAGTCAGGGGTATGTTGGCACTGACTTGTGGATGTGAATATTTGGACGACTTCAGCACAAACACACAGGCACTGAGACAGGCTCATTCTGGGGGCATTTTAGCAAACATTTGCGCATCATTTTTTCACTTGTATGCCAATCCTGGGTTAAATAAAACAGAGACATTTATTTTAAAATCAAATTAAAATATGATTCATTCATTCTTGGGAGTGTCATGCAGAATAAGGGAGATGCTATTTTCTGTCCACAGCAGCAACCGGACACACAGGCGGCGCACAAACATACGACCCACCGAAAGCGGATATTTTCACACACATCGCAGCACACAGGCTCTCAGCATCCATGCCCTGACCATAGGGAGTTTGTGCTGAGCTGGTTGGGACGTCAGGATGAATCAATGCGAGGACAGCTGACTGGACATGCCTATTCATCTGCCAAAGAAAAGAGAGAGGAAAAAAAAGGGGGAGCGAGGGATTCTAAAAGAAATGAGCCGAGCCCTGAAGCAACACGTTTTGCTGTGTGCATTACTTATTTTATCCTTCAGAGAACACTTAATGTTTTTGGAGTGGAAAGAGAGGAAGTGGACAGTTGAATAGGGTTTTTTTTTGTACATGTAAATGTGGGCTGCTGTGACAAAGACATGAGGTCCTTATGTTATACTGTCAATGCGCCTAACGCCATACCGATGGCCCGTTTATACCCATCTGTTGCCATCAGCCCTCTGACTTTATCCCCATTGTGTTAACTCGTTTCATTCGCCTTAACATTAAACCCTTAATTGCCGCCCCCCAGTTTCTCTTGCACATGCCCCCCAGTGCTCTTATAGACAGTGTGCCGCATTGCCTGTGCACTAATCCGGTAGCGTCTGCCTACAAAACACCTGCCATATCCAAAAAGACCCTCTGAGCCCCTCCATCCACCCATGCCAGTGTGAGCGGATCAGCATAGATGACAACATGCATGTAGGCAGATGCGCCTGTGGATGCAGATAATAAGACAGCCAAATGACTTCGAAGTTAAAATACAAATCTTGGTTTTTTTTCTCACATTTGTGAACTGAAATAAGAGTTGTTGGGGTTTTTTTCGTCCCGCCTATTTGCTCAGACATGTATTGGAAGAGAGTGACGTAGAGGCCCAGGCCTCTTTCATTTAACAATAACTCTCTGGACCCCCTAATGAGGGTTGAGGGCCAGACTTGAGGCGATGTGACAGTTCTGGTGCTGCCAACACAATAGCAGGTTTCTCTTTTGACTGCCTGGCTGGCTGTACACCACAAAGTATCTTCTTTGACTAAAACAGTCCAACAAATGCTGATATTTGCATAAAATATATGTCTAACCCTGCCTGTCGGGGTTAGAACTTTTCTTGTGGAGTACGATAACGGTGCTGTTCCACTGTTCTGTGATTAGAGGATTTTGTAATTCTATGCTGTAATTCTTTGAAATAAAGACGTTTAGTAAATAATAAATCTAAATTAATAAAGTTAACGTTGGTCTTCATGAGTAAGTCACTATTTCACAGCAGTTGCTCCAGAAATATCTCTCTGTCTCTGCCTGTTTTACTCTGTGAGTTTCTGAAATCAAGTTTGTTGATAGCGGTTTATTGATTGGGAATTAGAGTGGATGGCCCCTGAGGGTTCATCCTGGTTGGGCCAGGAATGAATACATCTCTTCATGCTTCACCTCACACACTCAATTTAGGCATAGGAAACCAAAGGACTGATAGACATGCATGTTGAGACACTGACCCGCGCTCTAATATGTACAGACAGGCATCGTTCATCTACTGTGGGACAAAAACACTGTCCCAGTATCAGTTGGATGCAGACGCATGAAATTGCTTTTGTCATTGTTGGGGAGTGTTTTCGCTTAAAATAGAGCTGTACACTTTCTGGAAAAGATGTAAATGCAATACTATTGCTAAAAATTGCAATAATGAAACTGATTGCGATTAAGCCTCATTTTTTGTAGACATTTCTTTCTTTACTATTACACAATATCCCCACAACTCTCCATAAGCTTTAGCATGTCAGCCACTAAAGAAACACCTGTGTTGCTGCCATTAACCTAGGGCCATTCAAATAGCTAAATACACTGTAAACATCAAAAGCATGACTTCATAACATGTGGAATTATATGTCCTAACAATTATTACATCCTAGCAGTTCTTTGTGACTGCTATATTTACCACAGAGCTTTTGCAAGGACAATTGGGATTTGATATGTTGTGCAGCTCTGCCCTAAAACTTTGCATTAGGAAAAGGACCCAACCAACAATTTATACGTGAATCAATCACATTGTTCTGTAACTATTATCTAGTAATACCAATATTATTACATACTGTTTTATAAGTAACAGTTGAAATGTTTGTGTATGGGACTTCTAAACCACAAATGTTAATTTTACGCTAATCATATTATTGAAAACTGCAAACAGCTGTGATTTATTTATCTTTTTTACCTTATGGTGATGATAATGCTAGTGATGAAGATAATCATTGGAAACACAGTGTTTTGCACATTTTATCAAGGTACGTCTACTTTTATACAAATCTGAAAAGTGACATTTGTATTCACCTTCAGACTTTAAGATCTGTCAGGTTGTTAACATTAATATTCTTTCATTTTCAGGTAAATTACTGGAAACATACTTTCTTCAGAGGTCGGGATGAACCTTAAAGCAGAGTCTTTTTTAAGATTCCAGACACCAGCTTTGAGAACTTAATGACGTTTCTGGGTTAAACGTTGACGATTCATCAGATCAACTACACAGCTGTTAACCCGTGAGATTTTCACAAAAAGTAATGGAGACGGAGGAGAAAGAGGATGTATCACAAAAACAAGCTTTAAGTACAAAAGAAGAGGAAGAAGATGCAACAACGTGCCACACATGTGGAGTGTGTGGTCGTAGTTTTCCTCTGCTCAGCTCTCTCTCTCAGCACATGAGAAGACACACACGGGAGAAGCCGTATAAGTGTCCCTACTGTGAGCACCGGACAGCGCAGAAAGGCAGCCTGAAGGCTCACATCCGAAGCCATAAACTGGGCCTACTCAGCAAAAACTCTGGAGACAATGAGGTGAAAGAAGATAAGGAACAGAAAGATGAGCCTGATGTTCTTGACCTCCCTGAAGTCATCAGCACATCTGACAAAGCTCATCACATCAATGGGAAGGTGAAGAAGAAAGTAACAAAGAAAAAAGTTAAAAGTAAAAATGGGATTGAGTTTGGAGACGGGCCTTTCTCCTGCATCTTTTGCGGCCAAGTTTTCCCTCAGGTATTGCTCCTTAAATCCCACATTAAGCTGCACCACGGTTCCCATGATCACGGATGCCGCATTTGTGGACGACGCTTCCGCCAAGCATGGTTCCTCCAAAGCCACATGCGCATTCATCGGGTCAAAGCACAGCTTCAAGGCAGTAAAAACAATGAGCTGCCTGCCACAATCAATGGGACTCCTCAGGACCCAGCGTCACTGATAAACGAAGAGTGCCTCTACGAGCTCTGCGCCGGCTGCGGTAACTTCTTCAAAGACCGCACCACATTGCGGGTTCATGAAAAGCTGCATAATCTGAACCCAAATCCAAAAATTGAAGACCTGATGCCCTCTGAATTGCAAGTTCATAAGAAGCACTTTTTGGAACTCCTGAACCTCAAAAGTGCTAACTCTAAAGAACCACCAGAGGAAAAATTTCAGGGTGGAAGAATTCAAGAGCTAGACCCAGTTTGTAGTTACCAAGCCTGGCAGTTAGCTACAAGGGGACGACTAGTGGAGTCCTCTGAAAAATGTCTGGGCTGGGAGGAGAGACTGGCTGATGCAGAAGTGGCATATGACACAGAGAAAGAAGAATACGTACCCCTGAAGCAGGAAAAGAAGAGGAAACAAACTGACAGCTCCAACTCTAGTGTCAAGAAGAAGAAGGGTGATACAGGCTACGATCACACCCCTAACTCTCTGAATCACAGCAGAAGTGGAGACAAAAAGAATTTCCAAAAAGACCGTATCATTTTGAATGGACTCGGTCAAGCGTTTTATGAGGCACTGCAGACAAAGAAGGTCAGAGAACAATCATCTAAGAGTAAGAACATCAGGAGCCAAGAGCATGGAGGTGAGCCTAGAAAAACACTCACACTGTCGTTCTGTAGACCTGAAATTATGTTTGCAAGATTAAAATTGGAATGAAGACAGCTGCTTAAAAGAAATATCTTTTGTTACGCTGCTCTCTGTAAGGTTAGGTTAGAACGAGACACCCATCAAGGTGAAGTTTCACAACTCGGTCAACCATGGTGTAGTCTTTTGTCACTAAAGGGGTAGTCGCCCTCTAGTGGACTTATAATTGAATTACACCAGCTGTTGCAGCATTGAACAGATGGATTTGAGCCTATTTTCAGAGTGAAACAACAAGCTTATGTTATTTTTGTTGTAAGTTTGAAGTTAATACATGGTTCTAGATGTTTAATCCCTCCATTTATCATAAATAGGAGGCAAGTTAAAATCATTCGTTTCCTGGAACTGACTTGGTTTTAGGCTTATTATAAAACTGTTTTGAACTTCTTCTTGTTCTTACAGATAAAAAGTCCTACTCCTGTGAGTACTGTGATTTCCAGACTGATGACTCCTCACTGCTCAGGTCCCACCTATACAGCCATCGCCTCGGCCCCTGCAGCAAACAGAGCACCACTGCTGCCAACATCAGTAAAAGTGGTTCTTCGAAATATATGGACTACCTCAGGAGCAGGAGTGTGTTGCTCAGTCAGCCATATTGGAATCAGTACACATATCCTCCTGGTCAGAAGTTTGCAGAGGGAAACATTAAGATGGAAAACTCAAACGGGATTGAGATGAAAGAGGAGGTACACACTGGTGGCGAAAATTTCAGTCTTCTTAATCTTTCTTCATCCTCTGCTGCTGTTGAAAATTCAAATTATCTGGTAAAAACTGAGGGCCTGGTGCAACATCAGTGTCTATACTGCTCGCACACTAGCAATTACCCAGAAGTCCTGTGGATTCATCAGCGTGTCACCCACAGGGTGGATGGCAGCAGCTCTGTAGCACCAAAGTGGGCACCCTGCATTAGCATTTTAAAGAGTTTGAAAGCAGGTTCTTCTCAATGGAGGCGCACAGGACCTCCACCGTTCCTTGAAGGCAAGGACTGCCCAGCTTTACCCACTCCACGAACACAGCGTACACAACCTCCAGGTGTCACAGCCCAAACCAGCAGCAAGGTCTCATCCTCAAAAATCCAGTCAAGCATCCCAAAGCCCAAGCATCACCCGAAGGACTCACATTCCTCAGATGCAACACATTCTCGTGGGAAGGTTGTGTTCCAACCTCAAAGGAAGTCTGGTGAACATAAACGAGTCGTAGATAGTGTAAGTAAAGCCTCCATTGCCCAGGTTACTTCAATAAACAGTTCTGTGCACACCAAGAGTCTCTCGAACTTCCAGACTTCAAGCAGCCCCAAGGACAGAGGCAACAGAGTTGCTGTGGAGGGTGTCTTCCCCCAGGAGGGTTTGGGGTTTATGTTAGCAAGAAATCAAAGTGGGACTTCTTCTAACACAGCAGCAGACAAAACCTACTCCCGAAGGCAATCATGGGACTTTTCCTCTGGTCTTAAAGGCCCTGATCTTTGGGCAGCCATGAACATGTGGGGGCTACATGGTGGGAAAGCATATTTAGAGCCACACCTTTTTGCTCAGGGAAAGAGTGACTCAACAGGAGACACCCCTAAGGAGATGGACCTTTTAAGTCTTTTGAAGAGCTACAGTCCCCATGAGCTGGCAGCTCTTTATCAGCACTGGGGATATGTCGATCCAAGACTGGATCCACAAGGTAAGAGTTTTATGAGCCAAACTAACTATAATGACTGAGAGATGGAAAAGAAAAAGGATTTATTCAAAATATACTGTGTCTACAACTATTCACTCATTTCCTCATTTGTCATAGTAACAAACTTCAGTTTATTATAGTGAGATTTGATAAGCCAACACAAATTAATGCATAAATATGAAGTGGAAGGAAATTATATTTTACCAAAAAAATCTGTAAAGTTATGTATTTGTCTTCAGCCAAGTACTTTGTAGCACCACTTTTTGCTAGTCACAGCTGTATGTCTATTGAGGTGTGTAGAACTTTGCACATCTAGAATGAATTTTTTGTCAATTCTTGGCAACACAGCTCAGACTCAGTAAAGCTGGATCTGTGAACATTGACTTTAAACACCTACTTCTGATTGCCAACTGGAATTAAGTCTGAATTTTGATATCCATATTTGAGTTTCAACTCTTAACTTACCTCTAGTAGGTCACATCAGATGACCACTCACACTCAGGTTCTCCTGGAGGTTAAAGGGGGTTTCTCCTCACCACTGTCCCTAAATTCATCCTCAACATGTGGGATTGCTGCAAAGTTAACAACTTAATACAACTGACTGTCCATTGATGGTACATGAATGATTGCTAAAATTCAGAGGCTCAGTGGAGTCTGCTAGGTTTCTTCATATAGAAAACTTTTTACCATTTTTAATATTAAACTAAAGAAAACACAATCAAATTAGAATGTCTTTAAATACTATATTGGTATGATTGGATTGATTTTATGTTTCTGTAAAAAAAATTTATATGTGATGTGCCATGACGCAACATTTGATGTGAAATGGCGCTATATTGAATTTAATTGAATTTGTTTGTAAAGAATTTTGAAAAACAAAACTCCCTTCCACTTCACAATATTTCATTTTTTTGTGTTCTATCACACAAAATCTCAGTAAAATGGACCAAAGCTTGTGACCATAATATTTGGGGTAAGAATACTTTTGCAAGACACTGGGCTAAAATATTAAAATATTGCAACTTGTTTTGTTTGGGGTTTATTTTAGTGTATGCAGATCACTATTAATGTCTTATGGTTTGTCAGCATGATGCCTTTGCTAAGTTTATGAAGCATGCAGGATTTGAGATACAGTATTTATGTTTAATTGCTGTTTTAAAATCCTTTTACAGCAGCACTGCAGTTGAATGGAAGTTTTGGGAATGAAGTTCATTCTTCCACTGAATCTTCCAAACAGGTATTCCAAACTTTTCCTAAACAAAAACTCCTTAAATCTAAATGTTTTAAAAATAAAACTGTTATTTAGAATAGAATAGAATAGAATAGAATAGAATAGACAGGTGGTGACATGCTTTTACATCAATTTTACTTGATGTGCTATATGTCAATTGTATTCAAGAATCACTTTTTGGGCTCAGTCCAAACACAATATCACACCATTCAGGTAGAACTTTTTCTTAAAAATAATTTTACTTTTAAAAATGATTCATTGAAAAAAATCTTCAACTTATATATTCCCAATTCTGTAAAAAGAACTGTACTATATAAAAACATAACACACTGACATTGGCATAAGAGCGGCACAACTCTATGGCCATTGAGATCATGCAGACTGTGGGTTGGTGTTGATTTGATGACGAGGGTTTAATAACTGTGTTTAGAATAATAAGGCACTTCAGAAAGATTGGAGTGGCACTGGTGGTTTTCACCCCTCGGATATTTTTTTAAGTGTGAGCAAACATATCTGTGCTTTGATCCAGTGTGAATTGTTTAAAACAATAGTGTAAACTGAAGTTATTTCTTGTCCAAATTATTAAATTCATTATAATAAACCATTTTTAACTTAAATGAATGTTATATCTGGACTTGCAGGACGTTGATGATTGTGGAAGTAGCTGATTTTGAAAAGCACAATCCTTTTATCTGAGCAAATATTTAAGATGAAAGTCAGATTGCACATTGCGTATCACTAGTTTAAACTACTGATTATAACCGAGTATAATCGGCTATAATCGTGTGTCAATAAACATATGACACAAAGATATGTTATCATTTTTGTGTCGTATGTTTTGCCTTCTAAGACATCCTAATCATTTGGGTTAGAGAACAGCACAGAAATCCCTAATTTCCTCAAACGTCTCTGCAGCAGCACTGTGTGCCTGCTCTGCTGTCTGTTCTTCGTCTCTGTCCGAGTACAGCCTGTCATCCCCGTGCACACTCGTGTCTGCAGATGCACTTCTGTCTGTGTGCGTAGCTGTCAGCTCTTGCAACCTGGCTGCCGCTTTCCTTCACCATGCGTAAGGGAGGCTGACAGGAACGAGGCAAACAAATAATAAAAAGACATCGTCGGTCCCCCCTCGGGGTAAAACTCACCCGGCGTCTCCATATGTTGTGTCAGTTAGGCCTGTCACTCAGGCCTACCGTCATGACACCTACAACTGCTTACTTTCTCCTCTGTTCCCTCCTTAAATCAGTTTGTCTCAAACTTTTCAGCCTTTGCTTCCACTTAAAGGCAGACATTTCTCCTAACCACGCTGCCTTAACAAGACGACACAGATGGGTCAGGTTTCACTTTAATTACAAATGAATGAATAAATCCTTTCTCTCCGTTTTTGTTTTGGCTTGAGAAATGTGGGAGACTGACCATTTTTTCAAAAATAATAATTATTAAATATTAGAACAATATGATGTACAGTATTGTAAAGAAAGCTTTTCTCCTTCATAGATTTCATTTTTTTGTCACACATAAATGTTTCAGATCAGCTATCCATGATTTATCTGTACCCATTTATCCTTATATGGTCCCTAGGGGCCAGATTGCCAGTCCATCACAGGGCCACAGAGACACACACACATAATAAATGACCACACAAACCCATAGCAAGCGTTTGAGATGATAGATTTTTTTTTTTTTTTACCGTGGAGAAGCTTTAGCCCTCCCTTTTTTGCACAATCTTTTCTTAATTAGGCAGTTAATTAAGAAATTTCCTAATTAATTTCTTAGGCAGGTTCTTAGGAAAACTTTCCAATATATTGAAGACTTACACAAACATAAATAGCCTGTGTAAGGTTATGTTTCAAGCTTTGAATTAGATATAAATTCAAACTTTGACTACGCCAATCCATCCACCTTCATTTAGATTTTTGAGCCCCACTTCCAGTGCTGCCTCATTTAAAGCAACACTTTCTTTAACGTAGAAATACATGAGCTTTTACTCAGAAGAGTCATGTAAGGTGGTGAAAGGGTATAATGACCTACATGACCTGTGTGCAGAATTAGTATGCTGGATTTCCAGAACCACTGACATGTCTATGGCCTAGGATACACACTCCACACTCTGAGAACTGCTACCTCACAGGAACATGAAGCAGTCTTTGCCCAAACAGCAGTAGATGTTGTACTTTTAACTTTTACTTTACAAATAAATAAATAATAATAAAAAAAATATATATATATATATATATATGTATATATATATTTTTTAAACGACAGTTATTCCAACACAGGTGTGTGTGTGATGTAACCTCTGAGCTTTCTGTCTGTCTCCTGCAGAAGAGCAGCCGCTCCACTCCGTCTTCAGGATCTCTGCATAAAGGAACGTGAGGTTCTGCTGCTGATCTCCGCTGCCACCATCCTACCTGCTGAATATAAACATATGTTGTTCTTTGAAGGAAGCAGCTAAAAATGCAGAGGCAACTGTGAAAAATGCACAATTTATTGGAAGCAATGAGGTCAATTCTTTACTTTGCAACATGATTATTTTATTTGAGGTCTTCCGCATGTTTTCTTTGCTCGGTAAACCTTTAGATGATGATAGCTGATGTGCACACACGGTGAGGTGTTTGGAAACTTTGTAGAGATAATGCTCCAGTCCAGATGGAAATAAAATGTGTTGCTTCAGTCGTGTAGCTACATAGAAGATGTCTTTAGTTGTAGTGATACTGTAAAACGGATCCGTCAAAACAACAGAAAAGGCGTAATACCATGTAAGGATTGAAAAACACTCTTACTGCAAAAATGTATTATTCATTGTATATCACTGTCATGTTTCAGTTTGTTGTTTCATCTCCTGTAAATGTTTTTGTTTTTAATATTATTATCTTTGCTAAGTTTGTTATTGTTACCACTTTCAGAATTACAGATAAACTAACATCACTTCACATTTGAACCTAAGTCCACCAATAAACTCTGACATGAGAGGAGGTGCCAATGTGCCAGTTCATGATTCACTTTTATATGAGGCATAGTTGTGGTACTGTATGGTTTCTATTTTTAGACCCAATCTGTTTAGATTGTACCCATAAATTGTTGCCCATCATACAGCTAGTCTGTAGCGTCCAAAAAGGTGCCCGCCGTTATACGTTCAGATTTAAATTACAAATGCAGTATTTGCCTCTCTGTTTCAGTTAGATTTATTCTGAGTCATCTTTCATACTTTGTATGTGGCGTAGCGACTGAATGCTGTGATTTATTTTTCTAGAATTAAAAATGGTAGTGAAAAACAGTTTATACTGATGGGACTCCTACTAGCCTCTGCTAGTCAAGCTACTGAAAAGAAAAAAAAAAGTATGGTATGTATTCATTTTTAATTATTCACTTTACTCTCCTTTTGTGTTCCATGTGTACTCTGTTTGCTGGTTTCTTCTAGTATGTTTACATTTTAGTACATCTCATTTATCTTCTCCCTTACATAAAATGTCTATGCATTTGACAAAGCCATAAGCGTATGATTGTTGGGAGATCCAAAGAGCACACAACTATTACAATGAGTGTTAGAAAATATATTCTCCTTGTCGATAAATATTGTAAACGGACTTTTACTTCAGGGGCTTTTTCTTTTCTAAAAGTGAAATTTAAGAACCCATAGATACTTGATATTTGTAGAGAGAAAACAAAAATTGTGGAGGGCTGCTTTCTGAAACAACAGGAAATGGTGAGCCACTGTTTTTCATACAAATCCAAACATTTTGCAAACATCAAGCTTTAAATTGAGCTCTGAGTGGTTTCATTTTTGTGACTGTAAACATGTTTCGTAGGTAATTATGTTGGTATCAGAAGGAATATTTTCAACAGCTTCAGTGTGTTTGTAAAATTATTTGAATAAAGTTGATTAATGTTGATTTATATACACAGTGTTTTTGGTATGTTTTATAATACATCCGTGTGTCCTTTTTTGGGTAATATTAGAAGAGCAAATGCAATAGTATTGTTTGTAGTGCAGTGTAAATATGTCATGTCAATATCTTTTGCATTTAATCACTATTTGCGCCGAATTCTTACATGACCAGATTAAAGTACTACATGTAGTAACATGTGCTAGTAACATAACCCAACAGTAAATTTTTGTTTCCGTCTCTTTAAAACCAAAAAAGAAGCAAAGATATATATTTTCTATAAATAAAAAGTCGAATTGATGGATCTATCCACATATCCATGTGGTAGTTCATGTCGTAAATTACATAGTGCGGTTTTTAAATTAGAAATCAGATTTAAAAATCAAATCGTTAGAGAGCGTATATCAATAATTACTGACTTACTAATAATAACTGCGGATTATCTTGTGCCTTACTTTCTGTTTTACATAAGCTTAAAGGTGTTAAGATGATAGTAATGATTAGGAGGTTCATCCTTGTTGCAGTTTTACTTCTACCAGCAGATGGCAGACTACATCAACAAATGAGGCAAAAGCTTTCCAGTACACATTGCACTCAGAGTTTAGGTATTTTTCCTTACTTGGTCTTCATCTATGATTTGAGTCTTCTTTGCTCTACAGTTTTGTGAAACCCGCCAACTTTAGACCTTTAACCTATTCAAAACCAAATCAACATCGACTCCCTCAAAGTTGGTTTACAATGGTACATTTAATCATTTATGTTCAGCACCTGTAGTTGCCGTTACTACTAAGCAAGCTCACAAGTCATGGTCCCACACATGACTCACATCCAAGTGCAGCTCTGAGCCCACTGGTGAGCCCACATGTCCCTGTCACCTTGCATTTGCCAGCTACTTGTGTTATGTCTTGGTGGAGTGACAGCATCAGTTATGCTGCCTGCGAGACATCACGGATCATGTTCGCTGTGCCACCAGCAAGAGAGCTGCGACGCGGAGACGGCCACGGGGTCTCGGAGTAGATAATGTCAGGCTACTCGGAGCGGATAGAGCTGCTGTGGGATATGCCGTCTGACAGGGAGACGCCTGCACGTCGCCGAGCTGAGTGGGGAGATGTTCTGGTGGCCGATGGGACTGACGGCTGTCACGATCCATTCCCTACATTTTGTATTTCTGCAAAAGCAAAAGACTCGGTTCAAGAGTCAGTGTTTTCCTCCATGCTGCAAAGTCATTTTGATGTTTTGAGTTCAAATAATATTCGGTGCACTCGTTGATATTTGTGGAACAAAACTGTATCAGATTTGAGTAAGCAAATTAGCTTTGGAGTGACACTGTCTCAGTTTAAGATCTTTAAACATCACTGAAGCTCCAGCAAGAACACAGCAGGATAAAAACATTCAGGGTCTCCTCAGACAGGTGGTCAACAGGAAGTAGATTTCACCGACCACACCATGCAACTGAAAATCCTATTTTTAACACCCTGACGGTTAGAGCAATTAAAAACACATTTATGAAACATAAAATACTAACATCAGCAGGATATGAACATTTTTACAGTGAAGAGACTGTATTTCTGTAAATCGGTGGTGAATTGCACATGAAATAGAGTCGAAATAAAGGAAATATTTCAACTTTATTTCATGTGCAAGTTCGCCATGTTGTCTATGGCTTGTGGGAAGCAAAAAAGGGGAGTTCAAGTGTCATTCTCTCAAATGCTTTTTAGCTGCTCTAAATCAAAAGGCCAGATTTGTGGAGGCTATTCACTAATTCTTATTCCAGTTGACTTGTGAATCTCTGCAGCTCTTCCAAAGTATCCAAGAGTCCCTTGGCTTCTTCTCTAACTCTTCCTCTCTTGTTCTGTCTCAGACGTTTTGCAGTTGTGCCATACAATTTGTATTTTTAGATGTCTGTCTGCTGTGTTCATTCATCTTCATGATGCTGTTAGCTCAGTAATTTTCTCTCACAAATGCCTGAAGTTTTCAGAGGACAGCTGGATTTATACCGAGATTTATTTACTAACATGTGGTTGCTCTGGATACTATTTAGAAGTATAATAATACCATTGCAGACCTTCTGATTTTTATTTATAAAGTAACTTGGAAAAATATGCACAATTTTCTTACACTTTATAACCATGGGCACTGTTAAGTTTTTTACATTACTAAATGTAACACACAAATATGTAAAATACAAATAAATGTATTTTATAAGAATTATTTGTGTCATTATGTTTGAGCAAAAGATTGGAGCATTTTTATCAGTTAATGCAGACAAAAGCTTGCAAAAAAAAAAATCAAAACAGAAGAGCAACAATTAATTTACAAAATGTCAGGAACACAATACACATCCCTCAAGATTTTTAGTAGAATAAAACATTCAGCAAAGCTGCTTCTCCTTTAATAGTTCGATTTGTAAATTTGTAAAACAAAACGTTGAATCAAACAAAGCTGGACCAAGGTTAGGCTTAGTGGAGATATTGTTATGAAAGACATTTATATGCAGCAACAACCCGCTGCTGTGGCAGCACGATCAGAGCCAAGCAGGAAGAAGCAGGTATATCCATCAGATTAACACACAGTAATGTCTTCCTGCTCTGGCCTCCAGCATCAGTAATTTATCAATGCAAAGCTAATAGCATCAATATGAATCTAACTAAAAATCAATATTTCATTATCTAATTGTTAGTGGGAATGAAGAGGGATGATTGTGGGAGAAAAAGCGTCAGAGAGCATCTGGAGTTCACAGAGACATCTGGAGGACAAACTCATACCGGAGCTGCACTCTGTTCCAGGCAAGAGGGAAAGAGAAGGAATTACTTTGACTTTTCTTAAAAAAAAAAAATAAATAAATAATAATAATATCAAATATTTAGTTGTACAATGCTCCAAAAAGGTTAAAGCAGTGCTGGGGAATGTGCCAAACAAACAATGCTGCAGTCTGAGTTGTAGCATTAAAAATACAGACACATGAAACTGGCACAATCATCCCAGGCCTCTTACATCCATAACTTATATGTTGGGAAAAGTCAATAGGATGCAGTCTGGGAAACAAGCAGAAAATCCATTCCGTTTCATCCTTTCTGTAGCTTTTACGCCGAGCATTGGCAACCGAAAGAATCAGAAACAAACAGTGTATGTATTTTTTCATAAAACCTTTAGCCAGAAGTGCATCTGATTTTTCTTTTACTAAGGTTTTCTACTCTTCCAGCCTTTGTCATGTTCAACTCTCTTAATTGGGTTAGTTTGCACATGAGATAAGAGGCAGGAGGGCACCTTTAGCATATGTAATTAAATGCAAAATGGTGAACATCAAATCAATTTTTACTTTATTGATGCGACAATAATAAGATTATTGATGAGATTATTAACTCAAACACAATGCTGAGTTAATTCCTTCCTGGTCCTCCCTTATGACTCATCCTCTTGTTGCATTTTGATTATTTTAATTAGTATTCAAAGCCCTTGAACTTTTTCACAAGTTATAATGTTACAACTGTTAACTCGAATGTGTGTTTTTGTGCAGTAGACCATCAACCAGAATGATTTTGGCGTTTCTCTCCACTGCCTTTGCACATCTAGGGCAAAATTTATTCCCACTGTTCTTTGCAAATACAAATTCATTGGACTTGGGTCTGGACGTTGACTGGGCCATGTTGTTGCCCTCAAGTATTTCACACCCTCTTACTGTTTTTCTTCCAGGATCCCCTTTTCATGGAGCTCCATCCATCATTGAACATCTTCTTCTACATGCTTGCTGTGTCTCCTACATAGCTTATGACAAACTGCAACTTTACTCTTCCATAAAGTATAGATCTTTGGCGTGCAAGGCTAATAGTTGTCATGTTAACAGACTTTCCCTGCTGCCGTCCCAGAATTAGTTTGGTCTGTTTGGATGCTTCTCTGATTGTGCATGTTTCAGAATAATCCTCTCCTTGCTCATGCAGGTGGCTGGTCATGTTTTGGTTGGACTACCACTGAGCCACGCCCTTTCCATTCTCACATAAACTGTATTCTGCTAGAACTTTATCCCTGATCCGACTCCTCTGTTCTTCATCATGCCGTTTGTTCGGTTCTGTTTTCTAAGCTTTTCACAGAACAGCTGTACTTATGCAGAGATTTAATTACAAATAGTTTCACTAATTAAAGTGATTTCTGAAGGAAAATAGTTGCACGGATTTTTAGAGTAAGGTGACCTGTAAAATGTATGACAAACTTCGTGATGACCTATCGCATGAAATCCCAATAAGATACATTACAGTTTTTGCTTATAGCATGACAAAATGTAGACAAGCTCAAGGGGGATCTGCAACTAAGATCAGATACGTTTTTGCACTTGTGGAAGTGATGTCGGTTGGTTAGGAAAGGAATTATATTTGTTAACTGTGACGGTTTGTATTAAGGACTCTGCAAAACATTAAAGTTGTATTATGTTGTTCAGGCTCTGCAAACATACAAAATAGCACAAAAATGCTAAGTTATGTTATTGTTATGTAAAGCTCAAGGAGAGTGTGTTTTCAGCATAAATTCAAGATTTTTCTGTTTTATTTAAATAATTTTACTGGGTTACTTGAAGGATTTAATCTGAACACACAGTGACCTCCTGCTAGTATTCTTTGACCTCACTTGACATCCTGCAGGAATTTCTAAAAATATAACACTTAGAGGTAATCCTGTGCACTGACATAGGCTAAAATCAATTCCTGCCAGCGGTTACACCCTTTAACAAGTCAAACGGAGCAGCAGGTTTGTGCTGTTCCTGCTTGAGCTCAGAAATGAGAATATAGCTGAGCTTCCTGGGATGCCTGCTGTATTCTTCAGAAACAGGATTCATGTAAAGCCTCTTGGTACCTCGGGGTATGCTGTAACATCATTTGGTTCCTAAAGGTGGGGAAAGACATTAAAATCCTGGCTGTGAGTATGAACGTAGGAGAGAGACTATCTGCATTATACAGGTCCTTGGAGGCATCACAGCTGTATACTGCAGTTGTTTGAAAGCCAGAGCATAGATCTCTGAGGTAAAGGTGTTATTTGTTATGCTAGGGGAGCCCATCATGCTCCAACACTTGTTAATGTATGTTGTAATTTATGAAATGGTTATTTACAGGCTTTAAATCTGGAGCTTAAAGAGGAAAGAGGGGCTTCTGGTATAATTGCTGTGGAGCAAAGTACGTGACAAAGCCGGGGAACTGGAAGGAAGCCAGATCGCTCTTCTGTCAGGCACTAATAACACATCACGGTGACAGAGACGGGGCCTCCTCTCTACCTTGCTGTATTGATCTCCCATCTCTCTGTTAATAGTCCTGTTAAACACCAGCTCTCGGCTCTTAGCTGTATCCAAGCCCACTTAACAATGAAATTCCCAACCCCCTCACATCTCGCAGTTTAAAATGTCTCTGAGGCAGAGAAAACAGCCGGGGGCGAAACCGTTGGATTTCAGGCTTGGAAATTCACCTTTTACCGCACTATAATGCGCTTTGCCCTCTGTATAAGTCTGTCTTCATTTTAAGGTAAATCACTTACAGGAAAACCAAACATTTTATAATAATAAACAGCTGTAAACAGCACAGAAACTAAAGAGCATATGTGTGTACAGGTAGGAGAATCGTTGCTGGACCGGATGGAGGAAAGCCACCATGACGCACCAAATTTACATTAAATTTAAAGCAAAATAAAGGGTGTGAGGCTAGAAAAAAAACAGATTTATAAACTATTAAATAAAATCCCAACTACCGGATAAACCACAACATTTTAAAGAAGCGAGAAGGGATTGTTTAGTACTCTGCAAAATGTCTTGGTCATTTGGGAATTCAAGATAATCGTAGCAAACAAAAATCACATGTGGGGTTCCTCAAGGATCCAATCTGGGGTCTCTCATTCAATATAAATAAGCTCCGCCCAACTCAGGTCATGGGGACCCCAACTTGTCTTACCTAGAATTTGCTGATTGCACATAACTTTATATCTCAGTGTCACTACGTAACTTAGTCACTTCATGTGTCATATCAAAGAATTGATTAATCAGAATTTTCTCCAGCTTGATAATTTAATATTTACAAATTATTTTTGGGCCCAGAAATTCAAGGACTTGGTTTTGAGCTGACAGATTTCACAGCAGAGCTCCAAAAGGAGCAATGACACCAACTCGCTCACAAATAGATTAAAAACAATCTTCTCATAAGCATCAAGCCTAAAACCTGTCTAATATACAACAAATGAATATGTTTAGGCAGTAAACTTTGCATTAGATATTTGCAGAAGTGAGAGGAGGGAGCAAGTCTAAGAATAATCAAAGATGTCCATACAGCGCAAAGTCCAGAGGGAGTCCAAGTCTTTAGTCAAGGACTTATGTTTTATTAGTTGAATGATATAAAACATGACAAAATGCCTGCTCAAAGAGAATCAAAGACTCTCAGCCTTTCCCACAAGGGCGTCTATGTAGGCCAAAAGCTCCTCCTGGTTCTCCCTGCATGTCTGTTTCTCTCCTGTGCAGTGGAAGCTGCTTTGGAAACAGACTAAGAAGCTCCTCCTCCAACAAGACTTACTGAGAAAATATTTCTAATGTAGCCGTAAAGAGCATCTTTAAATTCCTTATTTGTGCCTGCCTTTTTAAACCACGGTTCAATCCATTTAGCTGAACAGGATTCAGTTTTTTATCGTAGGATTTTAATTATCAAAGATAACACTTGACGTCAATCGGAAATTAAGAGAACGCTAATTTGTCACAATTTGCAACCCTTTTAAGAGAAATCAACACAACAAAAACAGTCTCTGAAACACTTGAAACAAAGGGGAAAAGAAAAGCTGAGCGATTTTAACTTTGCGTTTGTAGTTTGAAACTTTTTTTGATAATGCGTTTGCTCTCCGACAGCAGCAAGAATTTTTCCAGAAAAAAAAAACAAAAAAAAAAAAACCTCACACATCTTTGTAACTAAACAGGAGCATAAATGTGATGTTGGTTGTTTTTGATTTCACCGATGCTTCAGGAAGGAAATTCTGGCTTTGGTTGAGGAGCTTTGAAGAAAGCTTTCTTAAAGGTGTGCAATGTTTTTCTCCTCTCAAAGCAGCATTTGATTTTTATTTATCCTGCTAATGTCAGACAAACACGCACACACATCCACACACTGAGATCAGAGGAGTCTTAAGACACAGAATGTGGTGCTCCAGACTTACAGACTAGAAATCTTCCTACACAACAGACGGAAAAAGCAACTAATATTTATCAGCTATAGATTAGCTGAAAGTGTTCCTGAGAGGGAAGAATGCTTCTTGTCTATACAAAGGACAAAAGTACATACTTTTTATAGACACTAGTTCTAGTGAGAAAGTGAGCAGCAGCATGCTGGTGATGTATCAACCTTCCAGACCCCTCAGGTCTTCTGGTTCTGCTCTGCATCCACAGAACCAGAACCAAACATGGAGAAGCAGCATTCAGCTTCTATGCACCACAAATCTGGAACAAACTTCCAGAAAACAATGAGTTCCTTTAAATCAAGGCTAAAAACCTACCTTTTTATAGCGTTCTTTGATTAATAGTAACTGGAACACTGATTAATATATCTGATATACAGTACGGACCAAAAGTTTGGGCACACCTTTCTAATTCAATGGTTTTTTTATTTTATTTTCATGACTATTTATAAGGCAAGAAATCCCACTTATTAACCTGACAGGGCACACCTATGAAGTGAAAACCATTTCAGGTGACTACCTCTTGAAGCTCATCAAGAAAATGCAGAGTGTGTGCAAAGCAGTAATCACAGCAAAAGGTTGCTACTTTGAAGAAACTAGAATATAAGGGCTATTTTCTGTTGTTTTACACTTTTTTGTTTAGTGCATATTTCCACATGTGTTGTTCATAGTTTTGATGCCTTCAGTGTGAATCTACAATGTCAATAGTCATGAAAATAAAGGAAACTCATTGAATTAAAAGGTGTGTCCAAACTTTTGGTCTGTACTGTATATGTGATGATAATTATTTTTAATGATTTTAATGATTGTGTTTGGCAAAATGTATTGTTTGCTGCTAGTTCACAACTGGTTACAGTGTTGTGTGTTTATCATGTGCAGCCCTTTAAACTGCTTTGTTGCTGAAATGAGCCACACAAATAAAGTTGGTGTGACTTAATGACTGAGCAGAAGCTCACTTAAAAATAATCCAAGTGAAATTAAGGCCTTGAAGCTTCGACGGTACAGTCGGAATCTTTGTATTTATGGAGACAAGACTTTCCAGCTACAAAGGAATAGCTTTAAATCTAAATGTTGCCGAGCTGTAATCATCCATTACAGTTTATGAAAAGGTAAAAGTTTATTTCTTGAATAAAGCAGCCCTTTCACAGGCTATTAAATGCAACATATTTCCTTAAGCCTTGCTGGGCGTTTAGTTGGTAGCTTTGGCACTTTTAGCAGGTCTGCAGTTTCTGCATGGTGATCTCATGCTCATATGCACCGTTTAGTAAATCTTGTCCAAGTGCAAACATTTTTTTGGTATTATCCTCTGAGAACATAATCACTCACGGTTAATTTGGCTGCAACTTAAACGCGATTAAATTAGATAATTTTTATTTTTCTCTTTTACCGTTGAAGCGATTAGCAGAACATTTCCTTTTTGTGCTGCAACGACATTGCCGCGTATGCATTTTATCTTCCGTTTGTGGGCTAAACATTTGTCCCACGTATCTTGTGTTCTGCGATAGGAGATACTTATTCACATGAAGACCAGCAGACAGAATGCATCTAAGTTTTGCTGCCAGCTTGCAGACGACTCTTTAGTGCTGTAATTCAAACCCTCATTTTCCCAGTAGATTTTGTGCCCACTGGCATCCAGCATTGTGTGGTTAAAGCCAAGTTTTTTTTTCAGGAGCTATTCTAAAAGCAGATGGTCTCATTATTTTAAGGCTTTTTGCATTGTGCAATCAGCATTCATGTCCTAATGACAAGTTAAAGGGGGCGGGGGAAAACGTGTCCCTTTACTGTGGAACACACACAAATACAGGAGTTTATAACATCTCAACCCCCGACTTTGCTTTTAAATGCTTTTCTATTTAAAGTGTTGTACAATACGATTACATTTTTCCCCCACTGATGTGAAGTATTCATCACAGCGGCTGTAAAACTCCAGCGCTCTGATTCTGTTCCTGTCGTGTTGCCAAATGATTCATAAACTCTGCTGAGCCGGCAATTTGCTGCAACGTGAACAATTTTTTTTTTTTACCCCTGAAATGTGCGGCATAACGGCCTCATTCTGAATTATGGCGTTGCTGAAAGTGGCAATCATGTTGCCGAATTACTCATACCTGTTTGAATGAAAAAGAATTAGAGGACAGAGAATGACAATGCACGTCTCGGGTTTTGCAGGAAAGCAGCAGCTGCCGCCTCCTAACTCTTCTTTATGAATTTCCTTCCTCTGGAACTACGAGATGCTGTGCACATCTTTCTCTTTGTCTCGTGGAAAAATCTGTGAACCATTTCTCAGAGCAACAGCAGATCAATATCTTTGGCTGGAGGGAAAAAAAACAACAAACTATCAATATGAAAAGATCCAGCAGCTGTAGATTATCTTTTTCTTTCTTTTATGGAGTTATTTGAAAGGACTGAACAGAGAGATGAAAGATAAAAAATAGGGTTTCTCACAGAGAGGGCCCCCGAGGCTCAGCGTTCGGATCCTTTGCTGCTGCTCAGGACTCGTCATGCTTGTCATGTTGATGTTCCTGAAGGTGGCTTCATTGGAAGGGCTGGGAGGGAAAAGGAGATGAAATATTCACTGATAAAGTTCTCGCTGTAAAACAGACCTGCATCACAAAATACACTGCTTTGCACAGATATTAAGAAGGTTTTAACCCTTCCACAATTTGTCTCGTCACAACTGCAGATTCTTAATACATATTATTGAGGTTTAATATGTTCAATATAAAATTTCAATTTATTCTGGTAGATTACATGTGCATATGTATTCATTTCCCTTCAGCTCTGAAGCTGACATCGTTCACGGCAACTTTGGAGAAGCTCAAATGAGACCAAAGTGAAACTTTCTGAATTGTATGCAAAACACTAACTGTGGGAGAAAACTAACACACATCTTTCTGAACACATCACCCTTTACTGTGAAACACGGTGGTGGCAGCACCATGGTGCAGGAATGCTATTCTTCAGTATGAAGAAAGAAGCTAATCGGAGTTCAAGGGAACAGTGACGCAAAGAAATGTTGGAAGAAAACCTGTTGGAGGCAGCGGAAGACTTGAGACTGGGACAGGTATGCATTACTTTGTGTTCTATCAGAAAAAATATTAATACAATACTCTAAAGGTTTGAAATAAGACAACAAGCAAGGATAGTTTTGAAAAGCTCTGGATACATTAAACATTTACTGCAGTACGTCTAAAAAAAGCTGGTAATCCTTTCAACCTATCAGAAAGCTGGATGCTGATAATGCTGCTCTCATTTCCATTCTCATCAGTTTCTCATTGCGACTTCCTCTGTTTAACATTTAAAATGATCAAAAATCAAAAAATGCACTTAAGTTCACATAAGAATTTTTTATTGGTATAGCAGATACATTTTAAATGACATCTGAGTCATGCAGCTTTCACTAACCAATAGTGATTTTGCCCAGTTGAAAACATCTGTGTTTAATACTATTGTTTTGTTTTTGTTTTTTTGCCTGTGTGGAGTGTAATATGAAGTGACATTTATCTACAAAAGTCTATAAATCATGTCTTGACTCAGCATACTGACTAACTTATAGCCATGCAAATAAAACTCTTCAGGATATTTTCCCGTTTATTTCTCATTGACTTCTGAAGTCTGAATAAAAACAATAATATTTTAAATAATGGTGCGTTGTTGTTATAGGATTCCTTTTTAAGAATCTCCAATTCATTCTCAAACTTTATCAGATTAAAAACAGAATTTTTTTTTAACTCAATGTCAATACTGAATAAAAATAGTGCACTGAAAAAGTAATAATCCCACACAAATTTCCAACTGTCAAACCTATGGCCTTACCTGTCAAATCATGAATTAATGGGGATTAACTACATTTATCATTCACTTTGAACAGATGTGATTCCTGCCAGACCTGTAGAATCAAGATATTCCTTAAGTTGGACCTGTCTGACAACATGAAGTAGGTTAAAATAAAACACATCATGACCATCAGTGAGGAACAAGACACACATTCACTCCACTTGAGGCAGAGACTGACCTCTGACCCGGAGCGAGCCGTTCTGTTCTGAGTCACACAGCAGCACAGCAACTCTTCTTGTGCTAACTTTATATCATGTTTCGCAGTCGTCTTTCAAGCCGTCTTTGTAGGAATGTGCAGAGCAATTCTGGTGCTTTCCAACCTCCTAAGTTCCAACTGATGGGAACATTACAGAAGTATCCCCTGCAGCTGTTGCTGCAGTTCCCGCTGGTCACCAACAGGGGGCGATAGCATGGCTTAATGCCCTGCGCGGCACATACTGACATAGTACCAGAAACAAGGAAAAGTAATATGATATGTACAATCTGTTACGTGTCCTGTGCTGGTTCCAATCTTTCCCCAGCTTTCTTTAATTGTCTCTGTTTTAATTGCTCCCTTGTCTCCCTCTCTACTCTTTTTGATTCTGTCTCTTTTTTTTTTCTTCCTCTTTCTCCTCAGCTCACCCCACCCTGTCCACATTTCCTTTGGCCTCGAGTCAGGCAGGGCAGCTGCAAAAGGCCTCTCCAATGCAGGCTGATGAGAAGTGACAGCTCTCTGTATCACTCCCTGGCACTGACAACTGACAGATGGATAGCACTCACACACACTGCAGGGGGAGAGGGAGGGAAGAGAGGGAAGCGCCACAGAGGAGGATGGTTTTCCGGCGTTATTCTCTTTCCTCATGGAGCGGCTGCGTGACTGAGGACTGGGTAGAAAAACAAACCGTGCCAAACCTTAAGCTCTTTTATCCTCACAGGCACAAACAGAAACGGGGCTCAAGCACAATGAAACTGCTTGCATGTACAAAGAAGAACACCTGCACTAAAATCCTGACAAAAGTAAACAAATCGTCAGTTAGCCTGTAACTTAAATTAGAAAAATACAATTTCAGCCCGTCAGATTATTATTTTTTCCCCCCCCACTTCTAAGGTATCGTTTTCCTTGCATCCTTGCAGTCTCAGAGGCTCTCTTTGTTTTCCTGATCACTCACATGCCAGATGTTTAACACATTGTCACGGCTGTGAAAATGCTGCCTGGCGGATGCCATCACATTCGACTTGTGAATGTGAGGATATTTGAGTTTTTGACACATTGATGAAGTACGATGAACCATCACGGCTTTGTAATCGAGTTCCATATTGGGAAAACAAACAAAACTACCTGATATAATCTTTTTTTTTTATTTAAATGTTGATTAATATGGGAAAGTAAAAAGAAAAGAAGTCAAGAGAGATTTTTGACCATCCTGTTCAGGATCTCAACTTGGCAGATTATTAATTAAGTGTGTTTATGCAACTGGGTTTTGAGATATACATGCTGCATCGTCATACAAGCAGTTTTAATATGGAAGGAATTGCATGTGCACTAAATTGTGATCAATACAATTTTCCCATATGCTGAATAAATTAAAAAATGTGGTACCGGCAATGTCTGTGTGTGAGGGTGTTAATTGTAGATGCTGTACTTGTATATAAGACTTTTAACTTTACTCCTCCATTCACTCCCACTTAGTGGAAAGACAACAATTATTTGGTCATTTTTCAAATCTAAAGGGCCTCCAATCAGTATACTGATTTGATTTGGACTAAGATAAAGAAATAGATATCAGTAATCGCATAGTTAGATGAGACCAGAAATGAAACTTTTTCCAACACATATAGGCATTAAATATATGTTTACTTAGGTCGTTAGTTTTGGTTCAAGTTTTACTCTCTTTTACTAAAGTGTGTAGAAAAAATTGATTTGAGGTTTGACCAGTATATGGAGTAGTACTTAGTTCAGTCTCTGATGAGTCTAATACCAATATAGCATTGAAAATATACTTTTATTTTGTTTTTATGCATAGAAAATGTCTTTTTTTTATGAATCCCCAATGATATTTTAAATAATCTTTGTCCTGTGTAACATAATCCTAATGAGGTGTAACTATTTTAAACATGGAATATTTTAACCAGGCATGGTCAACTCTACAAATCTGGAGCAATCCTTTAATATAGTCTTGATCCTGACATCATCGTAACAAGGACCCACCGTTGTATGAAGGAAAGTATAAACAGAGGGGAAAAAAGAGCTGAAAAGTATGAGGTAAAAGGGAAAAGATTACAACTGGAACACAATGTCCACCTTTTGTTTTGTTATAATCCAAAGACAGAACTTTCATTGAAAATATGTGATTTTAGGATCAATCTTGGAGTATTCCAGAGAGTTTGTAGCTTCCTGGATATAATTTCGTCTCATTCTTCAGGAAATACTCATCATCAAGACCAAGTGCCCAAAGACTTCAGGCTTCAATTTGAGGAGGAGACGTTTTTCAGCGCTCACATGATCTGAAGATAAATTTAACAAAAGTCAAACAGGAGACCACAGTCAGTTTGACGACAGAACTCAACGACAGCTTGGGGTGAAGGCAGCTGGGCACAGACCAGTTAGTCATTAAAGCTGACGCTACTAAGCGACCCACAAATTGTATGAAACACACTGACAGATGTCAAGTTCTTACTAAACGTTCTCGTGTTTAGTAAGAAATGTTCTTAAATGCCATCTTTTCCAAAAAACTACCTTAGTAGAAAGGAAAAAACAAAAAGACTAAAACATTGATTGGTTTGTAAGATAAATATCCATTCAAGCAAAGACTCCTTTAGCACAAACCACATTATATCTAACGAGTCCTTTGTTTTATGGTTGTGTGCTGCACTGAATAGTCTTGTAATTAATACGTCAGCCCTTCTCATCAGATCCAGTGGGCAGGGTTAGCACTTGCTCTGGTCAGGGAAAGCTTTTAAAACATGGTGGCTGCCTTTATAGGAAACGAAATCGCCCTCTCAGTTTTACTCTTACTCTGAAATAGAGAAGCAGCAGCTTTTAATAAACAACAAATAATATATGAGCGTGTTTTCTATTATCATTCTGCTTCTATCTGCTTTGCGCAGCACACAATGCCAATTTGAGTCTCAGTTCATTTATTGGGCACATTTAAGTCATGTGAGCTGGATCAAAGTGCATTAAAACGCATAATTAAAGTAAAAACTGGACAAATAAATAAACAATTCAATTTGATCTCGCAGATTTATTTTTCTTCAGTTTAAAGTTTTTCTTCCATGTTTGAAAAGATTTGTATTTAGGCTATCTGTAGTGACACTCAGAAAGTTTGGACTTTGACTAGATTCTCCAAACTTCTTCTGAGACATTCAGAGACCGTCTTCCTGGGGTTCTTCAAAAGCTTTAGGCACAAACATACGACCTCTGAACTGACACAACCAAACATTCCGTCAGTCATCGAGATGTTGTATTTTTGTTTTTTAAAGAAAAGTGTCTAATTCTTGGCTTAACAATGAGGATTTACTCTCATAAAGATAAAACCCAACACTGATATGAATCACCTTTCCTTTATATGACAACAGCAGTTGATAATGACTCTCTAAATGCTGCTTGTGTTGATAATAATATGACATGCATCTAAACGCATTCACCGTGGCAAGGTGTGAGAGCGAAGCTACATCCAGTTCAGCAGAGAAGAGTTTCGAGCAGTAATCAAACCACACACACACCCATGCACGCCTACACTCCTCCCTGTAAGAAATCAAATTTTACACTTAACAGACTCACACGGAGATTTGGCAAAGTTGGCTTTCAAACAAAGCGAGCCCACACTTGATTTTAAGTTGGCACTCACTAAGCATCCACGCTGAGTCTGATTGAACTAATAAGCTCATGCCTGAAACCACAAGTGACACTCTAAAACAGCAGCAGTGTCATGTCTGAAACAGGCGGCGCCACACCGAGGCAGCGATGACACAAGCATTGTGTACAGGGGGGTGAGGAGTATGGTAATGTTGTCAGAGAACCCCGGAGGCTTCAGAGCCATCACACAGCAAAACAAGAAGCCTGGCAATATGCTGTCTTGTTACTGGCTGGCACATATTCCGTCAGTCTTCCCAACGCCAGCCTGCTCCTCCGATTACTTCCTCTCCACTTCCTGCGTCTCTCTCAGACTGTTTGACCCTTTCTAATTACGTAAAAAGTTATTTATTTCTGTCTGGAGGGCAAAACTCCCCATTAGATCATCATAAATCATGATCTTTTCTAAAAAAGTATGATTGTTTATGTGTTGATCCCTATAGGCGGCTTGCTTTCTTGAAACAGAGGCCAGATTTGCCGATTTTGACTCTCAGCCAGGAGGACTGGACTGTGGAGCCAGCGGCCGCATGGCTGCCAGGAAAACCTGAGAACAGACAGTTTGATCGGACGCTGCAGCTTGTTCCTTTGCTCTTCCTGGAGTGATAGAGCTGGACTTATTTTAACAGCTTCCACATTATAAACTAAACTGTCATCAAAAAAACCAAACAATGAAGCCAAGGTTTATAGAGTTGCATCACATAGAAACACCCATCTTATTAAGTAGCACCCCAGAAAGATGTATGGACATAAAAAACATGAAAAAGCAAACAAAACAGTTCAATCTTGTAGATGATTTCATAGGAGTATTTTGGAGATTAAAATGTGACTTTTTCAGTTGTTTTTATTTTTGTACACAGCAAAAGGACAAAATCTTACCAAGTATTTATGGATAGTCTAAATATCTCAGTGCTCTTAAAATAAGACAAAAACTTGCAAATAGCTATTCAGGAAGCTATAGGATTTTCCTTTAAGTCAATAATTACTTAATATTAACTTTTAATAAGTTCCACTGGCAGATTATTTAACTTATAACAAGACATGTTTCCCATGTTGTAAATGAAATAATCTCCCAGTGGAACTTGTATTTTTCTCCCATATGCAAATTTCTGATCCAATAGCATTCCAATACTCAATAATAGCAGAAGTCAATATTTGTAATTTTTTTGGTTTGAAATGTAGATGTTGTAACATCACAACTTCACTCTACGGATGAGGTACTGTGTTTGGCAGGTTGGGAGGAGATATCAAACTAATGTCAAAAACAGGTGGAAGACTTTCTAAACATTTAACTCCAGGCATACAGTTTGTAAGGCGATACAAACAAATACTGATGAAATGCATTTAAAGAAAGATATAAAAAACATTCAGATTTTTGGCAAACATAAATAATATTGGTAGTGCTTGTTGAACTAAAATACAAAATGTTTTATTTGATTTAATTTTAGACGGTAAAAAACAAACAAAAAATAATGTACTGTGTCCTTTTATACACCGTTTCTAATATCTGGTTACAGTGTATGTTGCTTAAAAACTCAGAGAATATACGGCGACACGATAAGCAAGATTTGGTCCTTGCATTCTGAATCCTTGTCTGCAGTAAAACACAACAAGTGTTCCAACTTAAGTCCTGAAATGAACCTTTCCTTTTGCATTCAAACCCAAACGCACCCACAACGTGAACAAAGCAGAAATCTCCCTCAAAGCTTAATCACAAAAGGTCAGCTTGTGAAGTGAGAAACAGATTAAATTAGCATAGTATTAGACATGTAAAATGATTCCTGTCAAATCAAAGTGCAGCACAATTATAATATGTTAATTACTTATTTCATTAAGGGAGCTGATTGCAGAGCGGCGAGGAAATCATGCGGCCAGACACACCTGGAACAGAGGTTATGGAGCTCGAAACATACTCTTCCTCTTTTGTCCCTCCTCTCCGACTCTTTTCCTTCTCTGCTCGTCTCTTCTCACAGATCCACACTTTGGATTTACGCGCACAATCATTAATTGCCTGACTGTGCCGCACAAAAATGTTTCAAAGGGCGAAGGACTTCTCATTTGTTCATCAAAGGGGAGCTGATGAGCAGTGTGTGATTATATGACCTACCCACAATTATCCTCAAGGGAACAGAGCGGCAAAAACAGAAGAAACAGAAAGCAGGGAGTTTTTTTTATACTGAAAAATAAAATCAGATTTTACCAGTGAAATCCAAAATTACATTTCTCTAGGGATGCAAAAATTAAACTGTCAATTCTAAGTAAAATAATAAAGCAAAGTGATGTTTGTGGTTCTTTCTGTTTGGAACTTATAGACACACTTTGCTTTGCAAATGGAAATTTTGATCATATAAAGAAATTGTGAGCAAAAATCCTCACCTTAAATATTTTTGTTTTTTTATATTGATGTCCATCTGCCTAACCTGCTAATGCTGGTAACTCAAAATTGTATGATTCTGGCGTTGTGGTAGAGAAATGTCTAGTTTACATTACAGCTTATTCATGTGTCTGAATGAACTACAAGTAAACATAATGGGGTATTTACCTTTTCCTTCTACAATTCACTTACACTTAAAAAAAAAATTGCTGATAAGAATACAGCTATAGGCACTTCAAACTACTTAAATAGTCAACGAAATAATTACCAAACTACCATGCATTTACATGTAGTGAGTAAAAAAAGTGTGTTAGTATCCTAGGAAACGAACTACGCTAGAAACTTTTCACAAATATTTTTTGTCTGCGAATAGAAGATCTTGCTTATGATCCCAAAGCAAGCATACAATGTCAACAACTCCTACATAGCTGGAAGAAAAAGAGCTTGGGAGAAAATGTATCTCAAAGTTTGATCCAACATCTAGAGTAAAAACATTATATACTTTGTAAAACTCCAAAGAGAAAGCAATATATCAATATACTGAGGTCATAGGGAGCACAGTTTGCAGAAACAGCTTTGAGTCCTCAATTGTTATCCACATCCGGATCTCAAGCACTTCAGCATGAGGCTCATCAGCAAAACCGCTGTTTGTTTTAGAGTGCAACAGTTATGGCAAACAAAAAATCTGAAGTTGTAAACTTCGAGTTGTAACCCTAATTGAAACTTGCCTTCATCTCCTTCTTGCCAAAAATACAGTGAAGACAGAACTCCCTAAAATAAATGTTAAACATTTTAAGGTAAAACTAAATACACAGGGGATTCTGCTTGGAGGAAAGCACACAACAAACCATTCAGTGAGTAATTTCAATAGAAATAAATTGGGAAACTAATATGAGTCAGAAGTACTTCCCATGTATCAAATAAGTGAATTATGGTGGCTACTGTTTTTTACAGTAGTTAAAAAAAAGAATACCTAAAGCAACACCGGCATTGACACAATCAGTACTATAATAATTGTTCTAAGTAGTTGATATGAGGAGAAAATCAGTAAATAGATCATGGTCACTCCAACAACTTTTAAGATGATGCCTCGTTAAGAGTTTTAAACTGCTACTTTTCTGACTTCCTGCAGTCACTAGCTGTGCTGCAATGCAAAAATGTACAAAATATAGAACACTCTTTTCTCTATCTGAGCATTTTCCAACAGAATATGTTAAACTAACCTGCCGATGGTATTGAAGGCAGTCTTTAGGATTCGTTTGGGTGCCGTTTTAGTTCAGGTAAAGGAACAAAACATCACGCATTGGTGAGCTTTACAAAATATCAATGTTTTCAATCCCTGGGAACTAAATGACATGGTAAGCAATGTAAGTTTTATACCTATAGGACAGTAACTGTTTAAGATATTTAAGCTTTAATTAATTAGAGAAAAGATTGTGTTCCTCAGGATTTTGAGAAGAGAAAGCTTCATATCTAGGGTGAGTAATCTTTATTGTAGTCCGTGAGTTTCTCTTAGCTGTTCTTCAAAGTTTCTGATTGGCTCCCTGGGAAACAAAATCAATTCCTTTTGGCCGTAAGGTTTTTCAGAATAACTACAATCAGCTCCTTCAGCTGCAGCTACTAAAAATTACAAGTGATTTTTATTTTTAAAGTTGGCAATTTGTAGATCATTCAAGACCCTTATGAAACAGGATAGACATTAATGAACAAATAAGAACTGCGGCTATTGTGTGAAAAAATAGCCAAGTAAAAAGTATCACCACCAGCCTCTCTCTTCCCAGGATAACACATTTAACACAGCAGCGTAATTAGTCATATTTTGTCAGCGGGATATGAAACAATAGCCCTGTTTTTTTTTTTTTTTAAGTGTGCCATGTAAATTCATATGGTTAAATAAATGCTTCAACTTCTGATCATGTAGTTTTTCAGAGCACATTGAATGCAGGTTGATTTGGCTGCTAAAGTTTGAAAGAAATACAAGGAGAGATAATTTTACCCTCCAGATGAAAACTGCTGACTGAGAAGGCATGAGGAAAAAGGATCAAAAAGTCAAAGTTTTTTTGGGTTGACATTTACTTAAACATTTAAAATATACATGATGACGCACAGAAAATGCTACTACTCTTATTATAAGTGCCCTTTAAGTATATAAAATAGAATAAGGAACAAGATTTTTTGGATATAGGGTATGTTGAAGCCAGCAGAATTTGTCCAGGTGCAGGCACTGTTCAGTTCAGGTATTTTTATCTGAACTTGAGTACCCAATACAACACCTGCTTATGTAACTGGGAAGATTAACAGAGATGTGAGGCAGAGGAGATATTGATTATAGGGGGTTTTAAAATAATGTAACTTTTTTTTTACTTTTCTATGTGAGGTTTTTGTTTAAAGTTGGATTCCTTTAAAATCAGACTAAACTGAGCAACGCATCATAATAGAGATAAACAGAAGATGCAAGTAAGTGTAAGTAAAATAATTTCATAACTGGTAAGATAATAGAAAAATAAAATAAAACAAAAAATTGAGCTCTGACAGCTTTCAGTCATTTTATAATCCACCAGCAGATGTTTGTGTTTTTGTTTTTCAATTATTTTACGTGAAATGATTATTCTCACTATTTTAGCTTTTACACTAACATTGGATCTAGAGTAAATAAAAAATATTTTACTTTGCATTTCAGAGACGTAAACATTAGCAAGAGGCATAATTATAATAATGATGTCAACTTTCTTCGGCGTCAGCAGACATAGTTTGGAAAAGCTAGAATTTTTTCTTAGCACTTAAAGGCAACATCATAAACACACTTGTGTGACATCATGGGGGGAAAAAAAACCAAACAAAAAAACACCAAGATGGGAGTGACCTGTGAACCTCCATAATTCTGCTTCATTCTTAGATACAATGTCCAGATGCCTGAAGGTGCCATATTCATCTGTCCAGACAATTACATGCCAGTTTGAACAGTATCAGTATGTGCAGCCATCAAACTGGAAGGAGATGGGCTCTGATGCGAGCATGAGTCCGTGGGGGAAGTGCATATCAGGTCCCAAAAAAATAAAAATAAAGACCTTGTGAAAATAGTGACAGAAACTGGTAAGATAATGTCAGTATCCACAGTAAGATGAGTCCTGTATTGACACGTACTGAAAGGGAACTCAGTGATGAAGAAGCTATTACTCAAAAACCAACATTAAATGCCAAATCACAGTTTGAAAATGCACTGTTACCTTTATTCTTGGAGATGCATCTTGTTGTCTGATGAAACTAAAACTGAAGTGTTCGCCCATAGCAACCTTCATTACATTTGGAGGAAGAAGAGGGAAGCTGGCATGCCTGAGAACACCATCCCAACGATGAAATATGGGAGTTGGCAGAGACATCTTGTCACAGGAGGGACCAGTAAACTTCACAAAGTAGATGGCATCATGAGGAAAGAACATCAGGTGGAAATATTGACGTAGCATCCCCAGACATCAGACAGGATGTTAAGCTGAAGGATGTAACTTTTATAGATTGTTTTTCTTTTACATATTTGTTGAAGCTGTCACTATGTCCTGACAGTATGGTACAAGATCGATAATCTGTGTAAAAAAAAAAAATCAAGCTCCTCTGCTTTCTCCCATTGCTCCCAGTGCCAACTAGAAACAACCAATCAGAGCCCAGAGGCAGGTCTTAGTGTTGTCAGTCACAATCTTGTGTGGCGCCGCTCATTCCCCTCCACCTTCCCGATGGCTCTTTGTTAGGGGGGAACCACTACAGCTTCTCCTAGTCAAGCAGATCCTGTTGTGAATGCTCCGGCTAGTTAGCATGCTCACCGATGATAGCAGATAAATGTTTTTTCTATAAAAGGTTATTTAGTCAGCCATAGGCACATTTAGCAGTGAATAAATGATGTTGAGTGACAGGGTTAAGACCTTCCTCCTGGCTCTGATTGGTTGCTTTTGGTTGGGAAAGGTGCATTTCTTCAGATGGCAATAGTAGCTCAGAGAGGAGGTCCATCTTTTCACAGATTATCCGTCTCATATTATACTGTCAAGACAGTGACAGTAGCAAAAACATTCTTTACAGACGTTACATACTGCACCATTAAAGGGGGGTCTGCCGATCTATATTTACCTATAACATACCCCCAAGTTGGTTACTTGGGGGTATGTTATAGACAAAGTCCTGATCTCAGCTGCATCGACAAATTTGTGAACAAAGCTTAAAGGGTATGTGTGAGTAGAGTGATCCATAAACCTGAATCAGTTGAACAATTTCAATCAGGCTTTGATGAAGTCAAAGTTCCCCAAAAATATTGTAAAGAGCTTGTGGACTGAGATGAAAAATATTTAACCTAATTCCAACAAGATTACCATACACTAAAGTAACAGATGTAAAGATCAATGTTTGATAAAGGTGACAACTAAAAAAAACAAACAAACAAAGAAAAACAACAATTTTGTTAATCCCAACTGATTTATATCAGGGACATTTAAGTCTGGTTTAAAGTAAGACACATTTTGTGTGTAAATATCTGGTAATAACTGTAGCTACATGACATCGATGAGCAGGAAAGGTTTAAAGAGTACATTTGCTCTCATCCCAACTCCAGGAGGCAAAATCTTGCTTAAATAAACAAATATGGAATACAATAAAAACAGCAAGCTTTCTGGTATCCATTTTCCTTAAAATGTATTTGGTCTCTACTCAGTTCTGGGTGGACCTACCCAGTACAGTCCTTTTCTAAACCTCTAAATCATTTCACAAAGTCTTCAAATTGTTCCAAATTGGAAGCGTTTCTGGCATAATTTATTATCTAATCAGCAGCCCGAAAACTTTAAGCCGATCCGAGTCCTCTTTCTCTTGATTGAAAGACTGACTCGTCTTGTGCGAGTCAATGAGAGACTGAGATGATGGCAGTGCTAAATGACACTTGCCGCTGACAAGTGGCAAATAGAGAGGATTAACATAAGCCAATGAGCTACAGAATGAATATATGTTCAAACCTCATTTGAAGTGGCATCTGTGACATTGCCATGCCAATTTAGTGAGAATTCAATCTGCTGGCATCGGCGCTCCGAAAGTGTGATTGGACTTGTGAAGAGACCAATTTGTTTCTAAATGTGTGCCGTCGGGCCGCTTTGTGATTATGATACCATATCTGCATCTATTCTGGAGCTTCAGCTGTAGTCTCAGCTCCATCACTGCTCAAATTAGCCTTTCCTATTAGGTTTTTGAGCCAAGATTAGAACATAATGCAGCGTGTCATTTGAAGAGGCAGGGTTAATGTTTGCCGGGATGTTTGAGAGGTTATCGGCTGTCAGTAGAAGTTGCTAGAAAACTTGATGAAGCCTGTGTTTCATTTGTGACCAGTAGCTAATCCAATGAACGTGCTAGTATTCAGAGATGAAGTATTGCAAGTATGGTTGAAATTCTTTCTTTGTGTCAACTTTATGCATGTTCATAAATGTGAATGTCACTGTCCAAATTTCTGCTGAAAAGCTGCAGCTTTCCATGTTTTCCTCCACTGCTGCGTTCAAGGATGTCTGGACAGTCTGTTCCCCTCCACACTGGTACATCTGAGTCAACTTTCCTGCAAATTTAATTTCAATAATCTAAATAGGGTCAAATACATTCAGACATTTTGTTGCTTTTGTTAGATGGCGTTGTAGTTATACGCAGGTGCCAACAAACTACTGTTTGGGTCCGAAGTTAGTGCAAATTCAAATTGAAATGAAAAAATACTTTATTGATCCCAAAGGGAAATTAAATGTTGTTGTAACTCATATTAGTTCAAATTCTTCTAAGAGTTATAGTAAATATTGATTGTAGCAAAAAGCATTATTGGGCATAAATATCTTTTTTTAATAATGCACTTAAATGGGTGTTTTTCCTGGTATGACATTACAATATACAGTACTTTATGAACAAAATATTTCCTTGTGGATTTTTCCTAACCAACACACTGCCTTATAGCAAGTTGAGCCACATGGTTTTTCTAATGATAAACAAGCTGTGAGTTATAGATTCTCAGCTGGAATTAGGTCTGAATTTTGACTGGGCCATTGCAGAACCCAAATAGGACCTAAAGCATTTTCTTGTGGCTCTGTTTTGAGTCATTACCAGTTGACAGGTGAATTCAGACCTAGTTTCATGTCTGCTGCAGCATTCAACATGTTTTCCTCCAGGATTGTTTTGCATCTAGCTCCATCCAGGTTAACTCTGACCAGCTTTTGTTCCTGCTGACAAAATACAAACCCTTCACATCTGAAGGCAATTAGCTGAACTGGACTATTTTGTGATATCAGTGCAAAGTGAGAGCTGAATGAAGATGCCTGGCACACTTTCCAGATTGATATTTTGAAAGCAGTTTATCAAATTCTTCTACTTCACAGCTATGTACAACTTTGTAATGTTCTTTAACAAAAAATATTCATCAAATGACAAAGTTTTTGGTCTGCAAACTGACAACCTATAAAAATGTTCAACTGGATGTTTCAACAAGACAACAATCGCAAACTCAAATCAAAAATGGTTTTGGGTTGGATAAGGCGAGCTCAATGTGTTTCTGCAATGGTCAGGAATGTTACAATTTTGGAGAATAATTTGAAAAGCTGGGATTATGTGTCAAAAAAAATGAAGATAAATTCATCCAATTCAAGCAAAGAGTGTACATAGCACATCTGAGCCAAATGCACATTGTTGAACTGCTGCAAACTTGCATGTTCCAATAATTTCATTAAAAGCACAAGTTCTTTTAAACATTCAGTTGGACCAAATGTACGAAGTCTCTGTCAAATGCATGACAATAATAATCAGCTGGATGAATTTTATTAACCAGATTTGCTCTTTTTTAATGTAATCTACTATGTTGTTTTAGATGCTAATATTTTCTACAGCAGGAAACTATAGATGAACATTAACATATAAAGGTAAACCTCTCAGAAAATAAAAAAAAACTTCAGAAGAAAAAAAAATGTTCTAGATTTAGGGATTTGACTAATTGAAACATACTAAAATCACAAAGTTCATACCAAATTACCGATACTAAGAAATCATATGTTTTATGGCATATGATTAATATTGATATTGCTTAATTACTGCATCGGGATTTTTAAATAATAAAATCCCCAATGATTTAAGAATGATGTTTTTCTTTATGGCAAAAGGAAGCATCATTCTTTAAAAAAAAAAAATCACTATCTATTAAATATATCGAATTATTAATTAAATTAATTTTGTTATCTCTAGTTTTAATATATAAACAGTTTTAGTGGATGTTAAAAACTGCAGCTCGTGTTGTACGGCATAAATGTGATTTCACCTACTCTAAGTGATATAAATGGGGTTAATGAGACAACAACAACAACAAAAAACACACAAAAGGAAAAAAAAAATCTCAAAGTAAATTAAGTTAAATAATTAACTCTTTAAATTAAATAACACTGCAATTAGCCAAACACAAAGTCTGGGTTCAGATGTTACAGGAACCTGAATAACACTGTGGGGGTGTGCATGTGTGTGTTTGGTGGTTTGATTATTATGATGGATTATTATCATCTGTCTGGCTCTTTGAGGGCAGCAGAGTATAGAAATGGCCAGTTTCTTAGACTATTATCGCTCATCAGTTTGTGTAAATGGCACTTTAATGCTTCAGAGATATGTGATTAAAATTAGAATAAGTGGATGTGAAAGAGGAGGTCCACTCTGGTGAGGTCTGCTTTTAAAACAAATCGTGTGTGCACGAGTGTGGGGTGTGTGTGTGCGTATGCTTAGGAACCAGAAGTGTTTGTGTGTGTTGTGTGCGCAGGAGAGCTTGTGTATGGCCCTGTCATATGATAAATGTTCTCTCTCCTATAATCTATGTGCTTCAAAATATGATGTATGTGAGGATGAACTTTGAATTATAACCTAAAGAGTGACTCATTAATCTTCTGACTTTGGTGGGGAGTGGACCAGAGGAATCCATTTTGCCTGTTTATGTTTTATGAATAATGCAATATTGCAGCTGGCCAGTTGGATCCAGGCAACAATGTCCAGACACACAGAAGACAAGAAACAAGCAAACAGCTCTGTTTGCTGGAATGTAAAGGAAGGATGCCTGTTGGCATTCACAAAGAAGGTCAACAAATCTTATTGAGGTTTCACTGGACGGTGATGCATGACTAGTGTCTCCTGGAATTATGTTTGTGATCAAAGTGCTGCTTCTTTATTCCTTAGACTTAACTTTACAACTTTGTGTGATCCTTCATGTGTTCTGTCTCCAGCAAGCTGCCAAAAACGTTCCCACCGAGACTCTGCACTGGAATTTCTACTATCCTGCTGCCAGAAGCGCTTGCATACCGTTCAAAACAGATATTTACAGAGACTACTAAAAATGACATTTAACCTTTTCTCCTCACTGCCTGACATTTTTTCAGACTAAAGATTTCTTGTCTTAGTCCAGTTAGTACTATCAAAATTATTTCTATTTGCTAAATGTCAGAATAATTAAAAAATATATGATTTTGAAGGACGTCTTAAATTACTTTCTTTCATACAGTTAGGTTGCCATACCTTAAAACACTTTGGAAAAGCAGGTGATAATATCATAGCTTAGAAATTGTTTACTAAGATTTTCACACATTTTACCATAATTTTTTAAGGTTTTTCTTTTTATGTCTCTTTTTTTATTTCATTTTAAATGTACAAATACAGAATATGCAACTATTTGACTAATATTGAGTCTTTTTCATTTGTAATGTAATTCTCTTTGCCTCTAGTCTGTTATTTGTAATGATTTTGTGCATGAATAGTGTTATCCAAATACAATGGCAATGCCCATTTTGCTGCAATGATAAGAGCAATCTTTATAGGAGTCTACATGAAGCGTTTAAATCATTTAAAAAGTAGATAGAAACTGGTGCTTTAGAAGGACAATGTCCTCAAACCACTAAAAACTGGTTTGATCTGAAATTAATGAAGCAGACTGATATTAATGCAATTGAATGACCCTGACCTCAATGCTGTGGAAAATTTTGAGTTTATGCTGAAAAACTAGATCTATGCCAGGAAACAAAATTAACTTAAATGAACAGTTTTGCCAAGAAGAGTAGTACCCAGTTAGATTTACTGTAGAAGTGTTTTGATGGCTGCAAAAAGCATGAGGCCAAGTATGAACTTACTAAGAAACATTTCACCAGATATTATGGGCTTGAGTACATAGTTGAGCCAGGAGCAATCATTTTGACAAAAGCAGATTAGAGAAAATCTGCAACAAATTCTAAGTTATGGTCACTCCAAATTTATCAATATTGCAGTTTGACTAATTATTCCACCATATAAGAAGAACTTTTCAAGCAAAACACCAAAAACCCAAAATTAACACGACATTAATGTCAAAGTAGTGTGTATGTTCACCATGACTTTACATTTCCTTACCCTTACTCAGCCCAAACAGTTTTGATTGTCAAATTCCAACAAGTTAGAAAAAATTAGCATATCTTAAGAATTTCTCAAACCACTTTTTTCATTTCTATGCCATGAAACAGGAGCCATCTATTTGTTTAGGAAGCATTTGCTGTTAAATTGTGCTATAAACAGGCAATATGAGGCCTGCAGAGCTCATTTTTAACAGGAATATGCTTTGCCACAGTTTTAAAGGCAGATGTGCATCTTCTTAGTCAATTATTGTTTTCCGCAGGGATCCATGATTGTCTGCGCTGCTAGTCCAAATAGTCATTAAAGGTCTCGAGTCCCTGGTGGGGTCCTCAACTAGAGTGACAAAATCCTCTTCGTGAGGAAATGTAAAAGCCTAACAACTTATCAGGTGAGTGCAGACACAATGTAAGAGGTGATTTACTCTGAGCAGGCTACATGTCACTAGGGCTTTCTTCATGTCCCTCAGGTCTGATTTGAACTTAAATTGCCTATGTGAAGACCTGGGTTTGCTTCTCATTATCTTACCTCTCCTCCTGCTCAAATATTAAGGAGCCCCATGTGTTGCACTGCAGCACATTTGCAACTGGTAATGCCCTTATTCTGTACCTTTTCCAACTTTACAACATCTGCCATCCTGCTATGGAAGATTTTTAAAAGTCTTGCTCTCCTGTTTATCAGAGAAAAGAATTTGAAGAAAAAAAAACTGAAAGGAAAAGTTTTAAGATTGAGAAAAACAATTCTCAATCTCACACAGATAATGTCCTCTTACCTGATTTTATGGTTTAACTTTGAATGAGATACAATATCTTACTTGACGACTACTGATGACTTTTTTCAGTCTAAGAAGTGTCAAAAAATTTGCTTAAAACTGTATCAAGTAAATTAGTACATAAAATTTAAATTACAACAATGAAAGCATTCAAAAATAACTGAATCAAAAGTAAATTATTTGTATCTTGTCTTTCACTGTTACTTTATTTGATCTGCTAACCAAAATACAGCCACAAAAACTTTAATTACAATGGTAAAATCTGTTTTCAGCCAATCTAACGGTCTCTCTTTATTAGTTGACTCTGTCCCCACAACCTGCAGTGCAGGAACTATTTCCCTTCCTACGCCAAAATAGGAAACTCAAACATAGAAACAGAATATCGAGATGAAAACCGGGATTCATAAAAATGGCTTAAATCAAACTTCACTAGACAAAGTCAAACTGGATAGTACTTCAGAAGGCAGGTTTAATTTGACAAAAATCATAGTTACTCCCCTCATTATGAAGCAAGAGGAAAGCAACTGAAAAATGGACACAAATTAACAGATTGGGAATATGAAGCAGATGTCAAAATAAGTATTAAAAAAAAACTACAGATATCTAGAGATAATCACACGAATCAAAGCTCTAAGCAGCCATAAATGCTGTGCCTTAGAGTTATAACCTGAACCCCCCTTTAAAAAGCTCCTCCACAGAAACCTTTATTATGTCTATATTAATATTAAATACATTTCTTCCCCAATTTCCCAGCAGAACAGACAACACACACCTCTACAGACAATCTTTCACAACTGTACAGGCGGCTGACCCATCACAATCATGCGCAACAAGATGGAGAAGGATATAGGAGCAGGAAAGTCTACATTAACAAACTTCTAACTGCTGGCAGAGCGACTCTTCACACTTCCTGCAAGAAGCCAGGCAGCCACAACCAGATGCATCAAGCATACATTACATCCCTGTTCCCTGTGTATTTACTCTGCCATCCAGTCAGAAAGATTTGTTTAGCTGCAGAGTTGATTTATGGACGACAAAAAGTAATCCCTTCTTGTCTTGCGTGCTGTAGCTGGGCCTCCTCCTTTGCCATTGAGCCAAGCTAGCACAGTCTGAAAGCCCTTGATACCGTGTTCGCCCTAAGGTGTAATGTTTGATAATATAACTACTGCTTCTGTCATCCAGACCTCCCCGCACCCTCCACCCCGTCTGCACCCACCCATGGCACTCCTCCCCACCCCCACAAATACATTACAGCCCCACAATGCTCTGAGATTTATGAGGGAGTGGTGGAACAGGAGAGAGGAAGAGAGAGAATATGCATTGATTGAAAGCCAAAGATAGTCCCATCCAATCCCGCCCCGAAGAACATCAGTTATTTTGCATCCTGACACAGCGATTGATAACTCGTAAATGTGTGCGGGGGGATGACGAATGCAGATGGAAACTGACTCTGACAAAAATGATAACGGCATCGTTCTCTGGGGGGGTTGACAGAGGTGGAGGTGGGATGCTTCTTAAAATATTTAATAATTGATACGGAGGCTCTGAGATGTTGTTTGACCCTGGAGGAGTGTGAATGTCACAGAAAAAAAGGAAAGACTTTGAAGTGAAATATATTAATAGGGTATATATGAGTGAGTCTGATAACAAAAAGACCAGAGCTTAGGGATTAAAATGGCCAGTAAACTTTTTGTATTACAAATAAAGTGGTTATGTTCTAATCAGCAAGTCTTCAGCTTCTGTTTTTGTCAATTACTCAATTTGTGCTGCACCATTTCCTCAAAAGCTTTTATTTGCTTCTGTGGGTTTCAGTTTGAAGAATCTTTGTCGTTAATAAATTAAAACATTTCCAGAATAAGATGCATCTACTTTTTAAATTATTTTTAATGACAAAGCTAGACCACAATGTGGAACTTTAGGCATGAGAAAAATGTTTCATTAACTTGAAGATGAGTAATAAAGAAATTCTAATAGGAAAATCATTATACTCTACTCCAGTCTCTCTCAGTTGGTGGGTTCTTACATAAAAGTGGGTTCTGGTCTTCGGTAAGCACACAGAATGCCAAGACAAACACTATGGATTCACATCTATTTATACTCGGTAATGATAATGCCTTGGAGTGCAGATTTACGCTCCTTGATTCACACCAAAGACAAAAGACACAATGTTTGCTTATGATGAGTTCCATGAAATGCAGGTGAAACGCTGACTATGTGATTCTGATTCAATGAGAAACTAAGAAATGACAACTGTGTGAACAATACCTTCAGAATGCATCGTGTGACCAGATGTTGAGATTTTCGGAGGTTAGCCTCTCGTACGTCTTGTGATTCACTGTGATGTGCCAGTATCCTTTCCTTGCTACTTTCCCATTCAGCTCCACACATCTCTGTGAGTGAGTGTGGCTTCTCAGCAGTGGCCTACCTTAAGATAAAACACAGAAAACAGGCTGGAAATGAACTAAAAGCTGCTTTGCTTACAGTTATTTCTATTGAATGTTATAAGTGTTAAGTAGACTGTATTATTGTTTTTATGTCATTTTTTGTGATTTATCTGACAGGACTGTTGTAAATGAGACAATGAGTCTCAAAAAATAATTTCTGCACAAATAAAGGATTAAATATTTTGATGCTCTCATCGGGACCACAAAACATGCTCTATTTTCACATTAACTCTTACAACTTCAAGTATGTGATGGAGTTCCACTAATGAACCCTAAAAATATTTAATTTGGTAAACTCACATGCTTTTAAACTGCACCCCCCATCATTAATTTTTCAGGTTTTTAGCAGTAAACTGCTACTGAAGAGTGTGATTTCTTTCAACAATGAAGAAATGCCTATAGTTTCAGATGGAGGATTCTTAGCTTAAGTTACACTGTTTGAGTTTTAGGATCTGCAGTTCCAGCTTCGAGTCTTTACAGATTTTGAACGTCTACAGATTTATTTATCCCAAAATTGTTCAAACTCAGTGAGATGTTTGACCCAAAAACATGACTTTGGGGTCTTGGGGGGTTTGGGGTCATTGCCCTCCTTGAAGGTGAATTTCCTCCCTCTTAGCAAATCAGTTTCCCCTGATGACAAAGAGATGTGGTGTAACAGTGATGTATAGTGCCGATTCACTCCATAAGTGTTGACATGCATGCCAAGAAGTTCTACTATGGTTTCATGCGTCACACCGTCCAAACCATTTATACTGGCTATGTAGCCAACATGGCATGAGGCGAACTGCAAACATGACTTCTTTCAACAATACTGTTCTTTTTGCCACTAGTGGCGTTTAGTGAAGTTTAAAGATGACAAACTCCTACCTGACCTACAAATTTAAGCAGCTCCTCCAGAGACTCATGTTCTCTTTAAGTGACCAGTCTGCTGGTGGTGGTTTGGTGGGTTTGCAACTAAGCGTTCATGTCATTCTCTACTTGAAAATTAAAATGCAGCTCCAAATATACATGCAAATCTAATGCCTCGGAATGAAAAAAAAAAAAATACAGCTTTTATAGATAAATTAGTGTTAATAGAAGGCAAGTTTGCAGTTTCCACTTTTCTTGGTCCACTGGTCTGTTTCTGCCCATCTTGCAGGTTAGAGTTCTCTTTCATGTAGAAACAGAAACAGTGATGAACTTTAGATTAAACAAGGAATCCAAAAATATCTCAGTAAAACATCTAAATCCCTGTCCATATGGTAAGCGGCGGACCCCCGTGGTGGACACAGTAGGGAGCTGAGCAGTCTTGATGCCATCTCGTCTCATACCTCCCAAACAAACCTCAAAAATCTCTCTCCCATCTAGTTTGAGACAAATCAGTCTCAAACGTGCAGTTTGTGAAGCATTTCAATCCTCTTACAGGAGTCTGAAACATCAGACAGTTAAGAAGGCCCAATTAACAAATGCAGGAGATTAAGGATCACAGTTGATAAAGTCTAATATCATTATACAGCATCAACAGGGGAATAAAATCTGCTTTAAATCTTTACTGAGTAAAACTAGAATAGTCATAAAGATCTATGTACACATATGCAAAAAGTCACGATGCAATAAATTTTTGGCTATTTTTGCTATACGTAAACCAAAATCAAGATACTAAAATACAGCAGAGGTATTTCTTGCATCTCTTTCTGTTTGGCTCGCAGTAAGTCATGAGGAAGCTGCTTTTCTTATACTGCAACCATGCTGAACGCTTCTAATAGAGGAAAACTTGGAGTGACTCGCTCTGCTGTCCTCTGGGAATTCAAGGTGTTAAAGCAGTTTTCTGCAAATGCCATCACTTTAATAAATGAACCTCTCCATAAAGCTGAAGAAATTCTGATTAAAGTTGGACTGATGTTCCCCAGAAGTTAGTTCAAGCACCTTCTCCCCCCCGCCCCGGTAATACGCTTGACAACGCCTACCTCCAAAGAGAAGGTGGAAGAGAGGGAAGAAGCCACAGAGAGAGAGAGAGGAAAAAAAGAAGGACGACAAGAGCAGAATGTGAAGAGACATTAAAACATTTCAAATGAAAGGTGCGTCAGAGGGGCTTGTCAGTGCATTACCGCCAAGATTAAAGGGGTCTCGGTGTCTTCTGTCGGGTTCAAGGGAGACTGCATAAGGATTTGGCTCAGACTCTTAAATACTTCTGTCGACTAAGATTCAAACAAACACTTCCACAATAATTACATGTTGACTTTTCTTCATTTCAACAGGAGGTTTCTTCTCTCTTTTTTAAAAAAAAAATAAACTCCTACATTGTGATCATAAGCACTCAATTTGATTCATTTTCTTAAACACCGCCATTTACTGATTACAGAACACAGTATGGGAAATAATATAATAATGCTTGCACTTTATAAGCCTTTGAGGTTCAAGAGGAGTAAGGCATTTAGTTCAGGTATTAGTTAGGGAAATGAATGTGTCATAGGTTGTCGTCAGAGTAAATTGGCAGCCGTGCCAAAATTGTTTCTTCAATGTGTCATTCTGCATATTTTGCACTTTTAGCTCTTAAATTTGAGCTTAATGCATTTTTTTAAGTACAAAAAGTTAATACCTGAAGAAGCTGTCAAACCTGCTGCAACTTTTAACACAGCCATAAAATTAAATCTCCGTCCAAGTTTTGATTTAAATTAGTAAAATAATGCACAACTTTACACTGCTTTGTTCCTCGAAAATCTTAGACACTCGCTACTCATCCTTGCTCCTTTAACCCAGACAGAAAACCATTTGGATGCTACGAACTACAACTGTCCTGAATATCAGCAGCTGTCAGAACAGACATGGAGACTGACCTCTGGATGTGGTGTCATATGTCAGAGCATCCGCACGCATCTGACACGAATAGCCATTTGTACAAACCCAGCAGGTCCAAAGGTGACTGTCAGAATCCTATCAGATTTATACTTTCCTACAGAAAGACTGGCTGTTTCAAAGCATTCCCAGAACTTTTCTAAATTTTAATGTGTAATTTTGCAGAATGATGCTGTATTTACTCAGGGTCTATAACGTTTCCTGGCATGTTCAACCAGGTGAAGTCTGATCGGAAGAACTTACTCTGGTTCTGTTTTTTTTTTTTTTTTTTAACTCCTTACGTAAACAAAATTGTTGTCATGATTAGATGTATATAAGACCCAAGTGCAGAGACAGTCTAAAGTAAAAGTGAGAAGAATGACTCAAAGAACTAAAGGGGAAAAAATAAAGAAAAACGGGTTTAGAAACATCAGCAGGGCAACACAAGGACCAGTGAACAACAATGAAAAACAAGGAGCTTACATAAAGACGCAGGGCGGAGAGAGACAAAGAACCAGATCAGCTAATCAGGGGAAATGTGGTACAGCTGTGGCTGGAGGAAAGCAGGGGAACTGAGGAGAGAAGACTAATTAGCACAGAGGAAGTGCTGAACCAAAAACTGAAATCAAAAGGGGAATGCCTGGTAATAATCTAAGAAAATACGGTCAAATGTAACAGGAGCAAAACACAAGAATAAACTAAGAAAATAAATACAAAGGAATACACTTACGTGCAACAGCTTTTTAACAATAATAAATACAATTAACTGAATAGAATATAACAAGACCTATCTGGCTATAAACAAGGAAATGAAAAAAGTACAAAGACAAACTATAACCGAAACCCAAACATTCCAGGATAGTGACAATTGTTAGCACTTGTGTTTTAACCCTCACCCCTGGAACATACGCCAGATAAACGTCATGCGGGCATTGCACTGCATGTTAAGAGGTTAATAAAATAAAAAAAAAGATTAACTCTATCTTTATGGATCTGACTTTATCTTTTCTTTGTGTTTCTTTTCTGTAAGTGCCTCTGACCTGGTGCTTCTTTGTTAACAATGTCTCTGTCTTGGTTGGAGCCTTTCAATAAAGACGCTACGGGCGCTATCTATCTGTTTAGGATTACTTGTGTGTATAATATTAGAGCTTAGATCCGCAGTGAAGCAGTTGGTAGCACTTTTGTGTTTTTTGTGCACTCTGTTGTCCTGCGATGGACTGGGACCCCAACTCTTGGTCAATGACTGGTGGAGACGGACACCAGCGCTCCAGGGGATCCAGTAAGCAGGTATAGACAACATGGAGCAATGATGGATTAGTTCTGAATTTTCCTTCCTATAAATATCCCTCCTGTTTAGAGATAATTTGCTAGTGACAAATTATCTCTAAACAAATGACAAATGTAATTTATAAAGAACTTGGCATAAAAAAGTAGTCTGACCTGGAGATGGTTTTCATGCAAATCTTCTATGAAATGATAATAAATGTGTATTTTTATGAGATAGTTGAGGCTCCACGCAGTTGGGAGAGGCGAGGTGGTTTGTACATGTGCAGAGGAAAGATAGTGTACATATTGGACACAGGATGTTAAATATTGAGCAGTCCATACGGAGGAAAAGAAACAACAGAAGGTTCATGGATGAATGTGTTTAGAGGAGGATACTAGAGACAGGCTGAGATGAGGCCAGATGATCTGCTGTGGCGACCCCTAAAGGGAGCGAGCAGAACCGGCTTCTCAGGCAGTGCAGTTGTCCTGCATTAGCAGAACCTTTACCGCCAAGACATGTTCAAAAGCAATACATATTACCAAGCTGCTGATGCATGTTACATATTCCTGACTGCAAAGTGTTACACAGCCTGAGTTATATTCGGTTTGACTTTCTTGTCTGCTCTAAACAGAATCCTTGCTATGCATGATTCCAATAAAGCAAAGTGCAGTGTGTGAATAAATCCCCCGAAACAATTTCTCTAAGATATTTACATGCTTTATTTATTTATTTTTTTTTAAAAAAAGAAAGATGAACAAAATACTTTAAATGTCAAGGTTAGCAAAAGCCTTCCAAAACAAATGGGCCTATCTTTGTCAGAACAAGAAAGAAAAATGGCAACAAATAACAACCTACTGTGATGCTAAGCTACTTAGAGGAAATTCTGCCCTGAAGGAGAACACTGTGCTCCCCTTATTTGTCCGGTGCAAGTGCACACATCACAGAATGAAGACAAAGAGTGAATTTCTCTCTCTTTAAACAACAACAACAAAAAAACATATATACTGAAACAGAAAGGGATGAAATTGATTTCAAGTTGTGTCAGTGGTGGTGAAGAAAACAGAACATAAAAACAAGCTCGCTCTCGTCAGCTGCCTTGAGAAAACAAAACTGTGTCATTTAAAAAAAAAAAAAATAATAGGATTATCGTTTCTGTTTGTTTGTCACGGTGGATCAAGAAAATTACAGTTAAGAGAAGAGCTTAGAGCCACATTGTTATCACCACTTCAGAAGAGGAGGCACAGACTCACAATATTTGCATATTCATTTACCGCTTTTTGAAATGCACCTTTTTTTTTTCTATTTTTTTTTTTTTAATTAGTCTCCGCGTAGCAAACACTTAATATCCGCGAGCACCTTGACACAGCGAGACGCCGCAAACAAAACGTCCTCAGCTGCCGCCGAGCACTTAACTCGGGGATCATCAAACTGCGCGAGGCTTGATGCGTGTCAGAGAGACGTCTGAGTGGGAGGAAGAGGAATGAAGAAGGAACGGAATGAAGGCTAACAGTCAGCCGCGAGGTTGTGGGAGCTGTGATTGCTTGTTTGTTTTTGCTGTTAGCGCCAGGAACAAAAACAAACAAAAGGACGAGACAAAAGCTTGTGAGTCTCTGATTTAGATCATAGCAGCAAGTTGTATTGCTGTTCTGTTTTTTTTGTTTTTGCCCCTCTTAGGTTGCTCATTTTTCAGAAGGTGGTTGCTTCAGAGGGTGACAGAAACCAGAGGGAGGTTTGCTAACATTGCTTTACCTGTGACACAATGTGACCATCCACTCCTGCCTCTGCTCTGGTAGCAGCTTGATGAGGATGACAAACAAATGAGTATCTGCTCGATGAAAGCTGCTTCCGCATAGAACTATATTACCTAGACACGCTGTGCTTTGTGTTCAGATACAAACAGGTGTGTAAATCAATGAAACTCTACACTTATAAAACAAACTGTTGGGAAATTAACCTCTAACAGTAATGTATTAATATGCATTCATTTTATTAGGGTAACTTTTCCCTGATTAGCCTGAGTCAAAGTTATGTAATTTCAATCGATAAGAGAAGCTTAAATTTATATGTAATTCTTAACATGCAAAAGGGTCTAAAATAGACTGCAAAACACAGACACTTGTCCTTTCAGGTGCAAAGAACAACGCTATTTGTGGTTGGACATTTAATTTGTACTCTTATAGGTTCTTCCTATTCCAGCATTTGGCATGGTAGAAATCACAGCCGCTTCAAATTTCTGACCATTTGCACAATATTTTTCTGACAACACAACATAATAGAGCTCTGCCCAGAATATGGGTCAAGACCAATCTGCAAGAACAGAATCATATCCATGTGGGAGGCTAACAAACTTTATTCCCCTCAGACATTTTATTGTGCAAGTACAAATAATTTTGGCTCATATTTGGTCCAAGTTTATATTATCCTGAAAGTTCAGTTTTAACATCATCCTTACACTTCAGCTTAGTATGATACAATTCTAACTCAACAGATTATGACACAGTTGCATAGAAAGTCATAGTGCAGAGGCACAGAGTTTCAAAAGTGATCAAATTAATTTGATTTCAGACACAGATATTTTTTAACATCACAGGGTTGAAACTGACAGCTGTCGGTCCAGCTGTCTCATACGTAATCCGCAGCAGTGACAGACGTACAGTTATTGAACAGAACCGTTGGACACAGACGCCCTTTGAGTCATCACAGCTTTGAAGAAAACACCACTTAGTTTTGGCAGACGCTTTGTCCGTTAAATTGATGTGCACCGCAAAACTGACGAATACAAACACTGTTTACAGAGCTGGAGGTTTAACAGTGAAAGAACATTATAATTAATGCTTTTGTCTTTGCCAAATTATACTTTTGATCAACAATTTACTAAATTAACGATGATCAAAAAGTGATTGTGATCATTGCAAAACAAAGAAAACTTTTATAAACCAGAAAGCCAATCAGTCAACAGATTCAACAGTCAACAGATTCAACAGTGAAGTTGAATAAAGTTAAAGTTTATTTATATAGTGCATTTACAACTACATCAGCTGACCAAACTGCTTCACAATAAACAGGAACCATCCCAAACTGTGTATGGTATTGGAGGGATCTGCAAACCCAGACAACGTTGCCAACCATTGTAATGAGCACTTTGAAGATCTCCTCAACCCCATCATCATGTCCAAGGTAGGCAGAATCTGAGAACTCAAGTGAAGTTAAGTCTATTACCATTGGAAAATTTGCTGAAATTTTTAAAAAGCCTCCATACTAAAGGGGATCAAGGGGTGGATGAGATTCATCCCAAGATGAAGAAAGCTCTTGACTTTGTGGAGATATTGTGGTAGACATGACTCTACAAAGTTACACTGGAGATCTTGGACACACCTTATCTTGAACCTTATCTTTGGAAAGGGTGACCAAGGACCATCCTTCAACTATTAAAGAATACTTGCTTTACGGTGTAGGACATTTGGCTCTGACCAATTATTACATTTTGGATCCAGGAGGAGAGGTGTGAGAAAAATTGGACTGAATCTTTATCCTCACTGAAGTGCTGAGGGGGTTCTGAGAGTTCGGTAGTCCACTCCACCAGCACTTTTGTGAACCAGGAGAAGGTTTACAGCCATATTCCTTGAGGAATTTTATGGGGCTTGCTGATGGACTGTGGAGAGCCGGGGTTGTTTTTCAGGAATATTAGGTTTAATCTCATTGTCACTGACATGCTTCCCATTGCATAGAATTAGAAATTAGGGTGCCTACTTTGATAAATCCAAGGTCTTATCCTTACCTACTGAGGATAATATGCATCCATTGCTTTTCTTTATGCCAAGACCCACGGTGTGCATGAATTACACTCACAACTGGGGATCAATCTCTTCCTCAAGTTGAAGTTTCTTGGTGTATTGTTCGTCAGTGGGGGTAGGAAGGAACGAGAAATGTATTTCCAGATTGAAACCTCGAGTGTGGTAATGTGAGCATTGCTGTGGTAGAAACTGAAGATGGTTCTTCCATTTCCCAATCCTCACTTGCAATCATCAGATATGGATCAAGACAGAAAGATCCCAGATGAAAAATGGTGAAACGAATTTTACCCATTGGGGTGACAGGACTCAACCTTAGAGTGAAGATCAATAGAGGATTTAGAGTAGAGTCACAATTTAGATGCTTCAAGCATCTGATCAGGAGAACTTAATTTGAAGCTTCATAGATACTTTCACTTTGGAGGACACCTTGGGATCCCCCAGGATGTGAAATAGACATGGCTGGTTGAATGGATGAGCTAACAGAGTTAGATGAGTATCAGTCATGTGTTTTTACTCTAGTGGTGCTTTTGAAAATTTGTTTTGACACATAAACACAATCAGACTGTCATCTTATGAAAAGATGATGTAGTGTACAGTAGACAACTCCACCCCATGGGGCTGCATTTGTTCAAACTATCTCAGATTAAAATGATATCCAACTACAATGGAAAGATAAACTGACCGACTTTCCTCAAAATTGTGGAAGCAAGTGAGAAGCCATCCTCCCACCACTTTGTGTCTTTAAATAATTCAAACAAAAAATGCTTTTAAGATCCCCTTCTATTTCCATCACTCCCGCAGATGGCAGCTTGGCTCCTCTGACTGGCAGTCAGGCTCAGATGACATGACAGATGTTATTTCATCTCTCTGTTTCTTGTTTTTCTCTGTTTGGACAAAGAATAATAATTGGATCTGTTGAATGGGACTCTCACAGTTTTGGCTCCATTTTGTTTCTCGGTTGCCATAGTTTTTATTTAATTTTTTCTTTCTTTTTTTTTTTTTTTTAGTAACAGACGCTGTGCCTTTGATTTTGTTTGTCTTAATCTATAATTTTTTGGGGCGGGACGAGAGCCATAGTTTGACCAGAATCTTACTTATACTTTCAGTCAGACTTAAAACGATTCATCCAGGTTTTTCTGAAGGACTTTAACTTCCTCATCCGTCAGTCTAAGAATTCACTGCATGCTGCCTTTTTTTGGACTCTCCCCGTCTCGGTAGAGAGCAGCTAATTGACTCTATAGCATGCTACCAAACCTGTTTTATTCCCCCTTTCTGACATATCTGATGTGTTTGCATGTCTCTTTGTGATATGTGTGTACATAAATAACACAACTCTGAATATCTGTGTGCAGTAAGGAGGGCTGGTGGGGATGGGAAAGGGAGAGGTGGGCAGGCGAATGTTCCTTCCGCAGCAGTGCTGTCGTGTCGCCGCATTTCTTGCTGACAGGTCTGATCAGAAAGTGATGACAGCCTATGATTGTCAAAACGCCCGCAGCTGAGTGGCAGATCGGCTTTGGCTCTGCCTTATTTTCCCACTTCCCTTCCCCCTGGTTTTGTCACATCTCTTTCCCAGCCGCGGTGTTGGCTTAACTCGGAGTGAAGGTAAGAAGTGACGCGCACAAGGCAGCATGAGGAACTCAATCTCGGCGTGTTGTGTTAGGGCCATTGTAGATGTCATGCGTTAATACTCCCACGGCTGTGGAGAGGCGAGCCGGATAGTGACAGTGTGGGAGTTAAACTGGGAGCTGGAGAACTGAGTTTGGTGGGGATCTTGACAAACAAAGCAGTGCGGCGCCTTTGCATTGTGTGTTAGAAAGGTATGACAAGAGCTGTGCGTGTAGTTTCCCTAAAAGACAGCCTGAAACAGAGGCTTCAAATCACGCAACAACAGGTAAATTCACAAAAAACTCCCAGTTTTAGCACTCAAAGTGGTCAAACAAGTTTAAACATGCATTTTCAAGAAAAAACTTTTACTAATAGTGGTGAAGCCCAATATCCATTTGCTAAAACATGGAATTACAATTTCATGACGTTTATTAGATAAACATCTAATGAGACTGAGCATCAAATAAAGCCAAGATTAAATATGTACTTTTTCCAACATAATATACAGACACGGTGGCCATCTTCGATCACTAAATAATAGGCCTCTGGCCTTTCTATTTGCACAGTGGGCTAAACTGAAGTTAGGATTTAAAATGCAAGCTTAAAAATATGTTCATCTTTAACTGCGAGAACAGCAGCAAGTACTGTAGGCTATAGTCAGTTATGGTATTTTAAACACTTGGATTTAAAGCCATCAAATATTTCCATCATACCATCATACTTACAGTTTAAGGTCATTTCAATAAGAAGCAAGGCAAAGTGCCGGAGTGATTTATGACTTTATGGAGCATGGAGTAATGCAGCATTGACCCTTCCCCACACATTGCTGTACACTGCCAATCAACTGGCTGATAGAAGGCTATTACACTTTGCCTCCCTTACAAGATTGAAAAACTAGCTTGTTCCGATGTGGAAACTAAAATAACATTCCTCTTATTTAAGTAGTCTTACTACCGGTGTGCCTACAAAGTAGCAGACTGCTTCTTGAAGCCCACTTTAACGTGGTATTATGTGTCTTTTGGCTGTTATTGTGACTAGTACATATTAATTTACCATGGAGGTTTCTGTTTTTGAATAAACATGAGATAAAATAAGATTAAGTTTACTTTTGTTGGATGCACATTTGAAGTAAATTCCATTACAGGTTCCCAATTATGTTCACATGATTACATCAGTGAAGTAGGAAAAAGAAGTAGGAGCACTCTTCTGTTTTAGTTTATTTTTCAGAGATAAATGTTTAAGGTTAAACAAATAATTTTTTTTTAAATACAAAGTAACACAAAAAATAACCTTTAAATTATTTCACATACTGAGAGGGGGGGAAAGCCACACAAACATACTAGACAAATTTAAAAATAGATATGCCCTCTTATTAAATCAAAAATTAACAAATTTCCTTGGAAAGCTGTGTTCAATTTCAATAGCTACACCACAATAGCAACTGTTTGACATGTAGAATCAGGAATTCACTTTGATAGAACCTTTTTAACATTTAATAGAGGTTTAAAATGTCCAAAGGAACACATTGTGCCCTGAACCGCAACAAAAATCAAGAACAGATGAAACACAGAGTCAAAGGAATTTTTAAAGGTTTGGAACACCAGAGAACCACAGTGAAAACCAATATCCTAGATGGAGAAACACACAGCTGATATGAAGGTTTACTAGAGAGGCCTGCCTACCAAAATTATTCTAAAAGTACGTTCATGGCTTAGCGAGAAGGTCGCAAAAATCCCCCCCCAAAAAACCCAACCCAGGGCATAAATTTAAAGCCCTTCAGGTGTTATTTGGCTCAGTTAAGATCAGTGTTCATGATCCAGCTTTGGTAAAAAAAAAACAAAAAACCTGGGCAGCATCTATGAAAGAATCCCTAAACCAATGTTCAAACTTACTTGACATGCAGTGACCTTACCTTAAGCAGTTTGTTCATACTCAAAGTGACATTTATGATTGATGAATGGATGGATGGATCCAATTCTGCAAATGACATTGGACATAAGTCACTCCACAGGATAAAAAGACTTATTAGCAATTATAAAAACTTGATATTGGCTGCAGCACCCAAGAGTGGCACCATCAGTAACTAGGTGTGAGGAAAATTACTTTTTCATATCAGACCAGGTTGGTTTGAATTTTTTTTTTCTCTATCATCATTTCATATCGGCATATCCTTATGCCAGATATCGGAATATCTATGATGATCTGAAAAATGTAATTGTGGCAATAAAGCAAAAACAGAGAAAATTTGAGAAGGGCAAATATTTCTTCACAGCACTGTAAATGGGAAATCTTTTAATCCAAGAATGCGTATGTACTGTACTAATTTGTCCAACAGTGCTGTGCTTTTAGCAGCATTAGGCCTTATGTAACGTGATAAACATCTCTATAGTTGACTGCTAATGGTCTCAGATTAGATCTACTCAGATACAGTTGCCCCTTTCTGTGAAAACAGCTGTTTGGGTGTGTTTGGCTCATTTAACTAACTCATCATATTAATGCAGTTTTGCACAAAGTCCACACTTGTCTCCGTCTCACGGCTCCTCCACCGCCCTCCTGTCATTCCTCTGTCACTCTCACTCCTACTGTGATCATGATTGTTGGATAACTGTTAATTAATGAGATGTCAAACTCATCCTAATGATAGTGGCTTAATTTTGGGGCTGGAAAAAATAAAACACTAATACATCGTGCTGCGGTGCCCTTAACTGAGTAGCAAAAGACGAAAACAGGGTTAGCCTCTTCTGGCTTTTCCAAGGGAGCCGGTTGTGTTAACAGATCCAGGACATGGCTCATCCTCAGTGGAGATGTTAGGCAAGACAAAAGTGACAGGCCAACATTCATCCGCCTCCTCATCTTGTCTATTTATAAGTATATTCATATTCATAAGCTACTGGACCATGTGCATTTAGCTTTATTGGAAAAACTGAATCTCAGTCCTTATTCCTGGCAACTGACAGAGAAAGATTGCAGTTCCCAAGTGACAAAGGACTGGCAGTGTCTGGTGCTACATCATCGTATTGACGTGGGCAATGAAAGCAGGATTTCCTCCTTGAACTTGCAAAAATGACTTCACCCATCACTTTGGACTCAAAGTGAGTTATTAGTTCCTCTTATATAAATTCCAAAATGATGGTAAAGACTGAAATTTACGGAGTTCTGGACCCTGTTTACCCTTTTTTTAAAATAAATTGATGGCAGTGGAAAGATATTTTAAATATCTGTATGAATATTTAAACTAAAAAACTATATGTATATGAAACTAGCAAAAATGTAAGATTAAAAATTATAATTATTTTTAGCTTATTTAACAAGCTTCAAATCCTTTTAGTCAAAATGAGAAGAAAATCCTCCAAACATGACACAGTGCAGGGTAAAGCGAGAAAGTGAATGACATGAACACTGTGATTAACATGCATTAACTAGTGGCATGTATAAGAAGACCTGTATACACTATGAAACTGACCACATTTAGACTGTACAATCTATCTTTGCAGATCTACCAAAGACTAAAATCCAGAACTCAAACTTCAAATAACTCACACACTGTGAGGCCTTTAGTGGTCTAAGCAGGTAGGAAGGATGTAGTCCACCACACTGCCATGACAGCACTGCAGAACTTGATCAGTAATGACACATTCCCCCACAGTGTCTAAACTGAACCAAGTCCAACTCAGAGTAAGTCATTAAAATGCCAGAAGGCACAGGTGAAGAAGAAACACTGTGGTCTCCTGAAAACCGGAACATCAAAGCCCTCGATTTGAGTGTAGAGCAAAAAAAAAAAAAAGCTTCGTAATGAACTCGTTTTTCTCCGTCTTCCTTCACAGACTAATATATTTATTCAGGTAATCATGACTTCCTCTGTTTCTCTTATTGATTTGCAGCTTGTCTCGCTCCTGTTCCTCCCCTCTCTCTTACCCCCAGTCCTCCTGCTCCTACTCTCTCAGTTCTTCAAGCAGTGACAGTCGCGCTGCTCATAGACACTGCTGCCTTTGCATAATGTGTATGCGCCTTCTGTAGGTCGAATGAAGCTCCTTCGACATGTGTCAGAAGCTTGCCGTGTAGGTTTGGACTAATGATGGCATAACGGCCAGCCCACTGCCCCCTCAGCGTATGCCCACTCTCCTGTATGCATGTGTGTGCAGGGGGGTGGCAGGTTTCGTCATGCTGATTAAAAGCAACCCCCCCCCCTTCCAGCTCACTCACAAAGCCCTGCACAAAAAGACAGTGGGGAACATGAACCACTGTCAGGTTGGCCCAGATGAGGACACAGGATCCATGTCACCTGAATTTACCGGCCTAATATGACAGCCAAGTTGTGATCCCCTGTCTGGGACGTGTCACGTTTGCAGAGTTTGGGCTTATTCTCATGCAAATGATGTCAGGTTTGGACAGAATGTGAATGAGACTCGTCACACTGTCCGAGAGTCTGAATCCCAACCACATGACAGTAGTTCCTCGAGCCAGCGCCGGATGAAATAAATACGACATTTGACATTCAAACCAGGCAACTAGGAAAAAGAAGAAAAAAACCCCAGAAATAGTTCAGAATAATGAGGAATTTGAGGGAGGAACCACAGCGCTGAGACTGTAACCTTTTTCCTTTTTCTGAGGTGCTAAATAGCACATGTCCAAACACTGAGGACATGAAGTCTCTTCACAGACGCATACTGGCATTTAGAAGTTGCAAACAAGCCTTTGTGGTTTAAATAAAGATAATAAAAGACTTTCAAGTTAATTAGACCATCATGAATTGCATAACATGATATATTCTTTACAATAAAACTGAAAAAAAAAAATCAACTTACTCGTCAAGAAGAAAGCGTAAAAAATAATCTGGTTGCATAGTTAGACTTATTTAATACAATTTCATCATCATTTGCCCACTCTGCCTAATAAAAGTAATTTAAATGTTCCAGGTCAAAACAACATCTTGTAAGATTCACTTCTGGACTTGCATCTGACCTGGCCATTCAAAAAATAAATAAATATATAAATAAATCATTTTTGTTGAGGCTGCCAGACATCCAAGTCAAAGATTTCGCACACTCAAGCTACATTTCAAATAAAAGTTGCTTTTATTCAGCCAAAAAATTGTTTCTGATTGGAAATGATACAGGCATCTCTCAAAAGAAAGGACAACAAAAGGTGTAAAATTATTTCCAATCCTATATAACATAACTTCTTCTCAGCCTTAAAAGGCATTGCAGGAGTCAAACGGTAAATATAATAGCTAACATGCTTTTAAATGTCTCCAATCGTGTTTCTGATGATTTGTCTTTTATGATAAATTCCAATTTCTTGGGGTTTGAAACAACAAGATGGTATCGGTAAAATTGTTGTGTTTCAATGGACAAAAATGAAAGGGAGACAGAAGACCCCGTTTAGACATGCATGTGTGTTTCACGTTGAGCACAAGAGTCCCTTGAAAGAGCATAGTCAAAAACACAGCTGCACAACGCAGCATATGCGTGCCACTACCCAGCTTGATCACAAAAGTGCAAAGTGCCGCCATTTAAACAAAAAACATTATAGTTTTATGTTAATAACCGCAAAAATGGACTCTTGGTCTTCACTGCTGGTAAACCTCCAGAGGAAAAAGGTTGGGAATCTACAATGAGAAGATGATCTGAGGGTAATATTAAAAGCAGTTGATTATTTGCAATAAGTCATAAAAGCATGAAGCTAATCTGTAAAATTTTACAGAATGTCAATTTTACATAAGACAAATTTTGAAAATGATACACTCATTCCATATCAGAGAAACCCAGCATGTTCACCGAAGTGTGGACACTTTTGAGACTCGCTGTAAACATCTCAATTTTTTAAAAAGATAGTTTAACAGAACTGTGATGTGCAGCACCTCGCACCCGTGGGCCAGGAAGAAGACTTTGATAGATCCTAAAAGGCGCCCCATTCATTCAGAACGAAGGCAGCCGTCATTATTCTCAAAAGAATCCACTTTGTCACTTCTCCATTCTTCAAGCACTTCCGCCTTGGCCTGATGAATTATGGCGTCTGTATCTTCGGAAACAAGGCTCTTCTCCTGACAGGTAACACAACACTTTACAAGACGCCTTTGACTGCTCGCAGATCTCAACAGGGACGAACGTGTCAACAAGCAATCGGATTCTCAACCCTCTGTCCATGATGAGACGTCTCGGGCGGTTTTAAGCCTTCAGCTTCTCTTGAAAACTGCCACTGAGTTCTTCTTTTTTTTTTTAAAGCTATAACTTGAGGTGCTACATTGCCTCACTGTCAGGATGAGTGCAGCAGGAAGAAATTAGTCTGACACCTCAGGTAGATTTATTTCTGCTCTGATCGACACCTCAACTTCTGTACGTGTTCATTTGTGATGAAATGATAAGTTAGATTTTTACACAGGAGGTGAAACATTTTAACATGTACGACAACAAGAGCGTTTCAAGAGAATGGACCACAAGAAACTGGAAAGAGGACTGCAAGACCAAGGTAAGGGTTTTAGATTAAATGCCAAAGGCAGTTACCACAACTGTGCTGTTTAATGGTTGGAAATATGTGCAAAAATGTGCAATAAGTCAAATTCTTAACTAGACAACAACATAATTTGAACACGACGCAAATCTTGTTAAGCTTCACATATAGTTATTAAAATAAATCTCTTCCGTCTTTAAAGTTTTAATCGGTCAGTTTTACGATATTTAAACTAGTACAAACTTTCTTAATGTTTATGTGTTTTAGAGATAAAAACTCTTATGACAAAAGATAAAATTAGGGAAAACAACTTAGTCTCTGCTCCACCAGAAAATTCACCACTTAAGAATCATATGACTTTAGTTTTGCTTTCAGAAAGCAAAACAATAATTTAGTGATTACTTTTAGCTCATAAGTACTCACCTTTGCTACACTGTGGCTTTCATGGTGGATTTCTAGGATGTTAAGCTTTATGCCAGAGGTGTCCAACCTCGGTCCTTGAGGCCTGGTATCCTATATGTTTAGTTCGCTCCTTGGTTCAACACACCTGGATCAAATGACGGCTCGTTAGCAGGCGGCTGCAGAACATTGATATGCTGTGGAGGTCGTTACTACCACCAGGGAGGGGACTAAAACATGCAGGATACCAGCCCCTGGACACCACTGCTTTATACCAAACAGATGCTACGTTCTGGTGTCCAAATAATTATATTTTAGTCCATTTTGTCCAAATAGCATTACTGAAGAGGCCCTGGTCTTCGTCTTTGTCTCCCTGGCAAACTTTAGGCCACAGTTTCATTTTTATGCTCTCATAGACAAATTGCAGTTTAAATGTGTCTGTCATGTAAAATCACATTTTTTGAGCCTTATGTTATAATGCTATCCCCTCATCCCAGCGTACCTGGAGTGTTGCTTTGATTCTTTCATGCATGTTTGAGAAATTCTTCAATCTCCTGTGGCAGCCATTCAGGGACGAATAAACCCCAACTCATACAAAGAGCGGTGTATTTCCATTTCCACGAAGTCCCACCTTTGAGCGCCAGTTCCAAGCTGAGCTTCCGCTTCACAGTGCACACCTCCTTCAGACTAGCCAGCAGCAATTAGCATCACCTTATGGAGCTGCCAGTCTGATGAGTTCATCAGATGAACTATTTCTCAGTCCAGCGCTCCTTAGCAGGACTGTAAACGACTTAACAGAAATGCATTGTGATGATGTGTTGAAGGCGGAGTTTCATAAACAGGAGAACAAAGACAAGTTTCATAGCATCAAATTTCTTTTAAGTTTTACATTTTAAAACTAAAAGTAATAATTACTTTATTTTCTAGCAATATATGCCTTAAAAATACATAACACTGCCCTTTAAACAAAATCAGAACAAGCAGGTCAAAGCTTTGCAAAAATCTCAACACAAAAACTTTATTTGCATCAAATCTATTTTTTTTTCACATCGTCTAGTTCTACAATAAAACAATTACTACATGACTCCACTAGCTGCTTATTCCCACAGGAATTTTTTCTCTTCCTTGAATTGTGCATGTTTGTTCAACAACATAATCAGCAGAACGTTGCTCCTAAAAGCAGCAGGAAAGGAAGAGGTTAACTCACTGAATCCCTGCTGTCGACATCAGTGTACTGTCTACACCAACATGAGCTCCCCTCTGACACGTTCTTCATGGATGTACAGATGTTTGTACTCAGTACCAGGACAGCTTACCGTAACCCCAAACCCTCCACGTTGATTATTATAAATGGATAACAGGCTGCGCCGTGACGCCTCTTGTCATAAACAGCCTTTTGTTTTAACATCAGATTTGTGCCGCTGTCTTGTAAGTCTCTGTGCGTCTCGTAACGCTGATGACACGAAGCCAATTTATTTTGGTTATTTATTTATTTTTTTAACACAAACAAGAGTCATGCAAGAACAAACAAAAGACTGACTGTCTTATGCCGCCGTACGTGGAGCTGTTTTGTCTGTTGTGACAAGATGGCTTGTTTCAGAGCTCGCATATGAAGCAACATGCCTATGCTATTTATTTGCAACATACTAATAAATGTGCAGTGACTTGATGCAGATGTGGAGACAGTGCAAGAGTTGTTCTGCTAAAGACACTGCAGCATCTGAAATACACTTGAATATAAAGCAATCAGATCAATAGTATGGCACAGGATTCATCAAATGTCGGCTAGTTGTGGTATTTTTAATTTTGTAAAGCTGTAATTAAGCAATTTAGGCAGATTCCATTCCAAATTGAATAAAAACAGCATTAAAGAGTTATTTTCCTAATTTCCAACATTTTTTTTTTTTATTTTCTCAAAAACAGATTTTCTTTGTCAATCCCAAAAATCTTAACACGTTTGCACAAATCACCTAAAGAACAACGAGAATCTCTCTCTTAGAAGTGGGATTATTATTGTTTGCACTAACTTGCAACATTGTGCTGTACTGTAATTTTACAGATGGTAATTTACAGCTTGTTAATTAAAACATGTATGCTGTCAATCTTTAAATCAGTCTGTATTTATAGAGCTTGTTTTTTCCATGTACCATACAGAAAAGACAAAGTGCTTTACATAAGCTATACCAGGAGGCAATGACAACTAAATTATGAGAATATTTAAAAAAATAAATAAATATATTTCTTCTATGTTGAAGTTCATCTGTGTAAAAGCAAGTAACCTTTTAATATATGCAAAATAATGGATCTACAAAACTGCTTAGTGTGTGGTTAATGTCAAAGAAGGCCGTGGAAATGTGAAAATGTATGTTGAATTTATGCCTAAATATTTCACTGTTCTCTGTCCGTCAGTGGCTCCTAATGCTGTTGCTATTCTGTGTAGCACAGAGGAACCTTAATAGAGACATATAGAGGCATGGGAGTAATGTCTAAAAGCTGCGACTTTCCATTCTCATATAATTTATCAATGAGAATCTCACAGCAAGGTCAACTGTGCAATATTGGTTATAACTTTTACTAAAACTATCCTGGATCGATACGAAGACCTTGAAATGTAATTCTTTTGTCAATTGTTATTTGAAGGTTTAAAATTAACTTTGATGTTTGATTTGGTGGTATAGGACTTTGCAGAGTTTTTTAGATGTACACCAATATAACTTACTGTCTCAGTGAAATGAAATCCAGTTTTTACCCAGTTTGGTAGCAGTAGGAGCCATTTTGACTGTTTTTCCAACACGTTGGGTCATGCCAAAGCACAGTTAAGCACATTGCAAAAGTGATCATAACCATCAGGAATCTCACAAACTCAATCATTTTATAGTCATAAAACTATGTATTTTATTGGGATTGGAAGTGATGAACCAAGAAAAAGTGGCTTATAATTGTGAAATGGGATAATAATAAAATATTTTGAGATAATCTTTATTTACAAATAGATTCTAAAAGTGTTCAACCACCTTAAGTCAATACTTTATAATAGGATTACTCAATTACATGTTTCTAACAAAAAAAATGTCACTGGCCAGACATTGCCTGTAACAGATACAGAAATGTGAAGTTAGCAAAAATAAATTATTGAATTCTTGTATTGAAAATCAGGTGTTGTTCCAAGACTCTATTAAACAGGTGACCGATGACGTCGTTTGATTTTATTTGGGGGTGTTGGAGAAAACGGGTCTCATTTTTCATATATACATTTTTTTCATAAAAAAATGTTTGAAAGGTTGTTTGACGAAGATTTAAGTTTGCTACAACTTGTTGAAGTCATAAAAAAATCCATGTGAATGGAAGTCATTTTTAAATCTTTGATGTTTTTATGCAGATATCTATCTCATCTAGAAGGTATCTGTTTATTTAGTCGCTGTTTGTCATGAGTTAACGTTCTGCGTGTCGTATGTGAGTAATACATTGTTCTGTTTGCTGCAGCTTCCCTTGCCACCCAGACACAAAAAAGCATGCTGCAAGGCACTAGAACTTCATTGTTTCTTGAGAGAAATGCCTCAGGCTAGTGTTTAAGAGCTGCGTGGGGTGGGAGCATGTCGACTTAAATATCTTCAGTGGAGACATGTCATGGCCTCTTTTATCAGGTGTCTCACTAGCTGAACTATAAAGCTCAGCCCTGTGTATTACTATAAAGTCAAAACTGGCATTTTAAAAAAATAAACGTTCTATTCTTCTCCTTCTGATGGGGGATTATGCTTGAATTTTAAATGCCTCACACCAGCTTAAATTTAAAAACATCACCTTATTAAAAACTGAATAAGAGTCACACCAGTCATACTAGTGAAAGGAGACACTTGGCTTTTAAAGTCAGAGCCGCCGCCTTTATTGACCATGGAGCTGAACTCTCGAGCGTTAACTTGAAAAGTAAGATCTTTTAGAAAAGACAGGTAAAGAATACGAAAAAGGAAATGTTCATTAGGATTTCGAACACTAAACTATTAGTGAAAAAATAATTGCTGTTTACATTTTATGCAAATTTTATAACTAGAAAGTATCAAAAATATTAAAAATAGAAGTAAGTGTCGGATTTATTATGGCACAATTTTTGCAACATGTTAAAACTTTTAATATACATCTGTTGGGCAAGTATGATTATTACGAGTATCATAATATTAACGCAAAATTACACTAAATCAGTTATTATATTGCAACAATAAAGTAATATAGCTAACTGATTATTGCAGTTTTAATAATGTTGTCTGCAACACTAATTTCATGTCATTTTGTTTGATATAAGCCTACCTGTCGAGGGCAAAGACAGGTGAGTGTGTTTACAGTCATTGTTTAAAATCAAGTCACCCTTTTTGTGAACACCTGACTGTTTAGAAATATTTTTCTCTCAGCCAGAGATATTTGTGAAAAAAGCACATTTCTACATCAGCCACCCAGAAAAAGTAAAACTATCAGCTGACATGTTAGGTCATTTTACAAAATTTTATATTCATTTTTAAGTCGTAAAAGGCTTAAGAAAATTATTTAGCAACAATCTGCTGAATTTAGAGTCATTTGTTTGAAGGTAGAATGTTTTGTACTTCTGCAGTTTACAGGGCAGCATAATAATAAATGAATAAGGGAAAGACACTGCAGGTTTTTAGCTTTAAAACCATGAGCATCTTTTCCTGTCTTCATCTATGTAGCCAAACACCCTCATTATGGAGCAGAATAGTTATTTAAAGCTCTTTGCAAGTTACCCAAACAGATTTGTTTTAAAAGAAATTAGGATGTTTTATTTATAGCTCAAAACGTAGATCGATGAAGAGCAGGTAAGTTAACAGCAAGTAAATGTATTTTTAAAATGTACTATTTCAGCTAAGCATATCACCTAACTCAACTTTAGTTTTAACATGAGCGGATAAAAAAAAAAGCTCAAGTCAGACTGGCATTCGCTAACATCTTACTGAATGTACTTTAAACTGTAATTTTATTATAGAACATTTAAGCAGTTTTGAAAATGTAACCTTTTAAAGCCTGGGTAATTACCTTGATATAGGTAATTTACTCATACCTAGTAAGAAGATATCACAATCATTAATAGAATGCTTGGAGACGAGAGAAGGCATGTCCTGAAACACATTCTCAAGAAGGTGGATGTGTAAAGGTGTTGTAGATAAAGTTGATGAGATGGATTCAGTGTTTGTGGCATTGTATCAGGTTGACAGATGACATTGCGATTCGTAGCTACAGTATGGAACAAGTAAGTGACCTTAGAAAGGTCACCTTGGAAGGTATCCTGCGGATTGACAAGGAATGAACTGAGAAGTAGACAGGTGGAATCAGCGACAAAAACTGACAGGTTTAAAACCTGGAGTAAACTGTTTTGGAGGCAAAATTGAGGAGATAGTTTAGGCATTTGTGTAGGAGGAACAATGGATCCTTAACAAGGCAATTTAATGTGTTCGTGTGACAGACGAAAATGTTAGAGATGGTAAGATGAAGGTAGATGATAGACTGTGGGCCACCAATTGACTTTGGCCATTTATTTGACTGTCACATTACTTGAAGAATCACAGCACACTGTAGTTTGTTCCAGGACATGATGTTTATTTTACAACTAAGAATAAAAGGATGCCATTTAGAATAACTGGTCATGACAAAAACCTGGGAGTTTTGAGAGCACATTTTTTTCAAGCTTATATACAGTCATGGACATCACATGAGATGCCGTTAACTTCATTTTATATAAACCACGTTGAGCGACCAACAATTCACTGAAAAAAAGGACATTTTTGGTCCAACAATATTCTGTAGCTTTACACCCACACCCCTGAACTGGTCTAGAAAATAACACTGTAAAAATGCACACAGTACAAATAATACTGAACTTGTAAGTAGCAAGATATGCCAACATACATTTTTTTATTATTATTATTTACACATTAAATTTTCAACTTGGTTAACTTTACAAGCTTATCTCCTTCATGATAAATTGGTGGACTACTTAGTAAGTACTGTACATGTTAAAAAGAGAACATTAAAATATTTTTTAATTGAGGAAAAACAGGCATTTGTAATATATCTATGGTATAATGGCAAACAATAATATAGTTTGATTAAGGGCCTTAAAAACCAAACTTGATCTTTTTTTTTCAGCAATTTTTTCTTCATTGGTTCACACTCACTGAAAGTGCAGAAACATTTTTAGAATACCATCCAAGTATCTCTTCCCAAACTTTGTTCAACAGGGACATCAGTTAAGTCATTCTGAATAAGATGTAACCAGACTTAATATAGCCAATGCTTTACATGAAAACATGCAGAGCTTCATAAATAATATGCAAGTAATGGTGAAATATAGTCATTCAAAAACAACTATTCAAAAACAGTGATGAACACAAGAGCATGGGTCAGTTTCAAAACAACAGACGACTGTGAAAGGCTCAGATAAAATGCAGTGCGTTGATGAAGCAACAATCAGTCAATGACTGTATAGTGCCATGTTTGTTGCACCAATCTGTAGAGTTTCGTAAGTAAAAACAGAACCTTTACAATCTGTTTTTGAGCTACTTCACTGAAAGCGCTTTTAATTCAAAACATACCAAATGATTAGAATTAGAATATAAGGTATAAAACCTCATGTTTGTGTTAAGAGTTGTGGCACTATCTGTGTTGACAGATTGAGACTTAAGAGATTTAGTGCAACAGAAATATGTCATATTATCACTGATTTCACTGTTTATCTAACTTTTCAAGTTCTCTCACAAAGATGAGATGGTCCTCTGGCGACTTTCCGTGTGTTTTACAAAGGTGCAATTTGATTGCATGTTTACTCACAAATGTCCGGTTGCACAGTTTACACTGATATGCTGAGCCAGAGTCATCTTCAGTAAGTCCAGAAGATGTAAACGTCTTGTCCTCAATTCTGCTAACTGTCTGCTGCTCAAGTAAGTCTACAGAAACCTTGGAGAGGTCCTTTAAGGTGAATCCCAGGTGGGACTCCAAATGGTTAATGTAGGACGAGGGAGTCCTGAACTGGGAAGCACAGTCACTACACAAAAACAGAGGTTGGCCGGAATCAATATTTTTGAGAAATTTTGTTCCGCCTGTCCTCTTTAACTGGTATTTTACATTGGCCAGCCAATGTGAGATAGTGGTCATGGAGAGACCAGTGAATTTACAAATGTGGACTCTCTCTTGGGGTCCCAAGTCACTAATTATGAACTTTCCCTCAGGCGTCTCTCGAAGGCTAGAAGCAAACTGAGCCTGAAGAATCAGGAGGTGCTGGGGATTCCAGTTCGACTGTCGGCCTTTCCTTCTTTGGATAGGAGACAGCTCCTCCATGCTGTCCTCAAAAGTAAAGCCATCCATGTCAGATTTCTCTGAGACAGAGGACGGTGTAGTAGACTTTGGTGTTAAACGGCCTGTGAGATTTTTAACCATGTCTGAAATATCCATCAAAGCATTTTCTCGAAGAGGTGGAGATGATGATGATGATGATGATGAGAAATTTCTAAAAGCTGCTTTGACACTATTTGTGTTACTATTGTTTGGTGTGGTAGGACTAGCTTTAGCTGAACTGATATTGCTGCTGCTTTTGGATTTTGTTAAGTCAATGGGCTGATCATATTCATCGTTACGATGTTGACTTGCAGGCTCTGCTTGCTTACTCTGGGCATAACTGCTCATCTTATAAAGCATTGCGAATGGGTCCACAGAGGGTCTGGGAACTTTTGTAGCTTTGCCCAAGTGGTTGTTCATGACAGACTGCAAAGCACTGAGAGGGCTGATAAGAGGCTGCTCAGACAAGTGATCGGTGATAATGCTGAGGCTACTGCAGCCATTGCTACCTGTTTTTTGTGGTGAGTCACACCCAGTTTTGATCTTTACTTCTGTTTTGGGCTCGGGTAGCTCTTCTTTACCTTTTAGATCAATAGAAATGTCAACTGTAGAGCTTTGCATTACTTTTGACAGAGCTTCTGCATTGGCCTTGGGATTTTGCAGTGGTGACTTTGCAGACATACACTTACTCTCACAAGGTTTTTCTTCTTTTTCGTCATTGGAGGAACCACTCCTTGTCACTTTTTCCACCAGCTCCTCCATAGCCAGCACATTGCTTTTATGGCTAAGAGGTGGAGAGGGGCTATTTGGTGAATGGATCAGAGAACCCATGTCAGAGGACATTGCCTTCATACTGGAACTACTGAACAAAGGTTGAACTGATGCACAAGAGGGCAAATTAGACTTCAGGGATCCATGGAGCTGATAAGCAGCGTGAATGCTGGGGTATCCACCCCATGTTGGTGCTCCAGTTTGGGCCTTGCTGATTGCACTTGAGACTGTATTTTCCAAAGACTTTAATATGTCTAAGCCACCTTTAGGTGTTTCCTCCAAGTCCTCTTCTGTAAGATATTGATAAGATCGGGTCTTTACTGGCTTCTCAGGCTTGTCAGTAGGGTCTTCTTTCTCCTCTTTAATTTTTTTCTCAGGTTCTCTCACTTCTAACTTCTCTTCCTCTGTCTCGTCATCTCTCTTTTCCTCACTTCTCTCTTCCGGGCTGCAGGGCTGCAATGGGGAGTCTGGCTGTGGCTTACCATTGGGTGCTGAGAGACGTTTTGTAGTAGGAGGCAAAGGAATTGACTGAATTTTCTCCTCGATAACAGGATCCAAAACTAACTGCTTGCCTTTTTTAGAGGCTGAATTTGTAACTTTCAAAAAGTGTCCTGTGACCATCATGTGGGCTGTCAACTGTTGTAGTGTGTCATGGGAGCTTCCACATTCCATGCATTTGAGAATTTGTGCCTTTCGTGCCTCAAACTGCCAGGTATAACTGGCACCATTTTGGTAGCCATATCGATTGTTAGGAGTGACGTAGGGATTAGCTGCTTTTTGGTCTTTTGGAGAGTCTCCTAGGAATATACCCGAAGACACAGACTCTGGTGAGCTTGGAGACATCAAGTCCTGAAATGCTCTTTTTTTGGTCGGGGGCACCAGTTTCGAGGTAAGGGCTGGCATTGGTTCTTTTAGAGGCACTTTCTGATAGTGTTTTGTTTTTATCATGTGAACACTAAGATCTTGCAAGGATTCAAAAGAGTGGCCACAGTACATGCATTTAAGAACTTTCTGGGCATCTTCTTTCCCTTCCATCTCCAACAAAGAACGCTTGCGTGGCTTGGACCACTTTTTGCTTCGATCATCCTCTGGATCCTTGTTGTCATCGCGGTAGTGGCCAGTCTCGTTCATGTGCACAGTCAGACCAACTAAGGTGTCATAGGCAGCACTACAGTCCTTACACCGAAATTTGCTGGCCCCAGTAAAAACCGGCCCATACAGTTTGTTGTTCTGCCTGTAAAGCTGCACGGTGCTGAAGAGGCTTGGCTCAGGGAGAAGTTGGTACGGATTTTGCTGAAGAGTTTTAGCCAAAGCTGCCTGATGCCAGTCATATGCTAATCCTCCAGTGCTTGCAGAGCTGATGCCAGTGTTGCTGTTGCTTGATACTGTTTTTGCAGTTGTGCTGCTGCTGTTTAAGTGAGTGGTGAATGGGGTATCGCTACATCTGCTCTTCGCATGGCTGTTGCTTGAACTGTGACTATTCAGAAACCCATTGCTGCCTTTGTAGCTGCTACCACTACCATTGCTAGCTGCCAAATTGTTCCCTTGTTTACTTTTAAGCATATCCAGGGCAATACTGGACCAGGAGGCATCTGAAATCAAATTTGCATAGACGGCTTTCATTTTTGTCAGACTGTCCTGGAGAGAGAGGCCATTAATTGACTCGGTACCTTCCCCAAGCTTTTCCTCTAGTTTTTCCTGATCGCTGGAGGAGGAAGCTGTGGTCTTAAGGTCCACCAGTTGGTCACTAGTGGTACTGAGTGGCGAAGCGTATCCAGCATCTTGGTTAGTGCCATTGCTAAGTGGAGAGTTCTGGCAGCTATAATGCTCTCTCGGGTCCTCGTCGTCGTTAAAGAGAAATTCTGCATCTTGACCATCGAGGGAAAGGCCATCGTCCAGGAGGTGCTCTTCTTCATCAGCCTTCCCTGTTTTAAACTCATCCTCTGGTCCATAAGCTGTAAGACAAATAAGAGGGAATAAGGATATTAGATACTAATATATATGTACTTTAATATTTTTGACAAAAACACCGAGTCGGTGGTGGAGGCAATAATCCTAAAAAGGAAAAAGGTTTGTGATAATAAAGTGGCAAAGATTCACAACTTGACATTGACCTCTCTATAACTAAAATATTATAAATAAAATATTTTTTTTAAATTATGTTTTAGCTATTACATTTTCCTGAGTAAAGGAGTACAAGAACATTCTTCTGTTTATTCAAAACAGCAAATAACATAATTGTTCTACTTTAAAGAAAATTTGTCATTGATTCATGAGGTTTTTTACTGTGGATTTTAAGTAGGCATGTTGCACTTTTTTATATGAAACCTTGATTATACAATTGCACAAGACATGAAAATGGTAAAGTAACATATCGCTGGGAGGTCTTTCTGTTCATAATATGTTCTTGACTTCACTTTATTTGCTGAAATTTCTTCATGCTATGTATTAACAAGTTAGGAATAGTGGAACAAAATGCCAGCAGTATCAGTCTTGCCAAGCCCCGCTTGGCTGGAGTCGACTTGGCATCAGCTGTGGAAGTCCTCCCAGCGTGATGTTAGGAAACGGCCAGTGGACATGAGAAGACATGTTGTTACTGCCTGTGCTCCCTGTGTGCTCAGACTGCCAAGTTATATCATTTTAGAAAAGCAAATGCCTATACATTTCACAAATATAGCTGTGTTAAAATATGTTTATGATGACCTAGGTTACAATTTTTTTTTTTACCAAATGAAAAATTCATAGTGAAGCTCAATCCACAGATGGCAAAAGGAAGAGGGTTACAAATGCCGAGGTTTCTTTACCCATCCCTCATTAAATGCTTGTCTGAAGTGCCAGAATCAGTCTCAAGTGAGGTGATGGATATGTTGTCAGCTTCAGACTGCTTGCAGCTCTCTATCCTATGATCAAAATGGACATAATGCCTGATGTTTGCTAGGTGCTCTAACGTCTGTGAAATAAGCTTTAGGTCTTACACCTGGCTGTGTGTAAGGGGAAGAAAACCCCCATCAATACCACTTTCTTCTTCAAAATTATAGTGCATGTCTGCTATGATAATTGCTGCTATGTCTGAACAGTGATGGCTACACCTGGTGAATGCCTGTGTGTCTTCAGACGAGTCCTTCAACAGGAACGGCACAAGCCCTGTTGGCAAATGTCATATTTCATCATTTTGGCCGGTTGTGCACATCTCTATTTTTGTACTTTTATGATCTCACTAAACTGGAAGAGCAAATGTACTTTTACAAACACATACGTAGTTAAATGTAAACACAAAGGCAATACTTATTTTAAAATGCTACAAACACTTTCAAAGGTTCTTAAGTTCACAATATTCTAGAGAAATTTATCTCACAAAGATGTACTCAAGCATTATAGGGCTTTTGTTTTGGTGCTCCTGGATCTCTAGGCTACGTTTGACATATTGATTGATCAACTTTAAAAGTGGATGGGTTGGTGTTATACAATAGTTAATAAGTTGGGATCTCATCTGGCAAAACACCAAACACTTTGCTAAATTTGGCCATTATACATCTGAACAGAGATGACAAGGTGGGTTCCTCTAGGCTCCATCCTTGGACCACTTTCATTCAATATAACATTTCTATGTCCCCCCCTTGCTCAGGTTGTAGAGTATAACATTGCTTACATGCGCTGCTGACACATCTTCACATTAGAAAACAGAATTCATCGTTTTTGATTCCAACAGAGCAAAACTAGAGATCAGTGCGCAACTAAACTCAAAGAGGTTCAAAAATCCAGGGAAGAAACCTAGAAGTTTTTATGGACTGAGGATTCATTTTAATTTTAAGTTGACTACTATACCAACCAGAAGGAGGGGCTTCCTGCCAAAAAAGGACGCAGGAAGATGATCTAATGTTTTACTTCAATTAAGTAATATTGTTGTAATAGTGCCTTTACTAATCTAAAAAAAAAAAAACTAAGCAGTTGCAGCTTATCAAAAACTATGTTGCCGAAGTTATGAACAACACTAGTTCAATTGATCATAGTACGGTCAGTGTTCCCAGGACAAGAACTAAACCTAAGAGGAAAGATCTTTCTTTTAACTTAATGTTTTTAGTGCATTTTACCTAGATTCCTCTCTTTACCTCAAAAGCACTTTAGACCACTTTGTGTATAAATATTGCAACTCTCATATACATGCATTGTCCCTTTGTTACACATTGAGAGAATTGATTTCAAAATGTAATCTGTTATTCCAATCTTTTCAAATTTTGCTAAGCAGTTGTAACTCTTTGGACTTGCCTCATCCTCCCTCATCACTATGCAACCCACTGTATTGAAATTGATGCAAAGTCAAAGAGGGAGAGTAAAGACAAAACGGTGAGAGAAACCTGACAGCAGTACAAACACACACACACCCGACCAGCACACCAACATTAAAGTCTACTTTTTTTCCTGCCATCCTCTGTATGTTACCCTGACAGGCATCAGTGTCAGGAGTATGTAAGTGTCAGCCCAAGGTGTCAGTGTCCACACAAACAAGCCAGAAAAGCGATGGGAGGGAAGGAAGAGAGGGAGAAAGTAACAACAACAAACACAAGTCAGCCATTTTTTTTTTTCCCTTTTCACCCCTGCTCGAGCCTCCTCCTCTTCCTTCACCATCTGTGTCAGAAAAGCTGCGGGTGCCACCGCCGGCTAATAAGGCAATCAGAGATGGAAAAGATGCTGACACGGCGGCTTTCGAGCGTCACTCAGAACAAAAGAGGAAGCGGGTAGAATGAGGGAGAGCGGGATGGGGAGGGGATTAAAACAGGAGGCTGGAGGGGAAGGACGGGGGGAGAAAAGTGTCTGTTGTGGTTGTCAGTCAAAAACGTAAGCCCACTTTGTGCTGTCAGGGAGGATAGGCGAAAGAGAAGTTCTGAAAAGAGAGAAAGAAAGATGTGTTTAGGCTTATGAACGTGAGGTGTGTGTGTGTGTGTCTCACAGTGCATCTGACATAAAGAAATCAAACGGTATCAAGTTTAACTGCTCAAAAGAATCTAAAATCGTAGCAATAATTACATCTTCTCAATGCAAGTTCAAGTTTCTAAGAGCACACCACAGGTGTGGTCGATCAGTTGTGGGTGCGCATTGCACGTGTTTGTGTGTATTCTAGGTGTCACAGTGTGTCAGGTGCAAGCAGAGCTGCAATGTGGCTGGTGGGGGGGGGGAGAGCGAAGCCATCTGTGTCTGGAGAGGAGCCTGTCACTATTGTTGTGCCCAGAGAGTCCAGGATTTCCTGCTGCAGACAGGTGACACCACAGTAGGACAGCCCCTCCCTCTAGCCCCCCAGCCCCTGTGACATATGCACACATGTACATGCAAACTAGCACGCCTTCTTCCATAAAACTACATTCCTCGCCAAAGGAAGAGTTCTGTTGGGCCTATTGCTTTTGAAAAGCATGTAAAAATTTCATCCATCAAAAGTAGAAACAAAATACCAGAAAGAGTGAACTAGTGACTTATTGAGATCCCAGAAATGTACCGAGGAGAGTTTTAATCCCTCATGTAAAGCAAATTTGCTCTCACCATATCGGGTAAAATAAAAAACATCCTCAAGTCCTTGACTTAAACTACAGCACTATCCAATATAGTTTTGATCTGTAAAAAAAAAATCTGACTGTTAAATCAGATTATTCCAATCTTTTCACATTTTGCTAAGCAGTTGTAACTCTTTGGACTCGCCTCGTCAATATGAGTATATTAATTTTCTCTATTATATTAATTTTCTTTTAATATAGTACCATAAAATATTTAGTCAGGCCTGTTTTTGTAGATGGAGTTATATTGCCTGTTAAAGTGGAACCAGCCACGGTTCTGTTTTCTGTATCAAGGTATTCCAGAGTTTTACCAACATACCATTTCAGAAATGCTGCAAGTTTTTGTCATCACGGTTCTGTTGTTGAAGGTCTGTTTAATAAGTTGCAAATAGAAAGTGTCAGTGATATTCTCTAGCTGCTTGGAGAATCGGAACAGAGCACAGACCTTCGCCCTTGCTGAGAGTTGCCAGAGTTACTGCACTTTCCCTTTAAATTTAGTTGCTTGGAAATATTGCTGATTGTAAAAAAAAACAAAAAACTAAACAACAAAACAAGGACAGTATTGATGTGGAAATAAAACTTTTACTAAGGCAACACAAATTTAAAATGAGAGTATTAAAGATACCAGCATCATGTTTGTTAAAGAAAAAAAAAAAAAAGAAGGAGCAGCAACTGACTGACAACAAACCCACCAATATCAGTGTGTTATATCTGCATTACCTTCCAAAGAGCAGGACAGAAAGACTTCATATGAACTAAAACTTGTTAAAGCAGAATTTAGTTCTATATTTTATTTAAGATTTGTAGGGGAGTGGTATTGACTTTTTAAAGATTTATATTATGCTATAACATCATTCCCTCATCCAACTCAAACAGAATATTGCTTTGACTCATTCATGCATGTTTTGAAGAATCCTTGAATCTGCAATGGCAGCCATTCAGAGTTGCTTTAACGCCCAGTCATGCAAAGCGCCACCAACTTACCCAAAACTCTCTCTTAGCTTCAGTCCCCCAGCAAAGCCCCCAGGCCAAAAACAACCCCTCCCCCACTCAACTCCACCAGACTAGTGGCAGCAGAAATTAGCAAACACCCGCAGGAACTAATATTTTCTAGCACCAGTATCAACAACTGCTTTTGTGTTTTAAATAAAATGATTGAAATCATAATATCAGTTCTCTTAGTAAATCTTTGAATAGCTGCTGATACTGTACTAATTATATTCAAGGTTATGATATTGCGAGAGTCCTAAGGCTCATCACAGGTAGAAAATGTCAATAAAGCAATATAATGACAGGAAAGACATGTTCCACAACTTCCACCAAATATTTTTTCTTTCACTTAAGCACGCCAATGCTTAAGATGTGCTTAAACTCGTGCAAAGTACTTGAATATCTGATCTACATCCTTCAAATTGAAAATTGTCACATTTCAGTTTATTGAGCTCAATGTTCATTAAGGACATCTGCCTTATTTCAAGAAACAGGGTAACCTGACCGTGACGTGGCCCTGACAACTTCAACCCAGCTTCTTTTCCCTCTCTTTTCTCTTTTGTATACACACACAAAACACACACACTTTCCCCCTTTAAGCCTTTCTCATTTATTCATGTTGTCTCAGAGAAGAGGGCAATCCCGGCTCTCATTTGCAGTGCTAATGTCCAATTCCAGCAGCCTTCACCCTGCTGATTTACCCCGCGTGCCGAGCGCTTGCATCTGTGGCGGGGCGGCCGACGAGGCTCCCTCACAGCGTTTAGCGGCCCTTCAAAGCGGGAGCTCCGGCGTGGCAGTCTTATTTCTCTCTACCGTTTCGCTTTGTCACCGGTCCCTCCATTCCCTGCCACTCACCTCTGATGGCTTTGGACAGGCCTGATCAGTGTGTGTCATTGACCTGTGCGGTGTGCATGAGTGTGTGCGTGTTCGGGCGGAGAGAAGGCTGTAAATAAAATGACATTATTATTTCCTCTGTCCTATCATGTAGAAAAGCCAATTATGGTAATGCTTAGTATGTCGGGCAATATCTGTCTCCTCCCCACACTCCCCTTCATTCTGTTCATTCTTGCTTCTCCTTTCAATGCAGAACTTGCAGTTGTGGTTTCATAGGACCTGACACTCTCTTTGGACTTCTCTGACGATGGTTCAAATCGGTGCAAACTGGCACAGACCAGCAGCCTGTCCTCAGCAAGATTTATTACCCGTCAAATCAGTTTAATTTTTTCCGCATCCCTTGAGTGGCTCAAAACATTTGGATGGGATCTGCAAAATGCCTATAATGAAGAGGATTTTATTGCGATAAAAAGCTATTTTATGGCATATTTTAGCTGTGACTACATTCGAACATGCTGTAAAGCTGCACTGGTGCAGCCATAATTTAATCCACAACTTCTTTGACCAGACATGTAAAAGCTTACCTTAGAGCGCCCCTCCTCCTCCCCCGCCCCCTTTCCATCAACCCACATGGAGCGGTCCACCATATGGCACAACAGCTCTGGGCTTTCCTGTAGCTCATTGGTGTACAAATCCACCACCAGTCTCCACAGTTCTGCTATGTTGGGGAAATTAAAACAGCCAGTGCAGCCTCATCCTCACAGTGGTTGCTGTACTACAGCCAACTATTCTATTTTGATACAAGCTGACTGCATTGATTTAAAAAAAAAAATGTAGTAATTAAAGTTTTAGGGTTTCTTTAAATATTTGTATGAAAGTCCCTGAGAAAATTCACTTTCTGATTTCTGTAACTTTTTCTGTCTGTTTTCATGTTCCAACCTTGCAAAACTGCATTGCAGGATGTGCACATTATGTTTTAGATGAAGCTAATCAATTTTTCCTAACAAGCTTATAATTGTTCACCCTTTAAAATGATGTGAATGGTGAAAGAGATTGTATTGGATGCTGAAGCTCCCTGCCACTGTCAGATACACTTTCCGTTATAGTCAATAACAATTACAGCATTCAAATCAAAACTGTAAGTTTATGAAGGGAGCTTTTTCTGAGAGTATTGTCTAAACACGATTTTAAAATGCATTATTAACAAATCAATTGAAAACAGAGTAGAAACATTGCAGCATTAGTGCAGCATGTTAGCAACCTGCTCTGCTATTTACGATCAAGTAGCTAATTTATCTAAATAAATTTGTCAGAGATATAATCAGTGTGCTTCACAAAGTTAAAACACGTTTCTAAAATAAAACGGAGGCCCAAAAACTATGCTGAAAACATGAGAAAGATAAAAAATTATAAGAGTACAGGAGCTATGAAGCTATCAACCAAACGCTGATTTAAATTACAAATATCAAATACTAACATCTAGAAAAAATTTACATCTTTAGTTTTGGAAATGAATCAATACAGCAAAGCCATTAAAATGGCTTAAGTTGAGAAAAACAAAGCTTATGTGCTGTTGTACATAGACATTGACAGAGGACATAACTATTTTTAAAAGTAACAATTTGAAGCCAGTAAATCATTACCATTTCTACATCTAAAAGTATTTTCAATGAGAACTGAACACAGGAGGAAAATAGATTTTCGCTGGTTGTATTTAGCCACATGGTAGTTGTCTGCTCACTGCCCCCTACCTCTTTTTACACAAGTCTGACATGCCATTTTTAAATTCAACTGATTTTTAGGGGCTACAACACACAAAAAGAGAAACTATGTGCTGCAAGTTATTTGACAGAGCTTGTACTTTTGAATTCAGCAGAAAATGAATTGCTAGATTAGCTCCACTTGTGTAAAACCTCTATCTGATTTTTAATGTGGATAAAAGTATTGATGCTTTCATAGAGTGAAAATGCTTAGAGTTCTTCTGCATTTATTCAATAGGAAACGGAAAATGGTTTTTGCAGTATTTGACCTGCCCATTACAGTTCCGAGCCAATCAGAGAAAAAAATTGGCAAATTAATTGTGAGATTCTAAATAGGTAGGATTTTTTTTCCTAAAGTTTCATTGCTTGTTATCTTTTTTATCTATTCAAAATATAGGCTTGAATAGAAATAATCTTAAATCTCATTCAAATATATGAATAACTTTGGGCTTAGCTGAAAATACGTGCCCTTTCCTTAATATACACCTTGTTGTGCTGAAAGCAGATATTGTATTTTGCTCTGAAAAATGATGCTAAAAGGAGCGAGGACGTGTCTGGTGTACTTGGCATCATCCTCCTTGAGCTTTTATGCTGTTTCAGTCTCATCAGTCTCTTTTATGAGGGGTCTGTGGGTTGCTGCACTACTTTTGGCACGAGAACCTGCTCTCCTTGTCTTTCTGAGACATAATTTTTTATGCGTCTGTATGGGTTTATGTTCATCATCACTGCTGCAAGAAGATTATCAGCTACAAATAAAACTCCACAAAAAAAAAAAAGAAAAAAAAAACCTTTGCAATTATGGGAGCAAATTTTGCTAAAAGCATTTTTAAATCATTCCGACATCTCAGAATTCCCCCTGGATTACCTTCATCAATTACATAGAATTAGAAAGACACAAAACGACTAAATCAGTGATGAAATAAACTACTTCCCCTCCACCTCCTTGGATTGCCAGGCAGGTTTGATGCCCCATGACAGTGACTGCGGTCTATAAATCACCTTCTCCCTGAACTGTCAGTGCCCACTTGTTCTGAGATGAAACAACAGCCGTTAGATCATTGACGCAACAGATTCCAGCCCTTTCTGCTCAACTCTCCTGCCAACCTCCGCTCACCACCGCCGTGCACCCCAAGCCCCCACCACCTCCTCCTGAACGCTGCTCTTGTGCTGCACAGACATTTTTTTTAAACCATCTGGTTCGCCTTCAAAGCAAAAGTATGGATAAAGCATAACTGCTGCTAATTAACAATGATGCGAGTGTGGTTTATTCAACCTGTGCCAAGCGGTGACTCAACGTAGGCAGATAATATTTGTTGAACAGATTCCTCACCATATCTAATATTTTCATTATAAACAGGCGTCAGGGTTTTGCTTATCCTGCCTTAAATTTTAGCTCGTCTTACAAATCTTTGTGCATTGATTCGGTAGTTTTATATTTAGCAAAGTATGCAGCTCCTTGCTAAAGTATTCACACCCTTTGGACCTTTCCACATCTGCCATGTTACACCTGCGACCTTCAATATATTTTATTGGGACTTTTTTTCCTGAGAGACGAACAAAAAGTAGTGCATAATTTAAATGAAGTTACCTGAATACATGATTTTCAAAAATTCCTTGACAAAAACCAAACGAGAATTATTTCCTGACACTTTTATGCAATACTCTGGAGATTCAACGCTACGGCTGAAAATCTGATGTGGTATATTTTTGCCAGTTTTGCAAATATACAGACTAAAAATCTTATTTTGTTATAAAATAGCTTAAGCTTGGTCAAACTGAAAGGGGAACATCTTTGACCAGCAATTCGTACCACTCAATTTGATTTAGGTCTGGACTTTGACTGAGCCACCGCTAACACAGTGTAGTTTGACCTAATCTGTTACATTTTAACCCTGATTGTATGTTTTAGTTGTTGCCCAGGTGGAAGGTGATCATCTGCCCACCTCTCCGTACACCTGTGCCCCCTACATGATTTTTTTAGCAGACTTTCAACACACGTTCTTCAGGCTTGTTCCTTTTTGACCCTTTCTTTTGCCATAAATGACTGATAGTAGATGACTGAACAGATTTTCCCACTTCAGGTGTGAATCTGAAGTGGGAATCAAATCCTCCAGAGCTACTGTTTACATTTTCAAAAGATAAACTGAAAAATTGCTTTATAATCTAACTTCTACACAACTTTCTCTCTGACCTGCCTTTTGTGTTCCTTGGTCTTCATTATGCCCTTTGTTCACTAAACCCCTAAGTCGTCCACCCAACAGCTGAGATTAATTATAACCAGGTGGAGTTTGCTTACTAAAAAGGCGACTTGTGGTTCTAGTTGGCTTCACTGATTTTAAGGATATTAGTGTAAAAGGAACTTATTATACAATATATATGCAGGTCACACATTTCAGGTTTTATTTGGTGGCCATTACATAAAATCTTAACCATAATACACTGAGGTTTATGGATGTCGCATAGCAAAAGATGAAACAGGACTGAGGTACTTTTGCAAATTGCTGTTTCTCTGCCTAATGAATGAATGGACACTGCAGGCCTATAAAGCTGTTCAGTCTAAATCAAAAATAAATGGCCCACAAATCTGAGGTACTAACAAAATAACAGTTTCATGCTTTCTGCATAGATGCTGTCTTTTGAATTCACCTGCATTAACCCCGACAGTAGAGCTTCCCCCCGACTAAACAACAGCTGCTCTCATCGCGTAGCAACAACCACTTGATGGATGACCCCAAAGATGGATAATTACCATAGATCACTATGGCGGTGTGGTGAAAAGAGGCAGGAAAATCATTGCAGGGAAGAAAAAAAAAAAAAACGGGACAAAAGTCTTAGCTGGTGTGCATAAATTAAAATTAGAAAATGTGTTTTTGGGTGGGAGAGCTGTGTGGTCCGTCTGCAGGTTAAAACTAGTTAGGAGGGAAGTGTTTATGACAGAAAAGTCATGAATAAGGGCTATAAAATGAAGTCTGATGGAATGACTCATGGGATCAAATCTGTCCTGGAGGATCTCTGACAAACAAAGTGGGTCAAGGAAGGAAGAAAGAAAACAGCAGACAAAGAATAATGGCAATGGCAATGAGTTTAGAGCAGCAAAAAAGGAAAAAAGAGCATATTTGTTTGTGGTGAGAGATTGACAGAGGCAGGAGTGTAAGATACAAGAAAATGAAAAAGGAAAAAGAACGCCAGGAGACGAAACCAAGAGGGCACGGGGCCAAAACAGGGTCAAAACCTAACCAGTTTGGTCTAGCTGAGCCCAGTTGCACAATAAGCCATCAATCAACGTTCTCTGCACTGTCAGCCCTCCCCTCAATTCACAAAGGCCATCCACTTTGTACACCACTGAGGAACAAAACATTGAAAACCAACCGAGACACAGGGGGAAAGGGAAAAAACACACACACATAAACACACCCCTACATGAATGTGATCCTTTACTCTCAGCAGTAAGGAGGCACCCTACTGCCACAGTAACAGAAAGTGGCACAGCAAGATTTTCATCTGCTCATCTTCATGAGGTATTTGGTTCTTAAGAATAGATGGAAAAGATTAGGAAGCCAATAAACATGTGAGAGTCAGATTAATGGGGTGAAGACTTTCTGTTACAGCACTGATCATTGTTAGATTGTTTGTCAAATGTTTGCTCTTGGAGTAACAACGCATAGAGAAACCATTGAGTTGTTTTAGTTTCTTAGTATTGGTGACTTGCTGGCTTTATTTCGCTCATCAGTAAAGTTTGTGTTTCTTAAATGTGTGCATTACTCCGAATTTAAACAGTACATTGTTATACCAGCAATTGGCTTGGGGTTATTATTGATATAAATATAAACAAAGGATTTAAAATCTCTCAAGACAGTCACACTGATAGTTTAAAGTCGCTTTAATAAGAAAGCAAAAAAAGTAATAATTTGAACTGTACAGAGTGTAGCAAGTTAAAGTAGGACAGCGCTAACATTTGTGCACTAAACACCAACTGCTTGAAAGGGAAAGTCCACTTTACCTCTATCTTTTTATAGGACAATATTTCTGATTGCTAAAAATGTCTATGCTCATAGTTTGTACTAGAGAAACACCGCCGTTCATTTTGTTTAAAAAATTGGGTTGAGACCACATTAGTAACAGTTTCGTTTCGTTTCATTTTGTTTTCCGTTTCGTTCATTTGTTACGCAGTTGACTGCAGGCTAGCTACCTGAGCAGAAAGCCTCACTAATTCAACTAGTTGCATCAACGTTTTATACTGGAGTTTTCTATAAACAGCCGAACGACATCAAGAAAACATTGCCCTGTGCAACAAACATTCGAAAACTATGACTACATTACGTGACTGTTAAATATTTAGTCTGGATAAAAATGTTTGTTTTTTTTAGATGAAGATATATATTTACGTTTGAAATTTTTGTGTGAATACCATGGCACTGTGGAACAGGGGTATTTTTACTTGTTGAGAATCTCAAACCAATAGAGATGGGATTTACGGCTTTTTGAAAGGAGACATACTGTATTTTGTGGGTCTGTTCCTTGTAGAGAACTCTTTAGAAAGACGTTTATATATTTTTAAAAAGAAGCCAGCCTAGTGTAGCCGCACTCATCCGACTCATCTGTTGTACATGTACTCTGCGTTGTGTGTATAGGCAAAGGGTTAACTAGGTTAACTAATCTTATCTAGTTTTTATTAATATGTTGGATTTTAGGAAATATTTAGTTTAGCAGAAATATTTTCTATGATGAGGCAATTGGACTTATACTTGAAGAAGATATTATAATGGTAAATACTACTGTGTCAGTTTGTCGTCTGAAAATCCAACTCAAACACACATTTTCTTGACTCAAACTATTTATTTGGTTTTTCTCCCCTAGTGCCTGTTACGTCTCTCTCTGTGGAGTAGCAAAAGAGAGCGTGAATGTGAAACTGTGTGACACAATAAAATAGAAAATAGAGGGGCTCGGATTTTTTGCCAACTGTGTGTGGCAAACACCACTACTCTTGGAAAATTTGACGCTTTTTCTGCTCTGCTGGTAATCAACACAAATATATATAAATATGGGAGTATTTGAGTAAACAGCACAAAGAATCTGATAAATGTGGGCAAACAATGAGAGGGACAGTTTTTTTGCAAACAAATTTGAAAACAAGACCAATCTTTTGAGGATTTTCTGAATCAGAGGGATTTACAAACATTGGTTTGTGCAAACGTAGCAGATGCAAATGCTGAATCTGAATCTTAGTTTGTATTTTTTTTATTTTTTTTAAATGGTAGATGTGGGTTTTCTTTTACAAAGGTCCATGTTTTACTTCTCATACCAATTTATTTGTCAAATTCATCATATTTTGGCAGGTTTTCCCACAAGGAGGAAATCATAGGGTCCTACTTTATGGTCTTATCAAGTGGGTTCGTGCTGAGGCAGTCAAGTTGATGCAACTGAAAACAGTGGCTTTACTGTGTCCCTGAAAGGAAATCCCCTGAATGTGACAAGCCCACTTAAAACAACTAAATTCACTGTTTTCAAAGCTCTGGCCCTAAACTGTTCAAGAGTCAAATAAATAAGAAAATTACGAGTACCACGCAAAAATGCAGACTCCCAATGTCATGACTACAGTCTAATTTAGCTCCTTAAAACATCTCATTGTGTTACAATAAAGCAAATAAAGCAAAATAACTAGATTTCAGTCCCAATACAGAAGACTCTTCAAATTATTAGTCATGCTTGAATTACAAACACACACACTTTTATTTTGACAAGACACATTACCAGTTTTTCTCCATCCTAATCTTCTTCTGCGTGCCAATCAGAAACAACTCAAATACGCCAAAAGAACCAGACCTCAGAGATTTGATGCCAATCCCATTGCAGACAAGCAAAAACACACACACAAAAAACCAACTTTAGAAACCTTTAAAGTCACTTCTGGGCTGCAGGATACTCTGGACATGCAAACATTTTAGTGCTTTTAGTTGCATGTGTCACCAGGGGAAGTTCCTGCAATTGTGCCCCATCAAAACCATTATCCTTTACATCGCCAAGTTTTCTTTTTCATTACACCCGCTCCGGCACCGAGTTAGCGCCTGAAGTTTGGCGATCCATTAAAGATAGTTGTACCGTTTCATTTCAGCACTGGCTTAGGATTTAAGTATGATGAATAGCACAGGGGTGTAAAAACAAAATAATAAAAAAAAATAGAATCAAAGGAATAAGCTGAACCAGACAGAAGGTTCACGTATGCAGGGTTTTGTGGAGGTTTTACTTCTGATTGCCGTGGCAATAAAGTGACAAAAGATAGCAGCAGAGGAGAGGGCAAGAAATAGGGTCCCTTGAGAGAGTCAGTAAATAATAAAGTGGGCTCTTAAAGCGGACTTGTATCAGTAGACATCTCAGCCTAATTGTGTGTGTGTGTGTGTGAGAGAGAGAAAGAGAGTATCTGTGTACAATGGTTATGAAGTGAGGCAGGAAGGGAGGAAGCGATCCTTCAACAGAGCACAATATCAGACTGCGGACAGACAACGAACGGCTGGAAGGTTCTGGAAACGAGAGAAAAGCCTGCCTCCCTCACATTTCGGCTCCCAACGCCGCCTCCCAAAGTGCCCTCCATCTAGCATTAACACACACATACTCGCACACATAAATGGCACCATAACTCTGTATCCGCAATCAATCTCCGCTATGAAGACACATCCATCTTCAGTAATGTTAATGGGAGGGATCTTTTGGAGGGGAAGGAGGGGGAGAAGGAGGACAGGGGTAAAACAGAGGGTATGTGACTGCAGAGCTTACCTCAGAACAGTGTGAGGTAATAAGGGCTATGGGCGGGCATGTGTGTGTGTGTGTGTCTAATAGAGACAAGGTAAATGAATAAAAAGCGAGAAGAGGGCGGTGTGCATTTGTGCATGTTAGTGTATTTGTCTGCACGTCAGGAGGTCATGTGTGTGTGTGTGTGTGTCAGTGGGAGAGAGACTGATGGCTGTCAGGTTACATCTGGCAGAGAAAATAAATTAGGCTTATGAAGAGAAATGAGCCGCCTGTGGAAGGAGTAAAAGGGGGACGGAGGAGGGATCACGACAGAGGGGTGGAAAGAATGAAGATCAGGTAGACGTAATGAAGAAGAAAAACAGATTGTGTATGTGTGTGAAGTGGCATGGGAAGCAATGGAGTTCATTTTAGCATACGTGATTTTTCATTAAGAAAGGCGGGTCTGCAACTGGAAACAAGACCAAGCTTTTCTAGTTAAAAGAGGAAACATGAGAGTATGTGTGGGAAGCAAAGTTTTAGGTAGCATTAAAACATGTCTGTCACCTGTCTACACAGAAGAAAGGTTTTACTTATTTTGTCACAAACATCTTGACAAACTTTGTGTCCTTGCTGTTGATGACCAGATGTGTCTTGCCACAAAGTGTTCAATTAAAAAATATTCAGTTCCACCCTCCAGACCAGTAGGTGGCAGTAATGAATGTGTACATCAATTTTATTTACAAACAAAAAGAGGTCAATGATTTCTTATTGGAATTTGACTAAATACTTCAGTCAGCAAGTGAAAACAGTACACATTTGAATAGCTCTACAAATACGAGTATTTTTTCCTACTTTGCTAATAGCCATACATCACCATGTTTGGCACATGTATTAAGTTGACCATTCGGCTCTTTATGTTCCAACAATACTTTGTCTGCACATAAGGAAAAAAATCAAGAGTGATTTTTTTTTTGTAGGATGTTGTGGTCTACTTACGATCAAACTCCTACTTATCTTGGACCTCTGTGTTTGGGGCAAGTTTTACCAACACTGCAAAAAGTGGTGTGCTATCTCATTGGCCTTTTTCCCCTCAAGAATACACTGAGAACATATTTGTGTTTTTTTAAACACAGCCAACTGGCTTTTTTCTCGAACCAAAAGGCAGCTCGGATATAGTGTGTGATTCCTGGGTGAGAGTCTCACAGTGTGTGTTTCCTCTCCTCTCATGTCGTGTCAGCGTGTATCCATGTGCATTCCATCTCCGCAGATTTGTCAGCGTCTGTCCCATGACAAACTCGCCTTGTTGTGAGTGGAGGAGAGCTCATGGAGGGCTTTGTCACAAAGCGGTCTGTTCTCTTCCTGAGGCCTGGCGCCCCCCGTGTGATAAATGACACATGTCATTCCTGTCAGCCCCTGCCATCCGGGCTGGGAGGCCCCGAGCTGATGTATGGCCGCTTGGGCTAGAGGAAATCAGAATGTTTTGGCAGCACCCTGAGAAAACGGCCCCTTATTTCTGGTGTCTACTTTTGTGTCTGTGCAAGTGTGTACTCGCATGTTTGTGCCTGTCTGTCTGCGCCACAGAGAGGATGTTTAATTGTGTGCGTGCGCGTGTGTTTGTGCTCATTAGTTAGTGTCTGCGTCTCCCCAAGTGCGTACATCTTGCGTGTGTGCTCTCAACCTGTCAGGCAGACGGGTGGAGGGAGACAAATCATCGTCATGACCGGCCCAGCTGTTCCCCAAATTTGGTGTGAGGAGGAGAGTAAGGAGAGAAGAAATCCTGCCATTTGAGTTTCAAACGGTTGATGCTTCCCAGAAACGGGAATGAGTGAGAGGACAAGAGGAGCTAAACAGTCATGCAGATGCATAAAGTCAAGCAAGAAGCAAGCAGACAGAAGTTCCTGCTGCAAGCACATAAACGTCCAGAAATATGCAAAAGTCCAAAACATATTTGCAGCTTGACACACAAGCATGAGGTTCTCATGAAGTTGAAGTATCGTGATTTCACAATATTTACAACTAATGTATATGGTGCTTTGATTTTAAGCAGAAAATCAACAATTAATCCTCCTGCTGCTAAAATAGTTTAATATGTATTATGTTAGCTATAGCATTACCTATCCTATTTTTTCCACTGAGGAGCAGTTTATCAACAGGTTGGGGAGGGGCTCCTAACAGCTGAAGGAAGACCAGGTCACTCTTTAAATTCTCTGTTTTCTCCTAAAAAGGACGTTAAATGACTCAAAACTTTTGCAGTTTTCAAGATGTAGTTTTGGGAAACTTGAGATTTTTTTTCTGCTGTTTACAGATCTGTTATGGTTTATGTCTGTTTCAATAATATGCAAGAAGGACCATAGAAATTATACCGTAAACTACTTCTGGTTTTGTTGCCGTTTTAACCCTTAGTGTATCTTGATACCAGTAACTGGCCCGTTGCTACTGACGAATCTGAGAAACACACAAAAGGAAAACAAAAGGTTTGCAATGTTTAAAGAACTGTCATACATAGAGATATGAATTACCTTAAATAATGTATAATAATAATGTGTTAATCCGGTACCTTACTTTCATCGCAGCTGCAATTCTCGTGTTTTAAAAATGCCCTCAAATCGCTTTTAAAACTGATCTCCTGGTCTAGAGACTTTTTTATCTTTTTCCACACAGAGCCAGCACATATACACAAACGTTTCCCTGGTGGAGGACGGTCCCACCTGGAGGTTGTGAACTCTATTCGACCCCGTTTGATTGGGTGCGGGCCGAACTCCCATCCCTCCTCCCCCCCCTCTCCCACGGAGAAGAAACGAGAGAAGGGGGGGAAGAAAAAAAAACGGCGTCATTAAGCTGTGAGTGATGAGTGGCAGCCATGGGTGACATCCTCCCTCTTTTGCTCTCTCTCTCCACTGCTTTCCAACTGCTTTCACTCTGTTTTCTCTTCCTCATTGCCCTGATACTTTTCACTCCCGCTTCATTCACCTCTCTCTCCATCCCTCAACCCCTCAAGTCATTTCTCTTTCACTCCTCTGTTACTTTGCCTCCTCTTTTTTCCACTCCCTCATTCCTCCCTCCCCTTGGCTCCCTGCTTTTTTTTTTGTCTGCCATCACTCTCCTTTTCTCCTCCTTTCTCCCAACCTCTCATACACCATCCTTCTACAGCTTCTTTTTCTTTCACACATACAATGGTGCTTTGCTCGGCCCCGTCTGGCTCTCTGGCCCCGGTCTTGGAGACACTCAGTTTCTCCGTACATAATTGATCACCAAACAACCAGAGCAAAGATGCATATTTTTATTTATTTATTTATTTATTTCTGAGTAATTCTACTATCTTAGACCACAGGTCATGATTATTCTTCCTCCATTTAAGACATATATCCACACAGAAAACAAAATATTCCAGAAAAAAGCTGTAGTACCATGTTGTTCTAATCGTGATATGATTAACAAGTCAGAATGCAAACAATTCCCTTAACTATATTTAAAGATGCAGTACGCCCTAAACAACAGCAGGTTATCATCTTTGAAATTATATACTATGTAATGTTTTTGCCCTAATCTTACAAGTTAGTTTCAACAAAGACAGCACAGGAAGTGTAAATGATTCATTTTTAATTTTATAAAAAGAGAAGCATGTACTAAGCAAACTTTATTGGACTTAGTAGAGAACCCTGTGGAACTCCATGACTAACTCTGCTGAAAGCAAGAAAAACCTGCTTAAGAAATGTCAGGGTTTTGCACTTCAGTTTAAAACGTTTACAATGTTGAACTAAAATTTTTAGTCAGACTATTCCTACAGTTTAAAGTTATCTTAATGAGATACCAGAGCAAGTGTCAGCTGGATCTTAGTTTCCTAGAAGCCTTGGCTGTAGCATAAAGTAAGGGAAAGCTACCCCTACCGATGATAATACAAATTATGACAGATTCAGATTGACCTTATTTGTCTTTAACTCTTGCACAAAATGCTCCCAAGCTCCTGCGTTTAGCATTTGAGCCACTATCATTTAAATGAGATGTGGCTGAAACTAGAATGAAAGACTACCCAACTGGCCAGATAGATCACTGGTGTACAGACCGTACAATTGTGGCACATGGAATATAGAGACAAAAAAAAAAAAAAAAACACAGAACAAAAATATTCAACAGCGAAATGTAAAATAAAGAAATGCAAAATGTCTCCCTGTACTCTTCTGTTCTCCCTTCTTCCTCAGTAAGAGGCAAGGAGTGTAAGGCTCCATCTTGTCTTTGTGGACCAGTAATTAAAATCACTGTCCACCAGGCATGCATCTTTGCAGCATTGCTCCATCTGTTTTAAGGCTGTTGTCTGAGGAACAGTGCATGTTTTTTTATGCAAGTGCATAAAAAACTCTGTAGAACAATTATGTTACAGTATTTTTTTTCCTCTTCTGAAAATATGTTTAATATTTGATGCACATGCACACATTCACTAAGTCACACACACGTCATTTGGGAATCACACCTTCAAATCACCTGGTGAAAAGCTGTTTTCTTTTAAACTATAATGTCAGCAAAAGTCAAAGCTGCTCTAACAACAGGACCTATAAAATATTCATAACTGTACACACTTGTACTGCTGCAGTTTTTGAACTACAGAGCAAATAGAGCAAGTTGCTGAGGGACCTTAATTCGGTGGATTCCTCGCCGCCTGCAACTCGTCTCTGTCTGCCTGTTGAAGTTTAAACACCGAGAGGAGCAGAAAATCTAACAAGGTGATGGGCTAATTGACTGAACTTGATGAACGTGATGTTAATCAGCGCGAGCAATTCAGCTCGTTGATCTTGTTTAGTTTGACAAAGTTTAATTAAACATTCCCGACATGCACAAAGTGCTCTGTTAAAAAAAAAAAAACACGTCTTTATTCTCCACCAGCGTCAGATTTTATATTTAATTAACATTGTTTTTTACAGCAAGTGCAGTCGCTTAAAGAAGGCTTTCAGGTTTGTCAGCGCGCACTAGTTGAAAAACTAATCTCAGCTCCTGTTTCTCACACTGATAAGATGATATATTTAACAAACAAAGCAGAGCACAGACAAATCCACCCAACATCTGCTTTCTTGGTAACTTACATGTGAGAAAAAAAACACATGTTCTTTCTAAATTTATGTTCAGGAAACCTCAAAACGCTAAAAGGAATTCTCCTTTTGAAAAGAATAGTGTTCAAAATTATGTTGGCTATTATTTCCTATAAAAATTCTAATGTTTGTGTTGTTTTTAGGATTTTATGAAAATGCTAAAAACATTTAATGCATCAGGCTTCATACTACACTTGCTGCTTCCACATTCTGCCAGAAAGTCATTGATTATTTAGATTGATTAATTATAGGTTGACACAATCCTTGGTGAGAATCTGACTAAAATTCCTATAGAATTGTTACAGTCCTATTTTTTTATGATTAAAATTTACACATTAAAATGAGCCACTTTAGACATTAACAAAGATTGTTTTTAATACACATAAGACAGCTTCTTCAAGCAAGCTAATAACTTTCAACCCAGCTTGAATCTGTTTCGTGTTTTGGGCTTTGAGAATTTTGCAGCAGTTCTGCAAAATTCTAACTCTTCATTGATCTTTCAGGACTTTGAATTTTAATCCTGAGTGAGATGATAAATATATTTTACAGTGGCTTCCGTCCAACTGTGAAACATGAAGTGTAAAAGTCAGTTAATAAAGCAATACCACATGGGTCCAGATTACATAGAAGTGATGCAAAAACCAGCTGCTCGGAAACAGTTTCCAAACAGCACGCAGTTTCGCATCACTGGAATGTGTAAAAATAAATAAACAAATAAACAAAAAATCACAAATGAGCTAGAAAAAAAAAACTAAATTCAAAAACTGTTGGCTTTGCTTAATGTATTGCATGTTTCCTCACAGCAAACTAGTCACAGAGTTCAACGGGGTTCTGCACAAGCATCAATATGGTTTGCCTTAAGTATGCTTCTATTTGACATCATTTTAAAAGAATGGCATCATTTTTTAATAGACGTAACAGCTTGGAAAGCCAATTTTTCTTTTTTAAAATGTTTTACCTCTTCAACAAAAATCAAAGTATTTCAAAATTAAGAGTTTCAAAATTGCTAATGGGCTCTTGGTAGTGTTTTGGGTAGGTCTGCAACTCTAGGCTAAATTAACTTTCTATCTCATTTGTTTTTACATTTCTTTAGATTGGTGTTTTGCTTTTAGAGAATTTTTAGTTTACTTCCTGTTGCCTGGTAGGATGAGTGATATCTTGACTCTACAGGTCAAGCAGTAGGCCAAAAACACTTAAGGGTGACATCTTTAAGGGGTCAGATATGTTTTCATGACCTTGTAGGTCTTGTATGACAAAACTTAAAATTATGACAGCTTTAGCTTTGATTATTTATATTTGTGCATTAGTTTTAAAAAGCAAAAGTATTATTGTTTCATTACCTGGCGATTGTTCAAAGATGTAGCTGTGGCAGAGGTTGTGAATACATATTAATAAATTAGATTAAGTTACTTTAATTTAACGAGGCCAATAAGGCTATTTATTATGTAATGTATCAAATATTTAACTAGCTTGAAGACGCAAATAAAAACATTTAGAGATGAGATTACAATTCCAATCATGCTGTTAACAATTGGCCATTATAATTTCTAGCATTGGTCATAGAATGAGAATATCATGCAGGTTCATACCGACTGAACACCAGACGCAGTACATCAGTAAGGTCAATGTGCATGAAAATGTATCACTTGTTTAATACATATAAAAAAACAAAAGCTGGGCTTTCTAGACTTTTAGGGACAAAACAATCCAAGCTATGTTCCGTAAACTAAACTTTCAAAGAGCATGCAATGAAATGTGTCAACAAAAACTGCATACTTAGCAAATATGCACTAAAGGACCCAACAAACTCATTAAGCAATGATCAAGTGTTGCCTTCAGCAGTCATCACATTATTTATTTGATTACACTTTCATCTTCTAGTGGTGATGCAGCAACAGACATTATTCAGTGGGTGATGCAGTGGCTGTTGTGCCACTGGGGACTTTTGTGAGGTAGAAGTCGAAAGGCAGACGGATCAGAAATAGACGCCAGGCCAACGTTTGGGTCCTCACACAAAGAGGGGCAGGTGATCAGAAACAGACATCCAGCCAGAGAGACACTAAGAGACAGAGTGACGAAAAGAGACCCGCTAAGAGATGTGGATGTAACAGAGGCCTCCCGCTGCTCTCTCAGAGCCAGACGACTTAAAGAGCCGGAGCTGGGCTTATACCCCCTGCGACTGACAGTGTCTGAGACAGCGTGGCAGCTCTCGAAAGATTTTACAGGAATTTTCTGGGGCAACATGTGGTGTTGTTGAACTGAGTAGGATCCCGAAACATTATATCCCCCTTTCAGCTGCCCATCAAGCGGTGCATTGCGGCTGATGGCGCTTCAGAGGTGGGTTCCCTCAACTCCCCCCCCACACACACACACAAAACTGCAAAGAGCCCCACTAACAGAGTGTGCTTTCATTTGTTTCCTGTGCAACATGCCGTACGGATAAACTGTCTGTTAAATGGGACAGGAAACAGCTCTGGGAAAATATGTGACAGTCATGTGTTTGGGGTTCAAAAGAACATGACACAAGGCTTTACTGCTTTGTGACCTTTTGGATTGTCACAACTCAGAAGTGTGACTAGAGGAGTTTGCTGGAAATCCTACTATTTGAGAAAGAAAGGGAAAAAAAGAGGTTTCTTGAAAGCTGAGAACAAGGCCAGCGGGCCTGGGAGAGGAGAGTATTACAGTCTCCTTTTCAGATGTCGAGTTCATGTTCTCGTAGCCAGTTCACTGCCTCTTGAGCATCCGGCGAGAGAACGATAGATGAGGCTGAGAGACGGGGAGGAAGATGAAAGAAAGTATGAGCCGGCTGGAGCAGAATTGAGTCAGTAAGATAGAGATTGATGACAGATAGGAAGATGAGAGAGGGCTTACTGGGGAGGGAGAAAGAGAGGAGGTTAGTAATCCCCAAAAAACAAGCAGCGAGGAAGAGAGGCAGAGGGAGTAGGACGAGACAGAGATGAAGAGGTAAAAAGTGTTGAGATGGCACTACACCGGACTCCTGCATAACCTTCCTCGTCGCCCGCTCCCAAGGACACAGTGTCATCTGTTAGCTGTATCCAATCCCAGATGGCTTATCTGTAGTAAACTAGTGTCTCAAAAAATAATATTCATTGCTTCTTGGACCACTTTATCAGTTAAACGTTGCTTCAGGGATGGAAAATTCCACTGGTTTCCGACTTCTGGATATGCGATGGTTGGATTTTATCAACCGCTACGCAATAAAAACATAGAGACTTATCTGTGGAGTCGCAGGGGAAGCCAATTACTTCATGTGCATGAAAATACAGCTCTTCTAATGTTCACACTGGAGAGCTATACATCGCTGCTCTGCTCATCACTGAATCGTAACTTCCTGTGTGAAAGAGGATATGTATTCATACAGACCTGTCACACTATAGACGCCACTTGTCACGTAATCAACACTAATTAAGAAAAGGACTGAACTTGTGTTTAAGTTGCTTGTTGTTTACTGACAACAGACGCATAATGAACCCATCAGTGGATTAAGCTACTAGCTAAAGTACTCCACACCAAATTATTGCCAGAGTGACCAAACTGTTATAGAACAGTTTGGTGACATTTTTTTAAAAATGTCACCAAATCTAACTGACAGTTTCCCATCTTACAGACTTTATATTTTGTGGAGCAGTTGCTGTCTGGAGCCGTTTTGTATGATTTTTGCATGCAAATGTATTTTGGCTTCCTCCCAGTGTACCATGTCATGCATTTTAATGCCATGCACTTTAATGAATTGAACTTAAATATGACTGTGGTGTATGCGTTACTTTTCGTCATACACGTTTTTGCCCCACTGGACACTTATTAGTATACGCTGGATCAAAACTTCTAAGATTTTTAATTCAAGGAAAATTGAACATCATACCAACCCTGTCCTTCTGTGCACATTCTCGCACATTAAGTCCTTTTACTAATAAAGGTGAATTATTTTTCTACCAGGATTATTTTTGGGGGTTTTTTTGCAGTTCTATTCCTTTGCTTCTGTACTGTAAATGTAAAATAATAACACTTGCATGTACTGTTACACCCCTGCTAGACTGTCAGTCATTTACCACTTTAGGATGAGATCTCTGAGGCTCTGTTTAGAAATGACCTTTTTTCATAATTGTTCCATCATATGACTTCAAAAACAAAGCAGGACATTGAGAAATGCACATAAACTTGTGATGCCTTCACTTCACATTGCCTTTCAAGAATCAAGGTGAAGCTAAAAAAACATGCAGATCTAAATATAAAGCAGATAAATAGCTTTGTCACCCTTCTGGTTTGATATACTAAAGTAAATTATCTCGGTTTCAGTGTCTGAGTTTTTTTCATCTTAAACTTGGGCCTTTGACCTTAATTTCACAGAATATAAACATGTTGTGGCCCGGGAGAAACGGAGGATGACTTGAGGTCACAGAGCTACAGGTTGGGACTTAATCCCACAAGGTACCAACTCATCCAGCTGAGCTCTCTGGTATCCCAGCTGTTGGTTGGTGCGCAGAATAAATATTTGTCCAACATCATGAATTTAATCTGTTTTTGGAAAAACATGCACTGATTCAGTCTGGATAGACTCTTCTTTTTAAAAGATGCAATTTACCTAGATGTTTTTATTATTATTTCTACAGTAGTTGGTTTTGAATTTAAGTGTAAAAACTGGACTACATTAAAGAGTTATCTTGTAAGCAGAGAAATTCAAACAAAACTCAACTACATATTCATTTTGCCTATTTTTAAACACACAAAAGTGCCTCATTTGGTGTAACCAATATATCTACAAGAAATGAAATTTCAGTGAAATTCCTACTCATTAGCAGCCCACATAACTGTATAGAAAGTTTATATTTTTTAAATGACAAAACTTTAAAAATACCTAAAAGATGTTACAAAAAGCTAATAATGAGTCTTCTTTACTCAGGATAAACTTCCCCACTAAATGCACGCACTAATACCAGCTTGCTTTAGCAACCTTATTATGTTGGGTTTAAGGTCTGATTGATAAATATTGTTACTTTTATGTGCCAGATCTGGCAATCACTAGTCAAACAACTGTTGGGTTCAAACACAACTGTTAGACGTTATAATCTGGAGAAATACAGAGACAGTTCCAAGGTCTTAATTGTCTTTCTGTCTTCCTACTTGTGTACTTGGCTCTACCTGTAAGGTTAAACTACCTGGCAACACCAGAGCCAGTGTGTGCGCTGCATGTCTTGCAGTGGCAGCACAGGCACATAAAATCAGCAGCTAATAAGACCACGTTGGGAGTCGCTGGCCCGGCATAAATCAATGGGCAAAATAATTGCTAATACGCCGGATATTGATTAGAGTGCCCGCCATGCACTTATTTTCTGGGGCAACGGTGGCGAGGTGCTAACGCGCTGACAAGGGTAAAGTGCTATTTCTCCGAAAAGGCACAGAGACAGACAGCTGGGCAGGGGGGAAAAATGACTACGGGGTTTCTGCAGTAATTCTTAATTGACACCTGTCAGAGGAACGGCAGCAGTCACAGCTGCTGCAGGCGAACTTCTCCCAGAGTCTTGTTCATCTGTCACTTTTAATACCTTTTTCTTCACAACCCCTCTGTTGTGCTCTCTACCTCACCCACACCCGCGTTCATCCGCCCTGCTGCATGCCAGATGTTCAGGGCTGCTCAACAGCAGCAGCACAACTTCAAGGCCGAGTGGTGCCGCGCGACTCAAGTCACAAGAAAACGCCGCTTGCGCTGATCCGTTTGTGGATCAGAAGACATCTTTTTTAGCTCAGCAGGCTGAAAATCAAGAGGAACTCGGTTATATTGATCTTAATTAAGGGGGAAAAGTCAAATGTAATCCAGAAAGGGACGAAGAAAAAAAAAACCATCTTTTAGACCTTAGTAACTATACCAAACAATCACTGTGTTCACATGGTGTGCAGAATCAATCATTCAAGGTCAAACACAATACATACAGTGAAGCAACATGCATAAATAATAAGAACACAGATGCTTTAATAAATCTAGCTCACATAAAAAAAACAAAAATCATCCAGAAGAAACAATAAAACAGTTCGTACAGGACCTCTCGTCCTCATTTCCCATTAAAACTTATTGCATCCAAGTTTTTCTCGCCCTCGCCTCAGTGTTGCTTGAGATTTTGTTCAGGTACAAACACTTTATTTCTATTTTGGTGTTTTTCTAGTGCAACCCTGACAAACACCAATAACTCCACAGAAGTTACGACGTTGCAGAGATTTATGCACATGGAAAATCCCTTATCTGTCCCCAACTGTGAAGAACATATGCTCTTCAAAACCAAATTCAGCTTTTTGAAAGTTCAAAAACTGACAGCTCTCCCTAGTTTGTCACAATCCCATCGAGGTGTTGATACTAGTGGAAAGGACTGAAATGCCATGAAGTCTTATTTTCTTAACGCACACACACACACACATCCCCACGCGCCCTCACCCCTGCACGCACGCCCCCACACATGCACACACACATTTAATTAAAGTCAGGAAGACAATAACCTATCTTTTAATAACTTTGTGAAACTCGGTTGAGTTCACGTTTAAAATGTGTTGTGGAAGAAAATACAGCACATATAGAAGAGCATCACTCATTTTAAGTAACACGGCTTTATATCTAGATTTGATAAGCTATAAGAGACGTTATTGTCAAGCAGCAGACTGCAGGCTTGCTACCTGAGCACATAATGGAAACTAATTAAAATTAGTTAAAATATTTACATAAATACATGATGCGGAGAACATGTAACTGTAATATTTAATATGTTGATTTATTTTTGGAGATGCGTTATAAATTCTTGATTTTCTGTTTTAAATTAAAAGAAAATGTACATTTTTTATTTTGCACTTTATATTAATACCTTGAAGCCATGGTATTTTTAGTCAAGGCTGTTATAAGAATCATTCGCTCTCTTTACTAGATTCCCTCTCATCTCAATCAACTCTTTATTACTTTACTTATTCACACAGGAATCTTTCTCTTGCGTCTTCAGGCCTCTGTGTGGTCACCGTGGGGTGGTCTAACCTTCCTGTGACACAGTAGAGTGAGAAATATTATTCATTTCTTCAACACTGCTATTGTTCTACGCCTAAGCCATAAATTTTCTTTAGCCTGCAGAATGTTAAGAAATGTTTCCCAAGATATCTTTGTGGATCAAAAGCAGCTGGCGATACAATATGAGCTACGAGTGAAAAAGTTTGATTTAAGGCAGAGGAAGCTGGTCATTTTTAGCTCTGTAAAAATGACCTTGATTTCATGTCTTTTTCAGTCGATTCTCCTTTTGTTGTGCTCGAGTGAAAGTCCAGGTTTTTCCTGCTTCCACTGAAGCTCATTAAGCGAGGGGATAGTTTTACCTCTCGCCTGCAGCGCAGAACGCCTCTACGTCTTCACTCTTCAGGCGCGTCTAATTCCCACATATTTTTTTTAGCTCGACCCTCTATTTTCCATAAGAGCAGTCATCGATCTTCATTTGTCACTTAACCTCCACGACGATGAGGACAGAGAAAGCCGAGTTGAGTCTGCGTGCGTATGTAGGCGTGCGTGTGTGTGTGTGCGCAGATTAGCACACGTCTTTGATTTCCAGAAGGCCTCCTGCCTCCGACGGCACATGCAAATGAAAACTAGCAGAGTGTGTGGAGAAGCAAATACATCCACTGACTCCTTCAGTCAATGTCACCTTTTAATGCCACTTTACGTACTCTGCCGTATCAGTGAATCTGAAAATTACACACACACACACCCCAACATGCTCAGTTGTCCACAGACTTAAGTTCAAATAATGTTTTCTCGTCTCACAGCTGCTGCTTCTCATCCTGACAAATGTCATTAAATTTTTTATCAGAAGTAATCCCGATAAAAACCAACTCCGAGTTTTGTGCTTGATTCTTCCTCGACAGGTGCCACGAGCTAATCGCCTACCCAGTCAACACAATAGTAAATATCAATGTTAAAATGCATTTAATGCAAATAACTTTACTCATTTCTCTATCACACAAAAGAAAAGAAATTAGGGCCGCATCTGCTGGAAAACTATTAAGAAGCACCTCTGCTAAAGCAGACATACAAAATGTCAAATGACACAGTAAGCAACTTCTGCTGTTGAGTGTACACAGGAGGGGGAAAAAAAGCTGCAGAAAGGATGCAGAGTTGATTTCATCAAGGCAGCTTGCAGACTTGACACCGAGCTGAATTTGTCAGCAATAATCTGCGGACCCGTCACTGATCTGCCAGCTACCTGGATAATTAGGGACCTGGGCTAATGATGCCGTCAGGATAAAGGGAGGCCCCACCCCGCGAGTCATAATTAAGAGGCTCCTTTTTGGAAGTGGCGTTGGAGGCAGAGCACAAGGAGAGGGATGTAGTTGCCGAGTATAATCCGGACAAAAATCGTACGGCGAGTTTAAAGAGATTTGGTGGAACACTGTTTAAAATCTAGCAAAGATTGATAATTATTGGTGTTGTGTGTAAAATTGCGATTAGTCAATCAAACCTGGCCAGCGACAATAGTCACGATAGTGAGCAAAGTAAAGTTTGTCCTCACTAATGAACTACCACCAAGACTCTGGATGGAGACCAGCAACAAAGCATGCAACCGCTTCCAGCAGTTACAGTTTCAAACCTGCCCAAACTTTCCTTCACACTGTTCATATATATTTGTTTTCCATTTCTAGCTTCTTTTGTCTTCCACACTTCCTCTGACTTTACTTTTAACAACACACCGATACAGATAATAACTTAGGTTTCTTCCGTCAGTGACAACTTTAGCTCTGAAGAGTGTTGTAATTAGGATTTCCCGTATCAGCACATACTATTTACAAAACTGCTAAAATTGTCCATGCTGAAAGAAGCCTGCTACACTTTTTCTCCTCGCTTACCTTAGGAACTAAAGTATCACCATCTTTCACTCTGACAAAGGCTGTTTTGAGACCAAGACAGTCTGACCGAATAACCTGCCAATATCAGCTTGTGTTACTATAAAAAGAGAATGGCAAAATGTTTTGTTTTTGTTTGTTTTTTTGCAAAGCTGAATTTAATTAAGTATGCACCAAATAAGAAAAAAAAAAAAGTTAAGGATTAGTTATAGTTTTGTACATTCCATTTTATTTCAGCAGCAGGCTTAATTATTGCTTTTCTGTTTTTAAATAAAAGCAATTAGATCATGTGATATATATTTTTTTGTTTGGTATCAGTAAAAATTGAAGTGAATCTCACTTCAGTCCATACCTACTAGTGCAGCTGGTCTATCCAAAGGAAGCGAGAATACTCTGAGTGCTCCAACCGCTTTACTGTGGCTGGACTTTTCCTCAGACAGAACAGCTAAATGTTCAACAGAAGAACTTTTTTTTTTTCCTTTGTTAATGCTAAACCCTTTTTTAACTCTCATGGAACTCACTCGACATGGTGCCACGCTGTAATCACAGTGATGTGTTGAATGATTAGTTGACAGATTCATTACTCCGAGTGTCAGGGTTTGATTTAAGATACTGCAGTTGGCAAACTAGGAGCGCAAGTAAGACGTGCGGTGGTTTTCATTTTCTAACAGCGACCTCAGCTCCGAGTTATGGCTTTTATGTGTGTGTGTGTGTGTTCTTCCATCTGCTAATTAAACTCCTGTAATTACTGATCAAACCTGCTGTAATGCATATGTAAACACGGAACTGCAAGATCCAGTTTCCATTCAACGAGACTCGGGGAAAGTTTTAAAGTCTGCTGGATATTTTTTTTTTTTTCCCTGAGCCAATGATGCAACTTTAAACGTTGTAAGGAAAAAAACACATGAGTTCATAGCATAAAGAAGCATTTAGGAGACTAATCTACTCAGCAGGAGGCAGAGTAATATCTGTAAACGGGTATTGAATCGGTGAAATGTTAATGTCATTTTACCCTTAGAATCATTTTAGAACTAAGTTGACTGGATGATAGGAAACCCAGATTTGATTTTGACGTCAAGATTGTGATCTCTAGTTGTGTCATGTTACAGATGATCATTGCACCGTTTATGTCACTAATCGACCCTAGAACACAACAACAAAAAAAGAAAGAGAGAGAGAGAGAGACAAAACCTCCTGGAAATGACAACAAATGACTGCAGCAATAGAACAAAAAAAAAAAAGTCTCTGCAGCTCAGATTGCAGGGCTCTGCATCCATCCGCCAAAACTAACAGATGCAGTAATGCGGTTCCAAACGAGAGAACACTGATGTATTGTCACTGGTCATAAAGCAGATAGGGTGCAGCGCCATTACGGCTCTAAAAAAAAAAAAAATCATCACTGTGACTGATGAAACAGAGCCCATTTGAAATGGCATACAAAGGCCTATTGAGAAGCTCTCTCGCTTGCTGAGGTGCATATCCAACCTTCAGTATTTGTGACAAAGCTGAGCTAATGCATTGTAAAATGTTAACTTTTAGCCCTGAACTTTTTGGGATTGTCCAAAAATGTGAATCCAGAGCATGCCAAGACGGGATAAGGAGAAAAATACGATCATAATATAAAAAGCTAAACCCAAAATGAGGCCACCTCAGATGAAGGAGGCTGTAAAATACAGGATATCTCAAAAACAGGAAACATAAACACAACTCATTTCCCCCCTTGTTCTTCGTCTCCATCCATCCATCCATCCATCCATCCATCCATCCCCAAAGCTTTGCTCAATTAGAGACTACAGCCACGCACAGTTCAAAGTCTGCTCCGTCACAACCTTGATTAAGTCTGCTTAACCTCACATTTCCACCGCCTATAGCTGCTTAACATTCTGCAGCTGTTTTATTCGGCTTTGGTCATTACGGCGTGAAACTTCAAAGCGCCGCGCTCGCTGGTCGTTCTGGAAACGCGTGTCAGTCAATCACGCGCTCGCATCTGTCGGGGAGGAGGGGGGGTCGCCTCGCGACACGCTGGAAGCAGACATTTGTAACTGTGTAGCCGTTAGCTTAGTGTGAAATCACGTCGTGTAACTGGAATAAAAATAAATAAATAAATAAACTGAGCTAATCAGCCTGATTTTTCCCCTTTTGTCTGGAACATTTTCAACTCAAACTTGAAGAATTTCACATGTTGTTACTCTGGAATTCGATGTATAAGTTTCCTGGGCATGAAATGCACTTTTTTTTATTATTATTTTTTTGCCGTCTCTTTTTTTCTAGAGGTCAGTTGAAGGCATTGGAGTGACCCTGCAGCGTCTGAGGATCATCTCCCTGTGATCTCGCTACGCCCCAGCACCCTCACCCCCTCCTCTTCCCCTCCCTCCCATCTCCACCTCCCCTATGGACGTTTAATCGTCAACTGTTTATCCCACATGAGAACTTTTTTTTTTCTTCTTCTTCTTCTAATTTGTCTTTTCTTTTTTTCTTCCTCCGTGGGAAGGTTAAAAGGTAACCCTCTCCTCACACTCAAAACGCCTGTTTTTTTGGGGTTTTTTTTCTTAATCCACAGAGAGTCTAACGCATGCGCGTCTCCACGTGGTGAGTGATTTACTGATGTTTATCAGGAATGAATAGATCAAAGGCAAGTTGCATGACAGACGATCAATCAAGCATCAAATCAAGGATGGCAATCCCAGAGCGGAACACAAGCTGGAAATATGCAACTTTTCATTCTTTTCTTTTCAAACAACGCTGGGGTAAAAAAACAAAAACAGAAAATCCACACACACACACACACACACACATATATGTAATTTTTTATTTTTGTAGAACTTGAACTAGAAAAGTTCACTGCTTTTGAATTGGGAGGTTCTGAGTTCTAAAGTTCATTATAGAAAACTGATGTAGAAGTTTGTTGTATAAGCTGCCGTGACGAAAACTATCCGTGCAGATTTCAGAGTGCGCGTGCGTGTGTGTGTGTTGGTGTGTGTGGGTGTGTGTTTGCAGAGCTGGGGGCTTACCTGCTGACCGCCGCGGTGCTTGCTGCTTTCTCCTCGGCATGCTGCTGCGGGATTTTCCGCTTGACTGTTCATGCAGAGATCAAAACAGCGGACAAAGCTGGAAGCGAACGAAGGTGGTTTTATTTAAAAGTGTAGATCCCCTCGTAGGGTGAAGAGTTTCTAAATCTTTACGTCTTTTTCGGTTGTTTTTTTTTTATGATTTTGAGTAGGAATCGTTAACTTCGTCCGATCAGGGGGAAAAAAAAAAAAAAAAAACTCCAGGAAGGGCTGATGTGGTTGGAAAAGAGCTCGGTGCAGATCTCAGATCAGCCGCGTTTCCATCCGAATAAACGCGCTCCCGCCGCCGGACTCGGACTACCGTGCCGCTCCGATAACGGAACACATCGCGTCGCCTTGTCGGAGGAGCGGAGTCCGAAGTGCGGCTCTGGCGCGGCGCGGCGTGGCGTGGCGTGTCTCGTGTCTCTCCGGTCCCGGCCAGGTTCCAGCCGCAGCTCCGCTCGCGCGCGCGCTCCAAAGCTCCGCTGCGAAGACGAAAACCGGGAAAAGAGATCAGCGAGGGGGAAAAAAAAAGAGTGACACGCTTAAAGCGGACAGGGGTGTATATGTCAGTCAGTCAAACGCGAGTGTTGAGAGCGCCGAGACCCCCCTCTCCCTCCTCCTTCACCCCCCCCTCCCCAGTTTTCCTCCCCTCTCCTCACTCCCGCCCCCACCTGGATAATGAAATACTCACAGAACACCGTCCGATTGTCAAAACACGGACGCTCGGAATTTCTCAGAAACTCATCGGGAAATAAGCAGGCCTGCTCTTCTTGTTGCTTCCTGTTGTTTTATTACATCTAACGCACTTCGACTGAAAAGTAACAACAAGGAGCGTCGTCTCCCCCCCCCCCCCCCCGAGCCCCCCTGGATAGTCTCCCGCACGCAGAGAGGGGGAAAAAATGTGCGCACATCGCCTTCAGACGGCTGCTACTGACAGACAAGACACATCCAGCTGCCTTTCCGGGCCCCTTCTCCTTCTTTTACTCCACCCCTCCGACAAGCGTCACCCTGACAGTCAGAGCCCACCTGTCAATCTGCAACTCTAATTATTGTAAAGGAGGGATGGCTCTCCTTTTTCCTAAGCAGGGGTTGAGGAGAGGTGCGTCCCTGACGTGCGCGTACGGAAGAAGAGCGTGGAACCCCGCGCTCAGACAAAAGAATGAGTGGCGGGAGAAAAACAACAACAACAAAAGTTTGTTTCGTTGTCAGTTTGTGCTACTATCTTATTACGAGAGTAATGTTATTTATTCATAAGAACCCATTTCTTAAGTTCACTATAGCCTACATGCATATGTACAAACACGTTTAATTGAAATTATTTTAGGTTTTCTGTTGTGATCAAATTACTTTTACACCAGTTGTCTGAATCATAAGTAGGTTTTTGTGTTTATTTCTACTTTTTCTATCTTGTCTTTAATTAGAATTCTTAATCTATTCTCATTTGAATTGTTGCAATAGCATCTCATTGCTAGTAACTATTGTTGTTCAATGCATTTCTTAACATCTCCGCTCCTGCGTCTCCCAAAGTTGAGGTACAATCCAGTTAATTGTCTCATGTTTTTATCTCAAATACATGAGTTGACATTTGACTAATCTGACTAAAAATGAACTACTCTAATAAATCAAATCAAATAATTTATCCAATGAATTTATTTGCTTAGATTTTTGTCAATTTGAAACAGAAATTATGTATAAGTTTACCAGCCATCATCAGCTTATCAGCCTCTAGTTGTTTATACTGGTCCTGGTTCTGCTGGAAAATCCCTCTAGTTAAGAGGGGATGGTTCCTTTCCGCTGTCACCACATGCTTGGGGGAATTGCTGCAAAATCTAGTTAAAGTAAATTCTTGCTCAAACAAAGCAGCTTTCCCAACAAGTTTCATTACCAGCCACTGCTTTTCACGAAGTTGTTGCTGATTTATAATCCAACTCATATGTCAACCTAACTTTTTTTTTTTTTTGCTGTAAATTGTACAAATTTCTACGGAAAATGTAAGCTGTGTCTAAGATTTCACTCATTACCAAGCAGTTTTTAAAACCTATCTGCTTGATTTGATTTGGAATAATTTTATTGACTAGAATTTAATAACCTCAAAAGAAACATGTTTTACAGTGTAAAACCTAATTTAACCCTTTATTTGTTGCTAGAAATGGGTTATATTTTTTAAACTAATAGATCTGGATGATTAATGAGATCACAGATCTGACACACATGCTTTCTTTTACTACATAAAGCTTTTTTAAAAGCATTTTCTGAAAATTCCCAAAACACTCACTCTCTCTCTCTCTCTCTTTTGAACACAAGTTTTAAGAGTTCCTTCAGAGCTCCTCTGCATCACAGTTAAAAAAAAAAAAAAGATAAAGAAAGAAAAAGAAAACATTGTGTATATTTTCAGTGACCTCTTTACTGGGACAAAGGAGGCTGCAGATCGATTCGTTACACCTTTTTAGCGAGGCTTCTGGTGAAGGGGAGGGGCTCTGGAGCCACTGGAGACTCCATTAATAGCCTCCTCTCCGTCCAAACTATTATCTACCATAAAGTGTTTATAAAGAGCCCCCAACTTGAGCCTTAATATGTTGTTTCAAATGAGGCGACGTGAGGGTGGTTAAGAGGGAGATCAGATTATTTTCTCTTTAAATAATCACTTGGATGGCATGAAATCCAGCGCTGTGCGCATCGCGCATCGGACTTTCTTTTTTGTTTTTGTTATTATTATTTTTTTTCATTCCTCCAGCTTCATGGATTCCGATCTTACAGAAACGGAGTCAAAACTTTCTCCAGTTCTAATTCTGGTGAGTTTCTGTTTTTATTCCCCTCGGCAGGTTTTTTTTTTTTTTTTTTTTGCTGGCCGCTGTCCGTCCGCGTCTGAGCCGCGTACCCGGATTCGCGGCGCGCACTGGAAGATAACCGACGCAGCTTGTGGGAGAAGAAACGGCAGAGTACCGCCCCAACATGTGTCTGTCAAAGGGGCCTGCGCGCTGAGTGATGAAGCCGACCTACGTCACCGACGTTTCCATCAAAAGTGTGCAGGAGGAACTGCAGGATCAGATCGTGTTCGGGGTTTAGCCAACGCTCAAGCGCGCGTTTTCCTGAAAAGCAGCGCTTTGCGTTTAATCGGATCTTGGATCACACGTTTTCTAATTTAAAGTCAGAAAACTGAGCCCTGCTGCTCTTCCAGTAACAGGGATTACTGCGTAAAGTGAAAGAGCAATCATTTTATGTGTGTAATAAAGGAAAACTGCACAGCTAATATTTCATCTTGCAATGTTAATTTGCAAACTTGCTTTCTCTGCAAAATCTATCGGGAATTACAAATTGCAAATGACATTTGATCATCCTCACAGTACAAGTTTGTACGGAGCAGAAAGTACAAACTGTGTTAAACATAATCTGAGGCCAATAGTTGGTTGTGAGAGTGCGTGCGGGTGTGTGGGTGCGTGTGTGTGTGTGGTGGGGAAGTTTGATCTCGGGCCACAGCTATTTACCACTAATTTGTTCATCTTAGGATGTATTCTTAATAGAAAGGTTCTCTAAAGTTCTTTATGTGTGTATAATTTTCTGTAATGCACTTTGTATTTACAGTGCCTTGCCCTGCACTGATTGGCAACCTGATGAAAATGCATAAAAACAGCCTTAAAATAAATGCAACTTTTACTGCAGTAGCATAAATTCACACTGAAAATTTTGGAATAATCCTACTTTTAATTAAGAACATTGAATCAACGGGAGATACATTTTTCACTGAGAAAAAAATATTGTTTATACAAAAACTCAAAATCCACAATTATTTTTAGCACTGACCTTCCTTCCAAAACAAGCTTAACTAAGCCATGTTTTTAATTTGTACATAGCTTTTAAAAAATATATATATATATGTTGATCAGAGTGTTTTCAAACACTTAATTAGTGATTGGTTTGTTAAGTTCTCCTACGAGATAAAAATGACAAATATTAAAACACTAGACTGTCTTCAAAATGGAAAAGACAGGAGAACATACAAAGCAAATGTCTGTTGATTTGCCTTCTGGACTAAACTTGCCAATATCCACATTTTGATGAATCACAAACGATTTAAAAAGTTTAAAATAACTGTAGCAGTAAAGCAGAGTGCTTTTAAGACGACAATTGTAGAGCGTTCTGTAATTATATTCACACTTTTTCTGTCCTTCAGGCTTATATTTTCACAGTCCTCTGCATCAGAAACACACTCACACTCCCCACAACTAAACATTTAGCATGTTGAGTGTGATGTGTGTGAAACACACACTACCTTTCAATTCACCCGTCCGTGTCCACATATTGACCGACGCAAAAGCCAAACACAATCCGTGAACAGCCGTTGTTTCCCGTCACCCTCTGCTTTTACACATGAAGACTCCCCTGTTCCCCCTTCTATGTAACCACGGTGGCTCGGTGACAGCATGTTGACACGGAGACCCCCCCCCCCGTTTCCTGCACCACCGCCCCCCGTCCCCTTAGAGCGGGCAAGAACACGCGTGTCCTCGTCATGTATATATCCACATACATTAAAGCGGAACCTGTTTTGTTTCTGTCCTCTGTCTCCGCAGCTCTGACACAATCGTGCAAAGGAGAAGACACACTGCAGAGAAGTCCTGCACGCAGGATGTCGAATCAGGTGAGAAAAGAAAAAGTGGATACTGTCACATTTTTACTTGTAAACGCGCTCCTTCTCACTCTAATATGTAATTAGAGGAAACCTGTGATTAAAAGATAAATACATAAAAATCACAAATTGTTCTTTTGACAAGTGTGGAGCTGGGGTTTTTTTTTCTCTTTTTTTTAGGATTCTGTCTTGAATTCAGTTTCTTCCTTTTTGTTTAACCATCTAGCACAAAAAAATTCTTTGTAAAGCCTAATGAGCATTTAAAGTGAAAGAATAAAGCCAACATGTTTGTGCCTTGATGATGTGCATTCACATTTTTTTTTTTTGATTCCTCACACTTGCCATTGTGCGTTGCTTCTGACGCCGAAAAACACAATTCAAATGAAGACAAAAAGAAATGCTTCAAACTTCTCCCTCTTCTGTCTCTTTATCTTTGGTACCTTTTCATCATTTTTTGCAACTATTTTGCATTCCTTTATCCTGTAGTTTTCATCAAATGCTCCACACTATCGTGCTTTAACGATCCCTCCTGTTTTTTTTTATTCAAACACAACACAGTGAAACACCGCAGCTGATTTAATTTGTGTTTGACAGCAGCTAAGGAGTCAAAAACCTTTTTCGGTGGTTTAAGGAAACACATTTTGCAAACAAATCTGTCTTGTTATTAGCTAAAAAATATATGTATTTTTGAATGAGTTACAGGAAATTACACTGAAGTAGCATCAAACAGAAAGAAACTATTTAATGCCTTCCTCTTAATGTTAATGACTAATTTATCCGGAGTCAGACATGTTAGCCTGTGGCTAATCACCCAAGCATTTTTCTGCACTAACTCTCTGATTTGGAATCCTCCTGGCTATTCTTGCATGCATCACCAAATACCGCACCACAGATTTCCTTTCAAATAAACTCAGAGGTTAAACACACTCAAAAACCCCTCATAAGAAACTTTAAATACCTTAACAGCTCCTTTTGCATCCTATGAGAAAAGCTCTCTTTCTAATCTTGAGTGATCTTGATTCAGCGATGGGTCCTATCAGATTTCATCCATTGACAGGCTGAATATAGGAATATACACTAAGAAATTAATAAAGAATAGGCTCTAACTTTGACATGAGCTCTATCTCCACATCTACGAGATAAGGCTGCGTAATTAAAGTGCCATATACTGCGAGTATGGAGACCAAGAGAAAGAAAAGAAGGGTTTTTTTTTTTTTTTATATTTTATAGAGATTTACTTGTTAAATGTGATGTGAGACGATGTGTCTCTGTGGGGTTTTGACAATGCAATTAAAGGTTTGTAATCCCCCCCACAAAAGTTTTTTTTTTCTTTTTAACCAAGTTTTTTTTTGACTGCCAGTTTAGATGAAAGGATGTGAATAAGTGCAGCACTGTAGTGACAGATAAAGTTTATTAAAAGATTCAAACCTCCCAGAGACGAAAATACGGAAAAAGAAACTTCAGTTTGTTTAGCAATACATTTAGATGAGGCAGAAAAAAATAGCTTGTCCTAATAAATGAATAATAAGCTAGTAGTGAAATTGCTCTGTAAAGAGGCAGGTATGGGGATGCTCACAAATATCCAATTGAGTGCATTTGTGTTAAAGTTTGCCCCAGTGATTGAAACGGTCACCTGTTTGTGGCTTTGTGCTGAATTTGGCTGTTTCCTGGGCTTTTTGCACCAAACAGCAATTTAGGTCGCTCTGTTTCTTTTCATCTTTGGATGGCGTAGTGATTTGGTGCCATGTGGGGATTCTGTGGTGGTCCTTGGGGACTTCATTGCTCATGTGGGGCATGACGGCGTTACTTGGAGTGGTGTGACAGGGAGCGATAGCTTCCCTTATCTAACTCTGAGCTGTATTTTCCTATCGGACTTCCAGATGTCCATAATGAACACCTAGTTCTAGAACAAGATTTGTTCACAAATGTTTCTGGTACTGAGCCACTTGGGGCAAAGTCAATGAACAAGTCTGTAACCGAGTAAGCAAATCTTCTGTGTCATGTCTTGAACACTTAGGTGAAGAGAGAGAGGAAAAGATGTACAACACACCACTGGATCCAACACTAGTAGTGAGTTGAATCAGGTGGCAGGAGAGGCTGATGGAAAACCTGGTAAATCCAAACGAATGGGAGAACCGGAAACATCTAGTTAACAAAGAAGTCTGGAATATCTTCAATTCACTTCTTGTGGATGGGTTGGGAACATGAAATCAAAATGTACCATGTTCAGAACCTCCATTGCAGATGCAACCTCTAGGAACTCTGGCCTGAAGGTCATTGGTGCCTGTTCTAATGCTTGTGGACACCAGCGGTGATAAAGAGCTGAGGTTTGTCTTTAGGGAAACGGCACTCAGATACCTTGTGGACAGACGGGCTGCAACTTCTGTGTTTACAGAAGCAAAATCAGGGGCATGGGAGACATTCATGGCAATAAGAAAGGGCTTTCAGTTTTCCTTAAGGAACTACTGGAAGATTGTTTGATGACGACTTAAAGGCGTAACAACAACAACCTTAGACTGAATGAGCTGGAATATCACTGGGGATATTTGGGTTTCCCTCCTGTTACCCCATGACTCCATCTTGGGTAAGCAGAAGATGATGAATGGATGAATAGTTTGAGTGACTCCTTGCTGCCTTACAAATATTTATTGATGATTTATAAAGGCTTTACAGCTTGAATATCAGAATCATGACTTTTTGATTCATTTTAAGGAGAGTCTAATTGTAATATTTCACAAAAAATTAAGTGTCTGAATGCTGGAAAGAGTTCATAGATCAATAATGAGTAGTTTCAGTTCATTAGTAAAAGATTGGAATAGTGTCATGAGTCGGCATTATTATGTCAAATGTGCCTTATGGGTTAATATTAATATTATTAACTTATTGCTATAATAGTATTAACTATTTATACATTCCTTTAAGAGTCTTATTGTCATACATTGTTAAAAACACAGTAATAATTCAACCCAAAAGCTTTAATAAATCAATAACATGCAGTGACATTGCGTTAGTTTCAGGGTGAATGAGAATTTATCTTTTTAGATTTGCAGAACCGTTTGGATTTCATCAGTGGCTAACCCTTTATGCCAGCATGTGTGTATTATAAATGGTTGGTATTGATTTATAAAGGGATAACAGCTTAATTAATAATGTTTATACTATTTCTAAGTGGTTTATATGGGAGGTCTTATTGTAAATTAATACTAAAAAACAAAACAAAACATGATTTCTGGTGTGTCGCACCACAGCCCAAACTTTTACAAGAGAAATTTCCTGCTTCCTGGAACAACTTTGCTTAAAACCCTGCTGGGCTGAACAAAATGACATATCCACATTTCCTCTTTGACATACACACTCATGCTTCCCTCTCCTCCTCCCTTGGCTTTTGTTTTCACCGACACATGCGCTCCAATTAGCAGGTTTTTTTTGCCATTTAGGATGAAAGAGAAGGAACCAAATGTTTATCTTTTCGAGCACCATTTTTTTCTATTTCCTAACAAGTTTGAGTTGAGTTTTTTTTTTTTTGTCAAGCAGAGCATAATTCCCAATGTTATCATGATCTTTTCTGCATAAGAATATCCCTTTTTTTTTTGTTAAACATCAAAATGCAACAAATTCTGTTTATGACAAATTCAAATGTATGAGGGAACACAAGCAACTGGGATTATTTTCATTTCCAGTGACATCTTGTAAACCTGTTAAACATTTTCATTTTCTAAACCTTACACGATGCCTCATCTCCAGAAGCTCTGTTAAACCTTTTTCATTGGAAATTGCACAAAAGTCTCTGAGAATAACATGCTTAAAATGTATCATAATTCTAAGCTAAACTGTAAGACTACAGCTAGAAGTCAAATCTTTTTTTTTTTTTGTCATCAGTCCTCTTGTGTGTCAAATTAGAGCATCCTAATCTTGGGCTTTATACTTAAATGTAAATCTGCGAATCTCAAATTGCACAGATCCCCTCGCTGGGGCTTCGACTGCTGAAATCTGTCACAGCCGCTGGTGTGCCGCACATTAGGGGAGAAAATGCTCTTAAAAAATGTGCTTTCCTGACATTAACATGACTTGTGTGCCTGGGCGCCGCTCGATCTGTGCAGTTCCAGGCGTATATTTATGAATAGGAACCTTTAATTAGGGCTTGTGTTTCCTCTCTAGTCACATTGAGGGATGGTCCTCGCCGACATTCATTAATGATAATCACCAAGAGCGATGGCATAGCTACAGGCCAAGTCTCGGGGGACCCGACACTTGAAAAGAAGCATTAAATTACACAGAGGGACTCTTTAATTGCAAAAAGGAAAATATATAGCCATCATTGTTAAATATGATCTTTTGTAAGCCTTTACTGGTTCAAGGATTTGTCTGAGGGGATTCCCTATGCTCATACTGTTTTAAATGGACCTTCACCAACACACCACACTGCAGATCTTGCTTTTCCATAAACAAGCATCAGCTCAGGATGCATGGCAGTCTTTTACAATAGGTTTTTGTAATGAATGCTTCAACATTTTTAAAACATATGTAATTAATGCGTAGATGTTGGATTGTACAGGATGGGGATAAAAGCAATAAGTGAGATCTGTCTTTGAAAGGTTTGTGCATTAATTATTGGTAAAGCTACATGAGGTGATACCTTCTTAAGACCAGACTCCACCGAGAGAGACGACTCTTACAAGCTCAGCACTGAACGAGCTACGTATTCTGGTCATCAGGTACAGTGTCATTTACTGTACATTTACTGACAATTGTGGAAAAAAAAAACCCTAAATAATTTCATATTTTACTGCAGGAGTATAATCTCACCTTTCACCTTCCTTAACATCAGAACCTCAGACCTTTTCGTTCAGAATGTGAATACAGATTCATACAGGCTTATACAATACAGGTGTGGACTTCAGCACACTGAAATCTTTGAGTTTTTCTGCTTCGACATAATGTCTGCCATCTACATAGATTAGACTAGTTAATAAGGCATACAGCAGAAATCCAACCCTCAACATAGAACAACAGCAGACATCCACAATGCAACAAATTCAAAAACAATTTCAATATGATTTCATCAATATGGAAACCTTTAATTAGGTCTTATGTTTCCTCTCTATTCCCTATTCTATGTGTGCGAGAGGTACAAATAGACTTTAAAGTGGCTCTGTTCTTCTCTAATAAAGTCATATTTCATTAATTTATCTGGAGAATATTTACATAGTGGCTGAACTCCATTATTTACAATTCCATTAAACTTTTGTTTCACTTAATAGCAGTAAAAAAGTAAGGAAGATCTGAACAAATTATTTTATTAAATGTGCCAAGAACGGATAACTAAGTAGTGAAAAGCTTGGTCTTGACTGTGTCCTTTCTTTTCCAAAACTGAGATATTTTCAGTGGTTTCTCTTGACAGGTTGTACGAAGTGCTCTTAATGATTTATTTATCTTTATGGAAAAGGAAAAGATGGTGAAAGACAACGCTACATAAAGAGTGCAAAACGAAGCAGAAACTCACACTGTGTTCACATTTGACAAGCCGACATGATCTTTGGTCTTTTGTCACTGAGGGAACAAAGTACAAATAATAGATCTGATCCTGAGAAAGTAGCTTTTTGCTACCTGGGTTTTTTCGATCAGACTACAGCTCTTTCAGGAAAGCACAACACTGATGTACACCTGGCAATGTGAGTGCTTAGAAAGTGGCAGCCCAAATTTTAGCCAGCTGCTCGCTCACAATATTTAGTGAAACTGTAAGCTAAAGCAAAATTGAAAAAGGTCAGAACTCCTCCTCAGACACTTGGCAACTTATTATCAATACTTTGGATCAGCTTATTGTGGTGCATCAGTTGGGATGTTCACTTTTCGCCAACTTTGACTGACAGCAGTGGTAGAGTCTGTGTTGGTGCTGTCCAGATTACAGATTAGGAATTGGAATACTAAAAAGAGGTTTGTCCAATCCTTTAAAATAGATGTAAGGGTGCAAATAATAATGACGACCTATTATTATCTTCAAAATGATGGTAGCATAAATGACTTGTGTGGCACAAACAGAAATTGTCAACATTGTTTTCCTTTGAGTAGGGGAATGTTAAGGGTCTCTGTTAACTTCCAGTGACCTACATTTAGAATTTTTTAATGTACTAAATAATAGCAACACAATACATGTCTGCTGGTTTTAAGAAGCTATTACCTCATGTAATCTTTTTGCATTTTGAAGAGTTGCTAAAACAAATGGGCATCTGACTCAGGTTATATTTATTCCCCATAGGACTCATTTGGATTTTATCCACACACTAATCAGTTTAAATCAGTGAATCATTAAGTAAAACTTCAGTTGCATTTATTCTATTGGAATCGGTAACTGTTTTATATGTGCTTAAAGTAAAGGTATATTTAAAAAAAAACATTGTTAGGTTTTGCTGCAGCAGTGAAGGATACATTTATTTCCAGGGTTTTTAACACATCTTTACCAGGGTTACCAATAAATGTGGAGCCTGCTGTAAATATATCCTCTTTTACTGCAGCAATCTTGCTAGAAACAGAAGTGGAAAAATGCATCCCCCTCCCCACACACACACACTCTTAAACTACTGACCTAATTGCTCAGACTCACTCAACTAATTAATCTCAGCTGACTTAACACGAAGTGAAGGTTAGCTAGGTGACGTTCTCCTGAATTCCGGTTCTTTCCTTTAGCATGCCTATTTCTTCTCATCTTCGATCTACTTTTTTATTTTGTTACTCTTCTTCTCTGACGTTTCTGTTTTCCATCTTTCCAGCCCTCTTTCTAATTCTCCATTTAGTTCCCTTCTCTTTGTTTCCATCTTTCTTTCCCATCAGATCCTGCCGTGCATAAATGCAAACGGTTCACATAAGTTGGCCCACATCTATTTTTACCTGGTGTTGAGGTAGAGGAGGGGTTGGCTTGGGGGCTTTGCAGAGGTGAGTGGGCATGCCGAAAAAGGAAGAGAGCGGAAGGGTGTGGGGGGGGGGGGGGGTAGAGGCAGGGTCACAATGCTCCATTAATCAAAAAGAATGACACCCATGTCGTCCCTGACAACCATCCTGCCACCCGTACGTCTGCTCCCCTCCTCCTCCTCCATCTCCATCCCACTCAAACAGGACAACTTTAGTGACGGAGAGGGTGACGATGAAGGAGAGAATGTGGATAGATGAAAGGGAAACGAGGAGGAGGGGGAGGTGTGTGAGCGAACTTTATTAATCAAGCATCTGGGATTAATTGTTATGAAGTGTCACCCATAAATTCTCCATTTGGATTTAATAATCTTGGAGGTAGATTTAACAATCCCTGTCGTGATTTGAGCTTTATTGAAGAGGCTGCGGAGAAAGAGAGAGGCAGAGGGAGGAAAGGGATGTGGTGACACAAATAGCTTCTCAGCGGACAGTCCCTCTCTGTATGACAGTTATGAAATACAATTATCAGCAAGATCTGCTTAAGAATTCATCAACTGCACCTCTGCCTTCCAAGGAGAGCAGGGAGGGGAGGGGGGCAACATACAAAGCAAGTCTTAACTGATAAGACTTCTCTTTTTCCCTGCAGCCCTTAAACTATCATTTCAGATTCCCCGGCTCAGTCTTGTTAAGTCACTGTAAAGGTACGGCACGCATATTGCTTTGCAGGTTATATTAAAGCATAAATCATTAGGTAAGAAAAGGGAATATGGTAAATGACACACCGTATGCAAATCACCCGGGATCACGAGTGGTTTGTCTGAAATGCATCACCCGCTGGTTTGCATCAGGGTCAATAATAGCAGTTAATCTCTGCGCGCAGTGAAAATATACTGTCAGTGAATTGCACAACACCCTGTCAGTGCACAAAAGTAACTGGATCATAAAACGCGCATGATTTCAATCAACTGTCATCTAATTGCAGCCGCACCTTTTGAAACGAGTGAAGAACGGCCACAATGTAGGTTGACAGTGTGCATAAAATTTGCATAACTTTGCATATCCCAACGCCATTAATGTTAGTTTTATTGGAGGCTCTCGTTTCTTCTGCTTCTTTTTTGTAGGTTGTCTTAAAGAAACAAGGACGGATGCAGGACAGTTCAGTTGATTGTCGAAGGAATTGGCCCGACTCGACTATAATCAATACGTTTTAAGAAAATGGAGCTACGATCCAGCTGTGCTTCTATCTCACAAACATTACTCTGTCTGATCTTGGAAAGCTATTATCTCTCCGACAAAAGACGGATCTCAGAAACAGAATGACTCTGTCTTCGATCTGACTCAGAATGGAAAGTCTTTACGAGACAATTTTTGTTGGACGCCAGAAAAGCTTGTGAAATATTTGCCTTTAACGAGACGTTTCCTCCTGCCAGATATCACCCTGATCAATGACGCTTCTGCTCCAAGAGAAACGACAATACCTGGAGCCACGGTAAAAAACCCTGCGTCACCCAATCCCTCACTGACACCACATCCAGCATTTAGCTCAGTTTAATCCAAGCACTCCCCTCATCTCCCACCAGTAGCTACAGTTGCTGGCAGGTAATGTGTGACTTCAGTGGCATTGCTCCAGGTCAAACTCTTTGAGTTTATCAAGCATCAATAGAAGAAATCGTCTACTAACGTCTAGAAACTTCAGGAATGAGTGACCAGAATGGATGCAGGCCATTTCATTCTTTTTTTTTCCCAAGCTGTACTTTTTTGGTTTTAGCCCCATCATATGGGGCATTTTTGGGTATAAAAATGAAATATGGTGGAACGTTTCATACAAACCACCATTTTAAACTCTATTAGACAACTGATAAAGCTTGTAGGAGCTCATCAATCCATCTCGAGAAAAAGTGTTTTGACTAATCACAAACAGGAGTTAGCTTATTTTCATTTTTTGTTGATCAAGTGGTCATAATTCCTCATATTTCATGAAACTCTACCAAACTGGGATTATCTCCCCAACGCATGAAAATAACTACCAAGTGAAGTATAGTGATGCAAAATTGTTATGTTATTATGGTTTGTTAAATTATTTTAATGTTAATCCACAGAAGCCACTCTGAAGGATTAATTCTTTACATTTCTGTGGTTTAATAAGGACAATTTTATGATCAGCTTAAGCCAGGCTGGTTGAGGATTTATTCGGTATTTCCAACTGTTTCACAGCATGAGCGCTGCAGCTCTTTTGTATTTTATCCACATGTGAAAAGATTTTAGTTAAAAAAACAATATATATATTTATATATATACTTTCTGTAGTATTCACAAAGACCAAATATGCAGAGATTTTTTGTCATTATGACAAAAACCCTTTTTCATGCATACCTGTTTTCTGTGCTTGAAACCATAGTAATTGTGTTTTTTTCCCACCACCATCTCACTTTGTCTTGACTCTTTTTCTATTAAGATTCAATCATAGCTTCTAAAATTAGACGAATGACGGGAAAAAGAAAACTGTGGCAAGCAGCACAGAAGCTAACACTGTTTTCAGGGAGTCCTTTACATAGCACTGCAATAGCTACTGTATATTCAGGATGTCTTTTCATTAATTTTACTGTTTGTTATTGCAACACCCATCTGAAATCTTTAGTTGCTAATACATAAAGCCATATTACAGACATGTTTCAGTTTTACAATTCAGCAATTTAAAATACTCAGTAATCATTATTTTGGTCAGTACTAAGTTTAACAATAATTTTTCACTTTAAGGAATTTAAGCATTCATTTGATCATGAAGGGAAATATTACTATGGTTTTCTGTAGCTTTAGTCCTGTAAATAGACAGAATTTTGAAGTTTTAACTTGCACTTTGAGAATTTCCTTGGGCCCAAATAAAAATATTTTATTCTTCACTCAAGACTCAAATGTTTTTAATTACACTTAACTTTCACGACTTCAACTTCCTGACATGGCAAACATCTTTTTGTTTGACTTCATTGTGTTTTAAAAAAACATGCCAGAGTTGACAATATATTCTTAAAATTTGTTTGTGGTAAGTTATGTTTGATTGAGTCTAGCAAATACTGGGTTTTAGCTTTCGCTGTCTCTAAAGACGCAAATAAACTGGAAAAAAGGTAAAGGAACTTAACATTTTAAAATTTCTGCTATTGTGTTTTTGTTGTTTCTGGAGCAGATCCTCCTGAATTGCTGCTGAAGAAGACGGTCGCACATTCCTGATTCTGGTTCTGCTGGTTCCTTCTTGTTAAATCACATTTGTTTTTACAGTGTTAAATCAGAAATATTTAGATTAAAGTGGAATGCATTTGTTTAGATTTAAACTGAAATCTGACTTCAGAAAAAAAATTGTATTTAATGTATCGTGATTCGGATGGGTTCAGCTTTTATGTATTAAAAGCTCACTTGGATGACTTTATGTAGTTGAGGGCCTGTACTTAATTTATTTATGTATATAAAACTTGTTAGAATGCCTCAAATCTGTACCAAAAGATTTTGTAATATTACGTCTTATTTTTTCATTACTTATTTGACTTTAATATATGTTACCTAATTATTTTCTAATAAAACACATTTTCTGCGTGGTTTATCTGCATTTATATGGGAGCTTCTGCCTTCCTCTCTTCATTTGGTTCAAGCTTTATTTCCTGCTTCTAAAAAGCCTCATCTGTACATATGCACAGGCGTGGAAAAAATAAACCGCATTTTATTCATTTTGGGCTGGACTCCCGAAATGTTATATGAATAACACGTCATATCACACTGCGTGTTATTACTAGGCACCATTTTGCACCCTGCCCTGTAATTTTTCCCTAACCCTGACAATTTAGCATGCCCTGATGCTGGAAAGTGACACACAGTGATTTTAAAATGAGCTGAGATGACAGAGGTGCACCAGACGTGTCATCAAATTCAGACCACTTTATCATAAAACGCCTCCTTTGCTTTTATGCCTCTTAGGTTGAAATTCTTTAGCTGGGGAACATTAATATAGTGATATTACAGCTCTAAGAAAATGTTCTAATCAGCCATAACATTTTGAGCAGCGTCTTATTCCCAATGTTCTGATCAGTCTGGGAAGAGATATAAACATTTATTGGTGGCCTGCAGAGAGAGGACCAAGACTGTTATCCCCAGATTGTTTGGTTCCGGTTATTTGTGGTGTGATATTGCTAATGATATAAAACAATCATAAAACTAATTTCCATCTCTACTAAAGATAGCCGTTTTTAAAGGCTTAAGTTATTTAATAAGTGAAAATCTATTTCACTTATAGAAATAATTGAACTATTATTTCACTTACAATATTGAAATAATATTATATGTGAAGGGTTAGACAATTTATGTATTTTATCATTGGCAAGTGACTTTATAAAAGCAGTTTGCTGAAATAATTTATCTATTCATAACATTCTGAGTTTACATTAAATTTGGGAACAAGAGGGTGACTTAAGTTTGAGACTAACTTCAGTCACGCTAAAGTTAAAAATCTAAAGGACGTCTGATTCAACTTTAAGTTGTGCACTAAAGATTTGAGACTTGCCCCACAAACACTTGAGACATGTGATCAAGGTGTGTGAACATGTCTGGGGCACTGTGACAGATTTTTCTTTGAGACTCTAATCGTTCAGTTTTAGCCACATTTTAAATTTGCTGGCCATGTCAACAAAGTTATAGTTAACGCAAAAGTTTTAGACAAAATTATTTCAATTCCTCAAAACATTTCAACAAAACTTTCTAAATTAGTTCAAACATGATGAAAATACTTCAACAACACTGCAAAAAACAAGCACATTATCATCCAGATGACAAGACGTTTTATTTTCTGTAAAATTGTCTGTCCTGTTGATCGTTTTTCCCATCATTGCATCTGCCTCACCAGTCAAAGACACCAATATCAGTGGACGTCAGGATGAATGAACCTTATCCATCAGAGGGCTTTGGGATCTAATCAGTCCCTTGACATAAACATCCCTTGACAAGTGCTCAAACATGTTAAAAGCAAGGAGAGGGCTGGTTTTAAAAGGACAGGGTGTGAGTGTGTAAATGGCACGCTAACATAGATACAGTACACTAAAATAGTGTACATCTATTATCTTATTCACACTTTATTAGAGAACACATTTTGATGAAAACAGCTGCTCCAGATGTTTATAAGTGAATTGTCCTGTGTCCTGGTGCTTTCTTTGTGGTGTGTCTCATTTTTAAGAGTGTAATTGTGGAGACATTAACTTTTTGTGTTCGTAGAAAATTGCAACTATGTAAAAGCCAAGAGACTTTCTATTTTGAAAGGTATTTCAGTCCCTTTTTCCATTGTGTTTGACAACAAATAATCCCAGTAAATCGGAATCAGGATCGAACCAAGCCTTATCTCACTTCACCAAAGATGCAGCTCCGCCTTTTCCCCCTGGTATTTGTGCGCACCTCTGCATCAGCACCTCCTCATGAACAACAGAAGCCGTGGCGTTATATGTGTATGCGGCGAGGGATGCGTGTGTCTGTGCTCAGGTGGCAGACACCCTCTGTAAATCATTTCAGATCCATTTATTCAGGGGCCTGTGTGTGCAGACAACACCTGCACAATGCTGCCAAAGAAGTGCCACAATGTCAGCGACTTTGTTTGCAGCTCTGACCCCCCCCCCACCGCCACCCCACCCCTCCTTATCCCCACCCGGTGTGTCTCTATGTGAATCTGCTTGCATGCATATGCAGTTATATAAAACAATTAGGAGTCTGTAGTGGCATGTTTAGATCAAGGACATGGAGAGTCCGGTTCTACTTTGCATCAATTTGTTTTTACAGGTAGTCTCACATTTTCTTAAACCACTGTAGAGTTCAAGGTTGATTCTATTATGAGGCCAGTGGCCACATGCTGCTGCAGCCCAGCATCCCCAAACCATGGGACTTCCAGCTCTGTGCTGTACAATTGATACAAAGTTATTTTCCTGAAACGCTGCCTTTCATTTTTGCCAAGCATGTCTTCTGTCCTCGTGTCCACAAGGAGAAAGAAAATATGTTTTAAACTGTCCCAAAATTATTACTCCAGAAGTCATTGAGTTGTCCTGCAGAAATCTCAGTCCGAAACAACCAATCAGAGGCCGATCTCGTGGCTCTCCTTTCTCTCTAGGCTGCAGCTTTCCACACTGGAGACTTCGGTGAATGCCCAGGCCACCAATGATGGCACATAAAGTGTTTTCCTGCAACGGTACCTCATGTCACTGTCATTAGTACACTAAGCAGCGGATATACAAGCATGATTGACACCATTACGACCATCTCCCTGGCTCTGATTGGTTGTTTCTGACTGGTAGTGGTGCATTTCTGCTCATATCAGTAGGACCACAAGGATAAAGTATAGGAGCTAAACTGTCACGACATAGTGACAGTTTTAATACATTTATAACAAACGTAATGTTCATAAAATTTGCACACTGAAGCTTTAAGCATTCACAAAACGCACAGGATTTCTTAATTTTACTCACCTGACTGTAAGCAAGAATTCTGAATTTTATATATTTATCAGATCAAACGCTGTCCGCTTACTTTTAAGCTAGGTGACTCAGTTAAAAGTGTCTTATTGACAGAGAAAGGGGAAATAACAGCAAGATATTCTTTCTTCTTGCTGCTGTGTTGGTTTCAATGATTCCTGCTTCTAATCTAGCTTCACTCTGGAGGATGAGCAGTTAATTAAATTACTTTAATGAACAAACCAACACTAAAACGGGGAAGAAAAAAAAATCTTTGCTTCCTAAATAGCAAATTAATTTCTAAAACACTCAAGATCTGCTTGATGGTATTTTTAGGCCGGATTCATATTTTTTTGATATGACAGCTGTCTCGCTGTGTTCAAAATGAGCTCGTTTGCGTGTGTCATTTGCACGCTGACAGTCAGTTGTGACAGTTGTAAAGTGTTCTTGAAAAAGCGCCCGGCACGGACACTCGAGGCAGTCAGACGAAAGATTTTGCTGGCTGTGATGTCTGTGTGTCAAATTACTTATCTCGCTAAGCATATGCTGGCACTTCAGAATCATAAACTTCAAACCTCCGGATCCTTCAAAAGCATCAAAAAAAAAAAAAAAAAGCATGGGGACTGTCTCATTCTACACATCAGTCATGTAGCCACCAGCAAAATGAGCGAGATGTCATTTGCACTCAACCAAAAGCTTCCGGAGACATTTAAAGACACTCTCGATGACTGTTTCAATTTGGGAAGACTGTTAATGATCTCGTCTCGGCTGCCTTTTGTGAGTCTTTCTCTGAAGATACAAGTGAGTGACAAAGAAGGCTTAGATGTGCACTTCAGCTAAAGCAATTGCCAATTATTGATTTGAGTGCTGAAGACTTATTAGCAAATCTCTGCAGGACTTATTATCCAGCTGTTGGCCTAGATTTTGGGATTGTTTCAAAGAGGGAGTCAACATCGGGGTCAGTTGAGACCCAAGAATAACAGAAGATGAAATGATAATCCCCGCTGTCACACGATTTTTAACGTTTTGTTTAATGAGCCTGGAATAAATTCATACAAATAAAACCAGGCTGCAAACAAAAACCCAACCTGCTTTGTAGAGCTGCACAGTGTTGAAGGAAGCTGACCTGTTTTATTCCTTAACTGGGCAGTTTTATTCCTGACATTCAACTAAAACAGAAAAAAACAAACAAACAGCAGAGCACAGAAAACTGGAGGCTAATTGAACTAAAGATTGTGTGTCGCAAAGAGAGAAATCAGCTGACAGATAAAATGGAGTAACAATACACTGTTCTAAAGCAGAAACTGCTGGGTAGTATGACTTCAGGATGAACAGAAAACAGCTCCTCCTTTTTCTTTAAAACCTTCCTCCTTTTACTCTCTGCTGCTGGAGTGAGGAAACAAAAAGCAATGGCTACTCCACCTCACAAAAGCAGAAATACTTTTTACTTTTCCACCTTTTCCCATAATTTTCAGTGTGTTTTGTGACAGGATTTTATGTGATGAACCATGTCAAAGAAGTGCATGACTCTTAGGTGGAAGAAAATGCTTGTACTGATAAAATTTGAAAAGTGTGGTGTGCATTTGATATAATAACAGTTGTAAAACTTTTGAGGTGTGTCTATCAGACACCAACATTGAGATGTTGACATTTTTTGTAGCAAACTAGCTCAAGCTCAGCTAAAACAGACAGCATTTCTAACATCAGTCTTCACATTCTGCCACAGATTCTGCCCCGTTTTATCTCCATCTATCTTCCCATCGTCTGACTAGCTTCCCTGTCTCTCTTGAAGAAAAGCATCTCCACATCACGATGCGCCCAATATTATGGTTTTCCATGGGGGAGGAGTGTTCAGAAAGTGTTAAACAATGCTTTTTGTATGCAAGCTGGAAACTTACAATTTACTCTGAGCAGAAACCTTCTTCTAATGTGTCCTGTGTCCCACACAGGATGTGTTATAAACTGTTTTTTTTGAGGATCGCTTTCATCAACGTCTTCAACATCCACAACCTCTATGATCAATCAAGTTTATTTGTATGGCACATTTCAGAAAAATAAGGCAGTTCAAAGTGCTTTACATCATAAAAAGCTCATAAAGCCCCAATTTGAGGAACCAGAAACATGGATTCCAGTGGTAACCTATGAAACTACTGCGATCTCTGTGCCCATATGAATTAAGGCTTTGCTGGAAAATAATGGTGTCCACTAAAAATACTGACACTTTGGGCACAATTTAGACATTTTCACTTAGGCATGTACTGACTTTGAAAACACTTCAAGCACTTTGAATTGCCTTGTTGATTTACAAAAAAAAAATTTCTGTGGTTTAGACATAAACCACTGGAAACAAAAGGTTGTGAGTTGAGTTATTTAGAGGGAACAGCAAATTTACACCGTCATGCAAGCTGAACACCGACTACTTTACTCATTTGATCAAAGTGTTATGTCCCCAGTGTTATTCCATGAAAAGATTTAAACATATTTACAAAAATGTGAAGGATGTTCTCAGTTTTGTTCATATAGCTCACGCACGCATACATATTACGTCTTTCTATATACACAAAGAATGTTTGGATCAACTTTATTTATTCATAAATACATAAACTCAGTTCGCACTCAGTTCTAAACCTTACTCTAAAACAATACTTCTAATGAGGCCTCATTTTGACAAATGAGCGTTGTACATTTAGAAATTCTAAAACACAAACTCATACACAATCCAAATAAGTTGGTAGCTTTAATAAATTAACACCCTTAACCTATCAAATATTTGTCTGAGGAATCACCTTAGAAACAGATGAACTCTGATTCATTGTCACCAGGAAACACACGTTAGGTAAACAGGGGGTTAACTGCCTGACTGTCCCACTCTGATGGGAGACACGTCCCCAGCAGATGGGCAAAAAGTTGATGCTGACACAAAGGAGAAAAACAACAAAGTCAATAGGTTAAAAATGGAGGCCTGGGAGAGATAGATCATCATCCCACCTCTCTGACACTCTGTAGGGCTTGACCTTACCAGGCTGCTGGGTTGTCACAGTGGCCTAATCAAGTAGTAGGCAGAGCTGCCAGACCCGGCCACGTCTGAGAACATGCAGAGCCCGGGATTCATCAGTCCAGCTGATACATGTGCACAAAGAGCACATGGTTTAAAAGTGACCATTTAACCCCGTTGGCAGGCTCACTGTACAGTGTTTTCATTTAAGGGGGAGGAATGCCAAATAAGCAAATAAACACGCTTGGCATTTCAAGTCTCTAAATGCGCAAAATGTTCATTAATTTAGAAACACCCCTAAGTTTGAATAGTACTAATACACCTTGGTTAGGTTTGTTCAAGTTGTTGGCTGTGGGGGAGTCAATTAATCGATGCTTGAAAATGTCAGATTTTCATCAACATTTGTTTTAATGCCAAATATACAGATACATATAAAAAAAGTTTAATTATTCCACTAATCCAGGTCCAAATGAAACAGATGATATTTCAAGTATTTACAAAGAGGCAAATGCAGTGTGTGTTTTTAGTGCTTCAACAGCCACAACGCAAAGATGTATCCAGGACTTGGGCTGCAGCTGTCACAATCCTTGTCTTAAGCCACTTCATCAGGAATTGAAACAAAAGATAAAAGCCCCAGTGAATTTAGGAGCTATTATCAATTTCCTGAACTTGTGCTGAGAGCAAAAAGGCAAACCTGTGAAACATTCTGCACAAAAACTATCTAATTATCTGATCAATTTTATTTGATTCTATGTTTTTGCTTAGGTATGTGCACCAAAATAATAAAAATATGCTGTAATAATCATCATAATCTTGGCAGCAGAATGAATAATGGTTTCATCTTTTTTTTTAAAAATATTTAATCATGTTAAGTATTTTTTTGTTGATACTGTGATAGCGTCATATTGTTTCCTCATACTATATTTAATTGGCTCTGATCAAGAAATGCATTGCAAGGTTGACAAAAAAACAAAAATACATCCTGGTACTGCTTTTCCAACGCTCTCTGAATTTCTGTCTGCTCACATGGATTTGTCAGAAAAATGACAATGTATTTCATAGATGTTAATATTTTAAAGACATAAGTCAATTGATACCTGCAAAAATCCAACTGCAATAAGGTGACTGTGACCATGAATACCATTAAGCCCCTATTAGAAATTATTATTGAGCTTTCTGTAGCTAAGCGTGTGGACCTCTAACCCAACTTTTTAAAGTCCATCTTCATCTGGATTGTGACATACATATGCTGGTCTTTAATAAATTATTTCTGTTACATTATAAAAAAAAAAAATAAAAAAAATCTGCAGGACTCCACATTTTTTATGAGTCTGTAAAGGTGAAGGCCATGCATATTAAGATTTTTATGCACCGTGAACTTTTGAGGTGTGCTTCACAGCTTATGTACAGTAATTAATTCCTGCAGGAAACACGGTGCACTATATTTTCAACATTTTTTATCACTACAAAGGGTGATACTGGCACAGAGCTGGATATTGTAAAAGAAGAAATAATCACTGCTATCATCCTGTAAAAAAAAGGTTGAAATGTTAGCACTTTATTGACTTCAAAGGCTAAAGTAAATGTGAAAAGCTGTTAAATTTAGAAAGACGTATAGAAAAATGGGAAAGGATTTTTTTTAAGACTGATTTCTTGACTCACACAGTAAAGAATTTAAGGAATTATTCTGACACTTTCTAATAAAGGCGCACCAATCCACCAGCCAGAGATTCAAATCATCGACTTTACATGATCAGTAGGCAAATATAGAAAAATATGGTTGTTTTTATGATCACTTAATCAATTAAAACTTAGAACATTCACAGTTTTAGGTAAAAAAACAAAAAAAACCCATCACATTTAGTAAAGAAAGGTTGAGTAAATTAGTTTTGATATTTAGTCTTTAAATTCTTTTGGTTTCTGGTTAATTTAAAACTACTTTCTCTAAAAAAAAAAAAAACATGCAACATGTCTTTTCGCTTTTTAGCTAGGTTAATCTCAGGAAAATAATATTCAGCGCATTTCTAGTTTCTAATAAATTTGTTTCAAAATGAATATCTGTATCAGTTACACAAATATTTCAAGAACAAATACAGACACTCGTCAGTCCTAAGAATCCAATTTGCATTAAAATGCTGACGGCATTAAAGTCAAAACTAAAGGTGATCATTTGAGCTGCTTTCACTTCCTGGTTGCAGTGATTCTAATCACTTGATTTACTGGTGGACTAAATTTCAGCCTACATGACAACCCCTGCTTGTGTAAGAACATGAAAATCACTTTTACTCCATTTCTTGAGATAATGGCTTTCCAGTTTTTTTTCTCTGTTAGAGAATCACCTTCTTTTCTTTGTATTTCTCTGAGAAATTGTCTTCAGGAGTCTGAGGCTGCTGGCTAAAGGATAACTTGTTTACCAAATTAATTTATCATAGAACAAGATGAGGCTAATTATTTGTATGTTAAAAACAGTGCACTGATTTTTTTGTCTAGTTTGAGATGTTGCACTTTTTTTAAAGAAAAGTATTTAATGTTCAAAGCCCTAAAATTGGTCTCAACCGATGTTCTAAAAAGTATGGTCTAAATTTACAGCACCGCTTATAATTATGTTTGCATCAGTTCACTCAGTAATTATTTTTTAATTCTTATAGTCATCCACTCATGTTGGAAAGTGTGCTGTGTCCCAAAACAGTAAAACCTCCACATCCTGATGTTATTTTTATTGGAGACACGTTCTGTAAGAGCTGCTCGTTTGAAAAGCTCAGCCTCCTCCACTGACACACATTTCTGCAGGTATCGGTTCCAACTCAATAATTCAGATTTTTGATCCAGATGTTTTTTCCGTCCTCCTGTTTGTGTGTAGAATCACTTACTGCAAACAGCTCTTTAGTCCAGTTGATGAAATACTGGACTAAAAACAGCTCAGCTTTTGGTGAAAAGTTTTGTCTTTTTGTAGAAAGTAAAGTGTTAATTTGAGGTACATTAAAAACGAATGTAAACTAATAACACTGACTCTGTAGTCAAGCTAAAAACTCGACATGTTTTAAAATCTCATTCACTGTTCTAGGTTTCCTGGGTATTGGTCCAGAGGAGAATGAAGTGGAAGTACTTATTTCTCTCAAGCATCGCTAAGTAACGGGTTGGCTGTTAAAAGTCAGTGAATCTCTCCTCTTCTCAGACCCTGTGGTCCTTCTTTAGCAATGCCGCTTGTTGACATGGCAGGATGAAGAAACGTAATTTCTCATTCCTCGCCAGGTAGAAGTTAAGAGTTCAAAAATTCTGCATGAACTCGGCTTGAACTCAGATGTTAATGTCTTATCAAGGGAAAAAGCCAAAGTGAAAAAAATAAATAAATAAGTAAACGTTTGAAAATAAATTTGAGTACGTTTTAACAGAATTTTCTCAGAAATGAGAATCGGGTGACTTTTGTTTTTTTACCCCAGTTTCACAACTGTGTCTTGTAGCAATTATTATGAGCATTTTTCTGCCTCCGTATAATCGGCTGAATTGAATGATAATTTGATCATCTTCAATAATAACAAACCAGTATAAAGTCTTGAGGAAAAATCATTCTACCTGCCGTACTGGCGTGGACATGCTTGTCAATCGGAGGAGTAATACTAAAATCATTAAAACAGGTTTTGGTCTCTATGTGATTAAGACTCAAGTCCTGCTGGAAAGCAAGATTAGCGTCTTCGTACAGCTAGTCAGCAGAGTGAAGCATGCTGCGCTCTGATGTTTCTCAGTATGTGGACTCTCCTTGGATTCCAGAAAACAGTGAACCAACATCAGCAGATGACTTTGCTCATTAAACCATGAATGTGAAAGGTTCCCACTGAACCTTAAGTTGATCGTTCAGCTCTTCCTCCAGACTCTTAAGATCTTGATTTTCAAATGAAATGCATAATTTAGGTTAAAAAATGGAAGGATGGATTGAGGATCAACAGTCCTGCTCTTTTTCTATTTTACTGGTTTGAGACAAGAAATGTAACAGTTAAAGCACATGTCATGGAAATGTGTCTGTGTTGTGGCTCTTGAAGCAAGCCAATGCCTTGTAAATCTCACCAAAATGAATCTCATTAATGGGCTTTGATCACAATCCTCTGAAGTGTGCAGCCATCTCTGTTCCTTATGTCTATATTTGTCCCACACTGTTTTCCTTCCACTGAACTTTCCAAGTGAGCCTCATTAGTGATGACCTTCTTGTTTACCCCTGTTGTGGCGTGTTGCAAGAGCACCAACGTCTGCTGTGGGCGTGTGGTGACTGCTGTTGAACTGCTTTTAGGAAAGGTGTTTATGTTCCATTGCTTTCTGGTCAAATTCATAAACACTTGGCATTAACACAGACAATTTAAGCTTTTTCTATTTATGTCAGGTGTTAAGTTGTTTTTTAGTCAGTTATGTCTCACAGTCTACTATTACCGCCTCCAACACTGGAAACAGGTAAGCCTACACTTTGGAATTGGCCTCGACAGCTGAGTGAAGTCAATACAAGAAGCCAAAATTTCTCTGTACTTGACCCCTTTCAGAAAAAGCGCGAGGTGACACCAAATCTTTTTGCTATTGCCAGTCAACGTGTGACAGCCGAATGGACACCTGGGGCGAAAGTTTGGTTCTGCTCTACGCTCTCCGCCGCCCTTCTGCCTCGTAGAACAAGACGAAAACAAGCAAATCCTTTGCACTTGGGAGGGACACTACATGCAACAATAGCATCCACCAATAGTTCTGTCAAACAACGCCATCTTTCTCGGATGTTAAAAGCTCTAAGAGCTGAGGCCTCTGTGACATCCACAGCCTCTGTGTGTCAGAGATGGTTGAAGAGTTGAGAGCGGGCTCCTCCGTTTTAAAAATACTGCGTGTGGGCGTGTGAGTGCGCACGTATCGGAGCGGCAAAAGTGACATTTGAGGGGCACTTTACAGAAGCCAGCAGTTGCTGGGGATCTTCTGTGTCACCTAAAGAGCCTTTGTCAGTCATTGGAAAGCTGTCACCTTTTGGGGGGCCGATACGGTAGGGGGAGCCGGCTGACAGGTAGGAATTAATGAGAGGTGTATGACAGCAGACCTCGGTGCTCTTGTCTATGTGTGTGTTTGAGAGTGTGTCCAGATGACTGTGACTGAGGTCCTTTGTCTCAAGAGGATGAACCATATTTTTTTTGTCATCGAGATGAGGACAGACGAAGAGGAACAATGTTAAACACTAAAATAGAAATTCAACAGAGTTTTCAGTATTTTTAGATGGACTCTTTCTTTTTACCTTCCCACCTGGTTGAGCATTTTGTTGGCATAGAAAGAGAAGCAGCCAATAGAATGATTCAAATTCAATCAGCAGTCACTCACAGCCACGATGATGTGTGACTATCATTTCAAACACCTGTGAATAAACCCGCACGAGGTGGAGGCAGCATTTATTGGCACCCGTGGTGAAGAAGTGTAAAGACCCTTAAAATAAACCGATCTAACATTGCAAAAACGTACAAAGGAAAATCTAATTGAGTTCTTCCATGGGAGAAAAAGTCTTGTGTTAAGAAACATTGTGTGTGTTCGTTTTTTAACAAAACATTCTTTATCGGTAATAGGACACTCTAAGGTTTCACATACATCAAGTTTGGAACTACAGAAAGGGGGATAATTCATTATATTCTCTCCTCTGATCTTCTTTTTAGTTCACAGAACAGGTTTCCTACAAGACACCAGATTTTTATTTAAAATCTCTTGGTATTTAAAAATATTTTACAAGGTTCTCAACTTTTTTGGGTAATTTAAAACATAAAACACACTCTTACAATAGAGATGTCGAGACATGCAGTGGTTGCAAATTTCTTTACTTTCTATCTTTTTCTGAAAATACAAACAACATTCATAAGTCCCTTGATCTAAAGTCCCCAGCAACTGGTCCCACATACAAGTACAATTTCTGATGTAATATTTTAAACTCTTGCTACTTTCCACTTCCGTACTTTCATTTAGAAAGCTGATTACAGGCATTAACAAAGTTACCTCAGACAAACTAAGAGACAATGAAAAGGTGGTTAGATCTGATTTTTTTTTTTTGTTTCATGATTTCATAAACTGGGAAAGTGCATCACAATGATACACATACACCAAAGCCTTTTTTAATTTCCACATTTAGACATATATTAATGTTTTCACTATTCCAGGATACATGGAACAGACATTATGACAACAGTTTAAACACAGATGAGTAAATTCAGTTTGGTGAGCTCATTTTAGCACCACAACCGTCTTTCAAACACAGATTGAAATCAGTCAACCTCCCACGACTTTTCAATTTTCACTTTTTAGACATAAAGTCTGCTCTTTTCTGTGTCTATCAAACAGGTCTTTTAACTTTGTAATGGTCAAGTATATGATTATGAAACTAGTAACATTTTTTGTTGATGGGATAGTATTGTGAATCATTTTCAAAAATATGATATATATAAATATAAATCACATTTTTAAATTTTTCACAAACCGAAGAATAAATTTGTCCTGGTCTTTTTTTTTATTTTTAAAGTAAATCTGACTGTCAACGTTAACAAGCTTGCCTGAGAAACAAACCCAAGGACGATGAAAGGGTGTTTGGATATGTGTAGGTGTGTTAACGTGTGTGTTTCCACGTGAGCTGGTAAATTCAGATAGGAAGATGTCGATTTAAATAACGGACTCTCTAAGGATCTGACATAAAACTGCAAAAAGAAGAAAGAGATAGAGAAAGGGGGGGAAAACAGCCTTCACCAAGTGAGTTTATCAGCTTGGCACCTGCTACTGGAACATTCTTGATGAACCAAAGGTTGTCTTCATTAAGCGCATTAATATTCATGACGCATGGTAATTTTGACACAGAAAAGGTCTTGGTAACCTTTTCGTGTGTGAAGAAAATTTTTTTACTTCTCAAGGAAATTACAGTCCGGCAATGACTTAATTAATGTTCGCTTTCTTGGCCACGGTTTGAGGGCCTGTCAGTTTGGCGCAGGGCTGGCTGTCAGGCATGCCGAGGGCTTGGGGAGAGAAGGATTGAAGAAGAGGGAAAGACAGGAGGAGAAGGGAAGCGAGGGAAAGGGAAAAAACAGCAGACAGATGAAGTCAACATGCACACATTTTGCCCACAGAACATGGTAATACGTTTGCCTGTTGCCTTCAAATTTGTTTGTTGCCCTGCCTTCCTCATTTCCTTCTGTCCTTTTACATTTCTTGACTTTCCAGTACAATACAACAAAATATGGAAAAGGTAGATCCAAGTATCCCTCCTGGCACCTTTTGCCTGCCATCTTTTTTTTTTTTTTTAAAGTAATTGAGATTAATCCCTCACTTGTGATTTCCTTCTTTAATTAAAACCAGTCGTGCAAGACACGTGTGCCTCGTTGCTGTTATGACTGACATGACTCGAAGATCTATTGGACCAACCCACTGTTGAGTTGTCTAATAGTTGGCAATTTTACAGTCATAGTCCTGCTATTATTTTTTTTTTTTTCAATCTTCACACACGCACACGCGCGCCCCCACACACACATACATTATATATAGACATCACAAGCCACGCAAACCGGTTTCCAAGGTAGTGAATCATTGCATGTCCCGCTCCTACATGGGGCAGTAAAAAATGTGAACATAAGGCAGCATTTCCTTTATCATGTCCAATAAAAATAGCAATTTGCCCAAGCCCTTGTAGCACAATATGGAAGGCGGTGTGTTTGGCTGATAATGTTGAGATGACAGATCGCTCCATACAGGGAGGTTTCTCTGCTGTCTCGCCTGCCCCGCGCAATAAATCGCAGGAGGAGACCAAAAGAAGGATGGAGAGAGAAGAGAGAAGGGGAGGTATTTGGAAATTAAAGAGGAAGTGAAGGTGAAAGCAGCGACAATCTGAGGCAACGGGTTTGGGTCAGGGATGCCACTGAGGGTAAACTGCAAACATGTTTGAAATCACACATCTATTTTATTTATTTATTTTTTATCTTCTGTCAAATTAACACTACCTCATGACCTACACACGACTTCATGAACTAAAAACACTTCACCACTGGCTCATTGAGTATTGAGATGTAATTTGATTTTGAAAAAAGTAAATTTCACAAGTACGTCTGATGAGTGAACATTTCCTTAGCTAGGCGCCCACCTCGAGCCGCTGCTCATGATGTGCCTGTTTGGATGACAATGACTCACCTAAACAATGAATATATTGTCACTCTGTGCATACTTCACGCATCACTTAATATATTAATCCATTTCAAACGAATGCCTTGGGCTCCGGTGCACATTTGTGAATGTGACAGTTTGTTGAATATGTAAATGCCATTGAGTCAGATGCTGGGACTGATAAAGTGGCTCTGTCAATGTGTGCGAGCTGCACGGCTTTCGCAGAAAAAAATACATTTGGATGTGAGCGTCTTCTTCCGCTGTGCTTTGTTGCTTTGATCATGTTCACTCAGCTCACTGCTCACTGCTAAACCTGCCTTAAGGAGCGTGTGTGTATATATTTACGTAAACAACTGTGTCCCTACCATGTCCCCCATAAAGTTAACTTTACTTATGTCACTGCTAAAGGATTAAAAGAATTTGCTCGCTATAAGCTCCTTTCGTTGCCTGCTAACAAAATGTGTTTAAAATGTGGGATCCAAATATTGGATCGGTGGGAACATTGGCTGCTCTAGTGGTGAAAAAATAGTCCAGTGGCCAAACTTATCCGGTACCTTACATGCACGGAAAAGAACCATGTTTCATGAAGAAACCCAGTTGTGTACAGAAAGCACAAGCAAAATCAGCAGGAAGGGGCTTCCTTTGTCTGCCATTAGAAACCAGGACCTTCTTGAAGTGAGGTAGGGTGTAAAAATGTACATACATAGTAACTGAAATGTTTTGGTATAGTGCTAGGAAACAGGAGTACCCAGGGGAAATCAAGGTATCAAGAGGAAACCCACTAGAGTACAACAAGAACTCTACCATCCAAGAACCAAACTCAGGATCTTCTTGAGCATGCATGGAGTAGAGAAAACTCTTGGATCCATGCATGTGCCAAACAGAAAGTCTGCATCTAGGATTTAAACTCTGGACCTTCTAATAGTGAAGCAAGAGTAAAAATATTTTTATATTGGATGAGAAAACCTGGACAACACAAAGGAAACAAAAATAAAAACCTTGCACATAAAGAGAACAAATAAACTAAATTGAGAACGGCTGCTTCTGGGACTTCAGCCCAGAATCTTCTTGCTGTGAGGGGGAAAAAAAATCCAAGTATACACATATTCCCTGAAATTAGTATTTCTGGGCTATGATAGCAACCTGGAGTATCCAAAGGAAATCAGAGTTGCTGGAAACACTTATGTACAGAGAGAACATGGAGTATGTACAGAGAGAAGGCTTCAATCGGCATTTCAGCTAAGTGCCATCATGCTGTGACAAAATTCACTCAGGTCATTTTACAAGATGCTGGTGGGGAGTCCTAAGTTACAGAGGAAACCGAGAGGTGATCAACGTGTTTCTGTTGTGACCCCAAAATTTGGAACAAGATTCTCCTGCGCAAAGCTTGGTTCAGGACCTAATGTCAGAACAAGGCGACATGCTTATTTACAGTAATCATATCTTGTATAACATTTATAAAACTGCCTTTGGATTACGAACAATTTCTAACCAAGTGAAACAAGTTAACCTGTCTCTGGAAAACCATGGGTATTTTGCAGAACAAAGTTATGTGGATTAAGCTTTTTGGTAACTGTTCACTCATAAATTATTAGCATAAATGAAGCTTGTTTTGTATGTTGTCAACCATGTTGGCGCCAAGTGTCGCGATTATTTTGTTAGGTCTACTCCAAATTCCTACTTCGGGCAGAATACTGTTGAAAGTATAATTTGCTAGAAAATGTCTCCGACCAAGAGAGTCGAATCCTGTTAAAATACAGCAACATCTACTTTTTTAAAAGCCACAAAGAAACAAGGAACTGACTTAAATTCCAATTGGTATGGCTTCGTGCTCACATCTCAAATGTTCTAAAATCCAAAAAAATCTAACAAACACAAATAGAATACCGACGTTTCTGAAGAAATTCAACTTAACTGTGAAATGCATTAAATCTTTTCATCCCATCAGCACACCCACTCCTTCCTCTTCCTATACACAAGTAAGAAAACTGACACAGTTTACTTTCCAACTAAAAGAAGAAAATCTATTCTGGGGCAGCCTCAGAGAGTTGCAGCACCCATCATCATCTGCAAACATTTACATTTCCTCTTTGTGAGCAGAAACAGTGCATTAGTTTTAGAGTTGCTGTGCTCTGATGACAAATAACACAGACTGATCTCCCTTTGTGTCTTTTTCAAACGGGATACTCAACCCCTTCATCTGTCCTGCTGACTGTCTCTGGGCCTTTTCATCGCTCTTTTTCTCCCTTCCTGCCCTGTATATGTCTGCCATTAGGCAGATAGTCGCCGGTCTCATCTGTATCATGTCTCTGACCGTCCCCACAGGAGCACCACGCAGTTGCTTGCTTAAGGATTCAGGAGCCACAGCCCCGTCCTCCTCACCAATCCCATGGATCAAACTGACACTTGGTCAGCATCAGCACATTATGAACTATGGCCACCTGCCACCACAGACACATTGTTCCTTCTGTGGTGGTGTGAGGAATATAGAGAGAGGAGTGGTGGACTCTGCATGCTGACAGCTTATTCTCTCTCTCTTATCGCCGCTGCGAAGTGTGTCTGTGAAAAGTCTGTGGCACGACTGCAGTGAGATGTTAAAGCGTAAATCCTCTGGTAGGGGTGAGTTCTCCTTCTACTGCCCTAACTTTTCTTAAAATCTAAATAGTTAAACTGAAAGTAGTCTAAAGGTTAAAAATTTAAAATTATTTTGTCTTGTCAAAGCAGGGATATGTAACTTGTATAAAAACAAAAAGGTTTTTAACATAGTTTTTAAAACTGTCACCACATCGCGACAATATATTATGAGACTGATCTGTGAAAAGATCGAGCTTCTCCCAGAGCTACTATTGCCATCTGAAGAAATGCACAGCTCCCGGTCAAAAACAACCAATCAGAGCCAGAGGGAGTGTCTTAGCACTGCCAATCACATAAACCCTGTTCAATGTGCTAATGCAGAAAAACAACTTACCATACTTCACTTCATAAAATACATTCCTTTCCTTCAGGACAACAAAAATCAATAAAAAGAGAAGATACAGAACAGCTTTACACACATCTTGAGGTAAGGTGATTTCATTTATATAGCACATTTTCAGCAAATGTGCTATATAATGTACATACTGACACAATTTTACAAAATACATTGCGTTAGTACATTAGTGCATTGGAATGCAATAAGATATTCACAAGATCTTATTGAATTCAAATGTGAAAATAGGAAAGAAAACTGGTTCAGAATGATTCTTTTTTTTCTTTTATGTTTTTGACTCCACTTATTGAGAATGATCAAAATATAAAGCACGAATTTGTACATCACATTGTAACGCAACCTTTAGAAAACCAGCCTGAAAACTGCCTCAAATTCCAAAAATTGGACTAAAAAAACTGTTTGACCAATTTCTTTCACTTCACTTCATTATTACACTGTATACAAATGATGGCTTGGTTAGCTTTCCTGTTAAAAATGAAAAGGCTTTGTTGGACAGGAGTTCTCGCAGCCTCCCATTATGGCTTGGTTCTCCTCAACAGACCTCACATCCCATTGACACCCTTCATGTATGACCAGATGGCACCCGTCCACTGAATAATGAAACAGGTGATTAAAGTGAGTGATGCTCGGCCATCCATTCTCCCAAGTCTTCCCTTTAATGCTGCCATTAGACTCTTGTGTCCAAACTTAGCTCATCAAATGGCCTCGTTTACAGTTAACTGGCAGTATGTTGCAGCTCTAGTGCTTCATCTTAACCTGGATTTATATTTGAGTAGCAGAGGAAAAAAATATTTCTTTAATTACAATTTAACCAGGGTCCTTACCCTTATAGATGTACTCACATCATACTACATGGAGTTGGAACAGAAAATTATCTTTAAGTGGTTTAAAAATAATTGTGGTAACCTACAACATGTGCCCTTTTGATAGCTTGCAGAAAATAACTGAGAACTTGTTTTTTGATGAAGAATCTAAATGTGACTTATTTTTAAGCCTTGTGACTCAGTAAATGAAGCTAAAGGTTAATGTGGCACTTGTTAGAGGTAATTTTGACAAGATTTTCAAAGCGGATACTGTTAAAACATTGAACAGTGAACACTTTCAGGGAAAAGGCAGCTGCTTGTGTAAGTAATTACAGCTGATTTTGTACCATTTCTGCTTTATATGAGCCACCTTTTTATGTAGGCCAGCAACACTGTCTACGGTCTTAGTCTTGTCTCTGATTTAAGGTATCACAGTCTTGTGACTACTACTGTAACGTTTACATGTTATTTTAGATTGCCAGAAAATTACAGGCTGCAAATTTAAACCCTTTTTGTCTCCTAATTGTGTTCTGACTCTAAGAATACTTGGAAAAACCAGAGACCGACTGACTGCTTGAATTACTAGTGAAGAAAGTGGATTGACAATATACAGTAGATAGATGCATAAATAGATGAATGAATACAACTCTTAACTGTGGAAATACTTCTGGAAATACAAAAAATTCTCAATAAATACTTCAATCAAGTTCTTACTTTCCAGACATTACAGGAACCCTGCTCCTAATTTCTTAGTCCGTCGACATTTTTAAGCCCTTTGGTTTTGACCTAGAATTATGAAACTTACTGAAAATGTCAGCTGTGAACATAACTGTATCTTCCCATCTGTGTTACATCCTAAATGTTAACATAATAATATATTTGACAGTAACCTGGTGGATGTATTTTTATAGATGAAAGACCACCAAACCACATCTCACGTGGCCTCCTGAGCGGTGCAACTGCTTGCTGCCACCCGATGGTATTACTGTCACCTGGCATGTCAGCACTGTCTTTCAATTGTAGAGCCTAAGTGGAAAAGGGAACCCAAATGTGTCACTAACACTCGGGCATTGCAGACAGCTAAATGCGCTAATGGCCTTGCTAATGCAGCGGTATTCACCAGTGGGTTGACCACACACACACCCACATGGTAGCAGCATATGCATGAAGCGATCCCTCGCTCGCTCTCACTCATCCTGTCATTCAGCCACACCACAAGTTCACCGATATTCACTCAGACTTTAATACGAGAAGACTTAAAATGCACTCACATGTGTCCTGTCTGCTGCTCTGTCACTCATGGGTTACAGTACAGATGAGGACATTAATCTGCTTCACATAACTTGTGTTTTTAAAAAAAATATATTTTTCTTTCACTATGGTTTATTAAACAAAAATCTAAAAAAAGATGCAAATAAAAAGCAATCGCTTTCAAAATATTTTTGCAAAATCAGTTGCATTTTTCTCAAGATTCAAATGTTTTCATATCAATGGGAATATTTAACTTTATTTTGTTTAGGAACACAACTTTCGTCACGGATGAGGGGTTTTCTCTTCACTAGCTGTTGCTTTCTACCTGTGTGTATTGGCAGTAATAGAAATTACTGCCAATAATTCATTGAATGAATGACAATATTTCATATTGAGACTTAAAGATTTAATACAATTTTTATATGCTCTTATTATCTGTATTATCATCAATGTTTACATTTGGAAGTCAACCTGTTAGGCATGGTGGCAGTCCTAAAACACTAAACATTAAATCTCATTAAGAAAACTTCAACTGAATGAAAGCTTGTACTACAAACACCATGAGAACATTCAGTCTTGTGATGCTATTCAAAAAATGGAGAGCTTAATCAATACCGACTATTGCTTTAGGGCAGTAATTCAGACAAAACTGCCTGAGCAGCATACCAAATAAATTTAGATTATATTAAGTACTTTTTTTTAAAGTCTTCAAAGTTGCATTGGACTTTTTACTGAGGAAAAAATAGACTCAGAACCTTTATTAACTTATTTAATAAAGGTTGTTAATAAGTTTATTTACTAATTTAATGGTCAACTTTAATAAAGGTTTTAATGGAAAGAATATGGGGACGACCTTACATTGATAAAAGTATTAATATAAGTGTGCACTTTAGATATGTCTGCCTCGTGTCAGTTTCCTGGAATAGTAATCCTTAACAATACATAAAGAGTTGAGCAGTGAAGTGTTTTAAAATACTTGAAAGCAGGTCAAAAGTTATGTTTACTCTTAAATATTAAAAGTTTAAATATGTTAATAATATGTTTCATGTAAACAAGGCTTTACCTGAAACAAAGTCTTGAGTTTTTGCAGAAAGTGTCAGGAAATGTGCCACACAGAGCTCCAGAAGTTTCAATACCTAAATTAATGTTACAGTTGCATCATAGGTTCAAGCACCCTCAGTCCAGCTGGTTATTGGTCGGCTGACCTGGTTAAGTGAATATTAAGTGCACTTCCCTCCAGGTCCTGTAGATCACAACATGACATACATGTATTTGTAACACAACCTCTCTCAGCAAGACAGCGGAGGCTCTCGTGGAAAGACGTTAACTCTGATGCAACGCTTTGAAAGCACCAATTATCACTCCTGGTGGTCCACACCGTTGTTTTTCTTTTCTTTTTTTTCAATCCCCTCCTTAATCCGTTCTCTACTTTCACTTCCCCCTGGGAATAGCTGTTAAGGGATACAATTAATTTTTTGACACAAAAATGAAAGTGTTAATTCACCTGTGATAATTAGAGCTATTCTTGCTGCATGTTGATAAATGTAAAAATGCAGTGTTTATTTATTAATTAAATTCCTCCCCACCATCAGAATGAGAGCTCTGAGGAATGTGTGATCTCGACTTAAGAAGAGAAGTCTCAAAGGAAATAGATTACAGACCTGCCCACACATAATGAAGTACTGTCAGAAATGTTCTGAAAAGTTACAGCGATTTTCTCTGTGATGTTCCTTTTTTTAAATACCTGTCTGATGCCTGTTTGATCGTAAGGCTTGTTTTGAATAATATTTGATTTTATGATTTTTATGAAGCATGGAGATATTGATTAATGACTTCTTTATATATAGTTTTATACATTACAAAAGTGTAATAAGTAAATTAATTATTCTAAAAACTATGAATGAACAGGTAGGTTTTCTTTAACATTTTAATGAGAATGATCACTGTAATATCCCAACTAGCAGTGAGAGAATTTCGAAGGCACATTAAGTTGATTTTATTCTGAAATGATCTAATGTCATCTAATACAGCATTCAGTTGGAGAGATGTTTATGTGGTCATTATTGTGAAGCCACAACAAACATGAACAGATTGTTATCAGCCATTAACAGACGATAGCCAATCAACGTCACAGGCTAGTAATCAAGCTCATTCTTTCCTAGTAAAACGTGCAGCAGCTGCAGGTCATAGCTGCCTTTCATGCTTCATTACATGAGACAAAAACTGCTACAAGACTTGTTAAGACTCAAGTCTCGGATCAGGAGTCCAGTGAAGTCTCAAGTTTGTAGGGCACAAGTCTAAGTTGAGTCTGAAGTCTTATTTTTCCGACTCGAGTTGAAGTCTGACGTCTCTGCTGTCCAAACATACATAAATGACAGAGTGGTTACACAGTTTGTGAATGGTGCAGTGGAAATTCATATAATAAATTCCACCTGACTGCAAAAATATTTTACCCTGTACCAGCGGATAAACTAAATAAATCTTCTGAACTTATCTTCTCATATTGATATGTCCACTTGATGTATGGCCACATTTACACAACGAGGGCATACCTGAAATTTGAAAACCCAAACTTCTTTTGTTATTCCAAAAGAGAACGCAAAACCCAAGGCAACAAAAGCCAGATAGAAATACTTTCCTCTCCAACGAAACTGGCCTCAAAGTGTTCTCGTGTGAGTCAGTCAACACATTCACTGTCCAGCCAGGCCTGTCCTGCTCCACCTCGCCTGGCAGACACATAAAGGCAGCCATCTTAAATCATGTCTCAACACCGCACATCTAATGACTACTGAGCCCCTGCATATTTCAACATTAATTCATTAGAGGCGGGGATTGGGAGGAGGAGGAGGGAAGAAAATCAGCAGCAGCAGGGAGAATCCTCAGCGCTCTCTGATTAAGGCCGTTATGTTTTATAGAAGCCATTTTTCAATGCTTCCTCTGACAGCACTTGAGGTTATTAAATTGTGGGCTTCATGGAAAGACTGAGAGAGGAAAAGAGAGAAAGGAAAAGAAAGAGAGGGAGAGAGGTAGGGATAGAGGATCATGGGAGGAAGAAAAGGGGGAAGACAGATGGAGGCTGGAGAGAGACAAGGAACGATTAACAATAGCAAGGAGACAGGTTGCCAGGTCTCCTTTGGCTGCTGATAAAGTGAACTTCTTGTGATTTGTTTGTGTGTTACCTGTGGTTTCTGGGGTTATCTGTATCGCATTGGAGCGAGATTACTGAGTGTGTGTTGTACTGTACATAGAAAACGGCTATTTTCTCTCTGTCAGATGTGATACACGGATTGAGTGAAGATAAACAACAGAGGACACTATTACAACTACTAGCTGACCTTGAGACAGTTGTTTCCCGAGCCTGCAACATTTACTATATACACAAACTCTGTTTAAAGTTAATCAGTCTGCTACCTTTATGCCTGTTTTAAATATTAATGACACATTAGTATTTATCTGGGCTATAAAAGTAAACATAAGCTGCATTTGGAACCCAGTTAGTAACTCAAGGCTAAGATTTTATTTAAATGACCTGAAAGTTAACTTTTCCACATGTTGCCTTTTTGGGGTTCTTTCACTTATTTCTCACCAGTCTAGATATGTGTCATAGCTGTTTAAATACTGTTCTTTGTTCTTACTTTCATCCAGAATATTGACACAAGCAAAACATTTTTAAAAATAGGTGGGAAATACACCTATTTTTTTGCACAAAGATGCAATGTGTTCCAAAAACAAAAAAAGAGAACATTTTGACATATATTCCACCACAAATATCAAGTCATAATAAAAGATAAGTTTGCAAGAAAATGATGAGTCCCCTTTCAAACGTTGTCACTGGGTAAAAATGTTCGTAACCTTAATGAACAGCTCGGAATCGCTTATTTTACTACTTTATCCTTATAGAAGTTGTTGAGGTGCAGTGGCTCCACTCTAAACTGCCCAAGAATGCAGCTTGTCATAGATTGGTTGCTAGCCCAAATATAATGAAACAGTTTGTATTAGCTGATTATTTTGCTATAAATGTAAATATATTTTAAAAAATTTTAAAGTAATGCAGTCAAAAGATGTAAACTAATATCTGCTCATGAACTGTTTTTAAAAAAGAAATTTCCAAACAAAGAATAAAATGCACATCACACCAAACTAATATACTGTAGTTCAAAACTAATTGACAGAACGTTGACCACAGCTGCACTAGTTCTCACGTCTTCATTGCTTCTTTAGATATGCTGCTTGTAGAGCAGCGAAATTCCACTCCAAATGTTGATGCATGTGTTCCTGATGCTGCTCAAGATTAAACTCATAATTACGCCTCTCTACACCGTTCAGCTCTCTAATAGCAGGCGGAAAGTGTGTCTGTCCACTATGGTGATTGAAATGTTGTTGCTTGGAGTTAGCAGTGATGTAAATCATGAGCCAGTCAACGAATGCAGTCAGCTGTCAATCAAATCCCCGGCGTGCAATACACAACTTGTCGCTGCTTGTACTACGCTTGAAGTGGGTATGAAACACTGAGAATTAGGATCTGCTAATGGAGATGATTCTGGCCAGGGCGGACCGGGCCAGAACTGTTTAAGTGACAAAACAGCTACAGGGAGCCACACAAACATGGCCAGAGCATTTCTGTGGAGGAACATCGAATTTGGGTGCATTGCAAGATAGGTGGTAGGTAGACTGGTGCTTTTCATTGTAGTCTGGTTTATCCCTTGGTACTAAATGGTGTTTTGCCAGTCAGTGCAACAAGTGTTCTATGGGTTAAAAAGGTTCCTGGTATTAATTTAAACAAAGAGTTACAAATACAAATGTGAAGACAATACAGATGGAAAACTGTTTCCTAAAGATAATAGGATCATAATAGAAGTTCTTGTGCTTTTAAATGAGTAGCAGAGTGAAATAGGTGAAATAATCCATGATTACTTTCAAGTGCAATCATGAAAGGTTAGAGATCTAAAAATTGTGCATAGAGTTGACTATTAATAATAATTAATAAATGACAAAAACTTTTTCAAAACACAAAACAGTGCAGTCTAATAATGTCTTATACTTTCAAGACGCCAGCCAGTGTTAGTTTCTATGTTCTTTCCCTGAGCTCAAACTAACAGCCAGATGCACCTTCATGTCTGCCAGTAGCTCCTTCAGATTTTCCAAATGGCTGCTCTGTGCCAGGTCCGTCAACAAATTGAGTCATCACATCCTGACAGCTGTTGCTCCTCTCCCTCATAATTACATATGAGGGACATGTTGCATATGAATCAATTACATGGAAACTGGCATCATTATTAAAGCAACACAAACAGAAATCTTAGCATGCTGTGTAAAAATCCTATCAAACTGTAGCAGAGTATGCAATCACAAATCCATCCAGCCTAGCACTTAAGATTAATACCCTGCAACTGAAAATAACGAATGCACGCACAGTCCCTTCCAGGTTTGCTCTTTATGTGTACACAAAGTTCTTGTGTCCATATTGCAATAGGAGGATATTACTTTCATCATTTTCATTTCTCTCTTTTCCAGCATATGAGACACATTTACAAAAAGGCTCATCGCCTTCTCTTGCTGAGGAAACTAAATCTGTTCCATGCTAGTAAAAATGTTCTGAAATTGGTTTAAATATTACTGATTGAATTCATTCTCATATTTAAAATCTCCACCTGGTATAATTTCATTACAATGAAACAAAAACTATCTCACACTGTTGACCAAGCTAGCAAAATCACTGGTTCACTGCCTGAGCTGTTCAATGCCTCTGTGGTCAGGAAAGCCAGTCGGATTACAAAAGACCCGTCATATTACCTTCAGTGTTCTTTCCAGCTTTTATTTATTTATTTATTTTTATTTTTTGTATGAATGTGGGTTATGTGATTACTTGTGTTTTTTTTTATATATATATATCTTGAATACATGTGTTTTAACACAAAGACCTGTTGAAGAATAATTTCTGTCACCTTTGGGACAGAATGTTTATTTATATATCCATCAATCCATCCATCTATGCCATGGCAGTCACTTAGATCACTTTGAGATAATCAGATTTGTGAGCTTCTTTACTTGCAGTTTACTAGACCTACAGCATAACAAAACCAAGAACAAGTTTCCCTTGGGGCATTTTATGTTATTAGTTATTTAAGTTTTTTAATGTCTTGGATTTCTATGTGATATCAATCAAAGAAATGCAAACAGCAATCTTTTTTTTTTTAAATTATGGACCAAAATTATGACACTTGCACATTTTTTTTAACCCTAAAACCCAGCCATCGTGTTTTGCTAACATGTTTTCACTTAATAACCTTAATATAACAATATAATATAACAATGAAGGTAAATTGAGCGAAGTGGTGAATATTAAGGAAAGAACATCTGCAAATGTGGTCAATGTATCCTAGAATCCATAAACCTGGAGATTTTATAGAAAGGACTGCAAACAGAAACTTGGAAGTTGATTTCAGATCATTTTGCCTAATGTCAGGCAATTATCATAGCAACAGTTGTCGTAGTTTACTTTATCTTCCTAAAGCTAAATTTTAAAGTTAAGTGAAAGCATATCTTCAGCAAACTGCAACTGGGTTTCGTTTGGAAAAAAACAAAACAAAAAGCAGACCACTAATTTTAGATTTATTTTAACTGTCATAAAAATACAGTCAAATTTTAGATGTTTTTTGATATATGTATAAGAACTAAAAAAAATAACAGGTCTGTATTATGACATTTGTCACAACTAAGAATACACTAAACACCAACTGCTGAGATAAACTTTATTCTCCTTTGAATTTTTTCTTAGAATTAAGTAATATGTAACAAAGGTAGGTAAACCCAAAAGAGTAGACTGTAAAACTGACTGAACTGAAAATATTGCTTTCCTTCTAAATTTATTCCAGCATTGAAAGTTTTTTTTGACTAACATGTAAACTACAATGACTTTCCATTCATGGCTTTAAGACATTTTAACTTAACTATGTAGGCAGTTAATCCAAACAAAATATGGAGATATGTGGTTGTAATGTGATAAAATGAGAAAGCTTCAAAAGGAATGAATATCTCCAAATGAAAAGTGAGTGAATATTTGTACAGCTTAGAGACAAGAAGGGAAGGCAGAAATAAAAGGCAACACAGGGTGTCAGAGGAAGGGGAAAAAAAGGCTTTTACAGGCTAAATGACGCCTGATTCCCTGGATATTTGGGCTCCCTCTGGGGAACATGTAGTTTTTGCCTGGCACTGACAATTTGAGAGGCCTCTAAGGGAAAACAAAAAGACAAACACACAAGCTTTCCTCGGTGGTGCAAGCTGACTGACAGTTTTAGAAACCATCATCCAAGCATCATCCCATAAAATCACTGCGCCGTTGGGGCGTGTGCTGTTGCAGAAAGAGTTGCAAGCCTGCAATAAATATTCACTAAACAGAAAGTTTCTCAAGATAGAGCTTTAAAAACCAAAGCTTAGTATCTGCATCCAATGGAACAGATACAAATTGTTGGACGGAACCAATTTGAACACATGTAAGGTTTCAAAGAGGACAATGCCAGATTTACCACTGAGACAGCCAACATTTACAAAGAACAGGTTTTCAAATATCTCTTTTTTTGTTTGCCAAGAAGCCTGGCTGGAAATCCACTTGTCAAAATCATTTTGGAATTGTTATCTGGAGTAAGAAAACAAATAAACACAAAAAACCAATATGTGCCACCCACTGTGCAGATTTTCCTTCAGATTTCAGAATAATAAAACAAAAAGAGGGAACACAAGACTGCTGATAGTGTTTTTTTTTCCCAGTGGGAAAGTCTTCAAGTGATGCATTTCCAAGGCACATTGGTAGCGATCACGATCAAAAGAAAAGAGCCACAGCAAGTGACATACACGTGGACCATAATAAAAATTCATTGAATCCACTCCACGAGCCAAAATGGATGGTGGCAGATGGGTCATATTGCATCTGTGCAGATGAGGTCAGGGGTCACATAAAGTTGTATGAAAAGACAGTGCGCTTTCATGCATCATATAGCAGATAAAGATTTCTGAGACCGAGGGAGGCAGAGGAAAGGGCGGGGCAGGCTCATTGCAAACATAAATAAGTTCTCTCTGGAGCTCTGATCTGACTATTTGTACTAAGGTCTATAAACCTTAGTACAAATGACAGACTGTATTTCAAAAAGAAAAAAAAATCCTGTTTTGAATTTTTTAAAAATTAGACTAAAATTCTAAGCATCTTGCATGCAGCACCTTAAAACCTCCCAGGAAGATAATGCTAAACACATACGAGTTCCAACTGAAACATTTACAAGAAAGCATATTAATGTGCTACTACAACCCAGTCAAAACTTTAGAAAGAATCCATGGCAAGACTTAAACATAAATTGTCACATCCACTCTCAATCAAATCTGATTGAACTTAAGAACCCAAAATGTTGCTGATGATGACGGAGGTTGTGAATGATTTTGGCCTTGGAACTCTCAGTTGGATCCCATTTTGATCCATTCTATTATTGTGAACTTTGACCTTGAGACAAGTGAGCCTTGGAGTGCTTTGGATGTTTCTTTTGGTTCATTTTTGACCTACTGCATGAGTTGTCGATGGGATGTTGGAGTAGTTTTGATAAGTATATCGCCCTTGCCAAGGTTTTTACTGCACCATGTTATGTCTATTTGTGGATAATAGTTCTCACTGCATTTTCCTGGAGTTTCAAAATCTTAGAAATGGGTTTGTAGCTCCTTCCATGCTGATACATTTTGTTTCTCACCAGTTCTTTAATTTATTTATACTGGGGCATTGCACGTCGCTTTTTAAAAAAAACTCTACTATTCTGTGCCATGTAGTCAGACAGCTTCTAATTAAGGTATTTCTTGATTGAAATAATTAGGTTTCATGACATTATACCAAACTTAAAAAAAATAGGGTTAATCACAATTAATTGATAATCTAACAAAAGAGACAATGGCTTTTCGAAACAGCACCTTGATTGGTTTGGGTAGGGTTTTCCTATAATAAATGAAATCATTAAAAAAAATTGCATATTTATATAGCATTTTAACAGACTAAGATAAATTTAAATATAAAGTTAGGTTTGAGGTAACTTCTTGCAGTTCTAATTGAGATAGCTGAATAGAAAGTGGTATATCGCATATCTGTGCTTTCTTCTTCATTGCATATCCATTTAAAAAAAGAAAATGTGTATGAGTCATAAAATTGTAGAATAAGACCACAGGTGAGGAAGCGTGGTACAGATCTGGTAAAACACAGAGGCATCTGGAGCCATAAATCCAATCATTTGACTTCTTAACTTTTTATTCAAATAGCCCTGACCTATTTGTTGTTGATGCTCGAGTTCATTTCATATGATCCAGCAACAAGCCGAGAGCGATTATTCCAGCACAAATGGCACGGACTTGACGGGGGCCCGAAAGCGCTCATATACCTCTCTGGCCTCAGGCCGCAGTTTGTCATAACACAGGGAATTATGTATTACGCCTGTGCCTGGTGATGACATCACAATAGCAGGATGAAATATAAGCTCTGATATGGCTAGCTGATTGTGGGGAGCTGCGAGGGCTTTCATTAAAAACAGCATATCGCTCATAAAAAGATTAGAGCTGGACAGCTGTTTCCTGATAGCATGAGGCTTCTGTAGTGGCTTCATCATGAGGATGCACACCTGAAAAATATCAAACCCCTCAACGCTGCATTCACAATGCTGGACCTCTGCAGTTCTACAGCTGGAAAAAGCAGCAAACTGAGGAGGACTAAAAATTTCACACAGCTGTTCATAGCTCTACTGATGCATTCTAATATTAAAAACACACAGCGTCATGTCATAAATTATAGCCCATATACTGTTGATGACAAGAACAAATTAACAAAGTTCAGCTAAGTTGTTAATTCATTATGACAAGGAAAATTAAATGATCTGATCATCTGTGGTCAGAGATAGGGCATTAAATATCATACCCAGAATGTAAATTACTCATTAAAAATGAAAGAAAAAGCTCTAAAAGTAATGTGTCCCAATACGCATTCACTATTCACAGGAGGCTATCACAGGAGGAGCAGCGCATACTTCAAAAATATTACAGAAGTCCCTCATTTCCTAACTGTTAAGATCATGCAGTATTCATTTTAATACACTTTTATACATGGCAAAATGTGAATTAGTGTAACCACTTCTGCACAAAGATTTAGCTTTTTTCTTACTATTACTTAGCAACCCAGAACAAGAATCAAACATGGAGAACCAACATTTAGCTTTTTTTTTTGTTTTTGGTTACCTTTACCTTTTTGTCTTTCTTTTGGTTTTGTTGTTTTCTTCCAATTCATGTAAAGCACTTTGAACTGCCTTGTCACTGAAAATATCCCATATAAGTAAAATTACCTTACCTAACCTTACTTTGGCTAAATTGGGGAAGAAACTTTGAGTTTCTTCTTGGCTGGCGGATATACATATATAGCATAGAGAAACCAAGAAAAAATGTGTTTTAACTGTATTTTTCCCCCTTATTTTTACAATAGTGTATGGCTTACAAATCTAATTTCAAGCAGTTAATAAAAAAAAGTCTACTACATCTGTAGACCAGTCTAACCTTGCCTAAAACATTCCCCTGCTCTTAAAATGAGATAAAGCAGTTAAACACAAAAGACACCCCGTAGTTTGCACCGTGTGAATGCTGCAACTCCAGTCTCTTCAACCCCCACAGAGAGCTGTACATAATGGAACAAATATGTTATGCGGCAGACAAACAAGAGGAAAACAGTAAGTGCTGATTGTTTAAGAATAAGGGAGGTGTACAGGTGCCATTACTAATTTGGTGAGAGAGAAGTCGTAGGAGGAAGGCCTTGAAGTGCACACAGCAGCTGGAATCAGTCTCCTAAAAATCGTACAACATCAAAGGCTTTTTAGCTTGTTTCATCAAAGGTGTCTTCACTGTTTGGCTCTCACTGTCTGCATGCGCATAGTGTGTGTGTGTGTTTGTGTGTGTCATTCTCAGTATGGGTTTCAGGAAATCTTGGCATGAAAGCAAAATTTACCCTCACATCCAAGAAAAGTGATATTCCTCTAACACAACATTGTTTACATAAGGAAATGAGAACTGAAAGTAAGAAGGCAGACATATACTTATCCATGCTCTTCTGTTTTATTTTTTATGGCTGGAGAAAAATATCTGCGGCTGGGAAAATAAAGTGGAATATGACATTTAAGCACCAGTTTGAGCACTCATTTCAGTCTCTGACAGGTGTGTTAGACATGAACTAAATTAGTTTCACACGTTTTCTTCCACATCCAGTACAGAGGCAACACTACCAAAAAGACAACAAGAAACAAGAACAAGTTTGTAAGAAAGTAGATAACCAACAAACTAGGTTAATTTTGAAAAACGTATCTAAATAAAAAAGTATTGTGCAATGACTGCGATCAGATTTTTTCATTGTTTCAGCAGAAAATATTAATTGCACATGAAATGTATTTTAATTTCCGTTTTGAGGGCGGACAGAATCCGTTGTCACCCTTGTGTATGAACACCACAAAGAAAAAACAACCTCCCAGCTTCCCTGCATTGCTTAACGTCTTCAACATCTGGACAAAAACAGCAAGTTGCCATCATGATATCCATGATGTTAGTTAGTTGGAGCAGTGTGCTACATGCAACGCCCGTCACCTCTTACACCTACAGCTCTGACACTACCTCTGTTGGCAGCTCAGAGACGCATCAGTGTTGGATCTTCTTTATCTCCTCTCCTCAATTTCTCTTATTTCACATGAGACACATAACCTGTTTGTTATGTGAAATCACATCATGCGCCTAGCGTGCCCGGTTTTGAGATGTGTGGAGCAATAGACTTGAATTTTGGACAAGTGATTTGACTGCTTACTTTTTCCTGGAGCTCTTTGTTTGCGCATGTTCTTATGTGCAAACATGTGTTCTTATAACATGTCTACAGGTTTATACAAGTACATTTCCTATTTCTATAATTATAAAGTATAACTTTTAAAGAACAATGTAACAAAATAAAATAAAAATGTCAAAGTTGTGATTTTAAGATTTAAGTCTTTATCACTTGGCACTTTGTGATTTCTTTCCCCACACTGTTTTTGTCATTATAGTCATGGCTTATACTTGTTTAAATTGAGACAATTTATCTGCAGGACACCTAGTTTCAGTTCATACACAACTGTATTTACAAAAGTTGGAAATGGCTAGCAAACTGAACTACTGTATATTTTCTGACTTCTAAAGTATTTGCTGATTTGATCAAATCACCGACTCTGCGGGAATTCATACCACAATGTGATAAACCGTGTTTTCCCTTTACACCAGAGTAGACTTATGCTTTCCAGATTTTTCTTTGTATTCGGTAGACTAAATGATGGTAGGGCATTTTCTCCAGGGTTACTTGTGATTAGACGCTTACCTTCACCATAATATGATATTTGATTTCATCTAACTAATCTTACTTATTCAGGAAGTATATGAGAATTGGTCTTCTTACCTTGTAAAAAGTGTTTTCGGCAAATCTGCAAGTAAACCAAGGACTGCCAGTCCTTATGATTGATGACTGTTAGCCGATTGTGCGGAACCCTATATCCATTTTTTACAGAGAACTAAATAACTGGCAACTACAGTACATAAAAGCATTAGGCTATCAATATTCTATCTTTTGAAAAACATTCCAGGAGTTAATGCGCAAGTAGGTTGTTCATCATAGCGAAGTGGGCAGCTTTCTGAAGAGCGTGACATCACATGCAAAGGGACAATAATAACAACAAAAGCAAGTGTGGCAATTTAGACTAAAAAGTTTTTGATTTTTTTGTGTTACCCTTAGAAGTAATAGTCGAAATCATAAAACAATTTCTTGTATACTGAAGACCTATCCCTAAAACCTGCATCTATCTACAATATTTACAATCTTCTTTATCTAAGATTGAACAGTAATTACAAAGATATAATGCGAGAATAGAGGGAGAGATTAATAAATTGACTGTGTAGATAGAGAAAACCTGAGACCAGTGATAAGGGCTAAGACATTAGAAGACTGAGATGTTAACCAGTACAGGTGTGCTCATCACTGAAGGCGGTTTTGAAAAGAGAAATGGAAGTTCTAGCTAGAAGACAATAGCTTTAGACAAGCTCACAATAGCTTCATTAGAGAATCCACATTATCAGGTCAGAGGAGATAAACGGGAAATATCAGAGTGGACACATTAAAACGCCAGACGCTGCAAAGTCTTGTCCGTTGCTGAACCCTAGCCTCAGCTGTGACAAATGTTGATTTGTTTTCTTGCTGGAAATGTGTTACTCCTGGAGTTGTCATTGATGGGAAAATTGTCAAGAACAAAACTAATGTGAGGAAGAAAATAAGCAATTTAATAAAAAATATATAGCACCCCACCATTTTGTTGTAACACCACTTTCAATTATTGTTCTTTACCTCACCTTTTTACAAGATTGCAGGTTGTAAGAGGCAGAGGAAGTTATCTAGTTTCAGAAGATGACTTCTTCAGAGTTAAAGTAAAAATACTTTTCTGCAGGAAACACTGTAGTTTCATGATTACACAGACGTTTGCATCTCCATCAAGTTTAAATGTCGCCTCCTTTTGATGCTTATTTTTTGCTACTAGTGGTTCAGTCTGCACCACGCTCGAGCAGATGGATCATTGACTGTTGGTGCTCCGGGCTTTAAATGGCCATTCCTACACATGAAAACCATCATCAGAAAACCTGTCAATTAAAGCTAACAATCAGTTACATAAATAAGCTACTTATGTGGTGTATGTGGTGCTTTAAATGGTAGCAAAACTCCAAATTTGACTTTGCATAAAGAAAAGTATATTTGTTATAAACTCTGAAGTCAAAAATAGTCAACATAAAATAGAACAAGAACAAGTGCTCAGCACAACAGCCACAACATGTCCGTCATGTCCTTCATATCAGAAGGACATGAAGGACATTTGTTGAAGTTGTTTGAAAATTTCCCTAAGACAATCTAACATACAGTCACAGTATGTAAAATGGTGGGAGGCAAAGAGAACATGGACTGAAATAACTACATGCCTAGAAGTCCTAAATAACTAGAACAGTCAAAATAAGAGGCAACACTAAAGGTGGTGGAGAATGGTGAGACCTGGGTCCTATGAGACCGATGATTAGTGACCAGCTGGACTTTAGCTGATAGACACAGCATCCAATATGATAAAACAAACAAGGAACACGAGATACACAAGGAATACTTAAGGCTCAAGTTGAAATCTGAGAAGTTTTAAAGCGTCAAGACCTAAATTGTGAGAGGTATCACTGGAGCACTTAGAGCTCATTCCAGGAATACAAGCACCAAGCAAGGAACACTTAGGATACTGCATCGAAACATCAAAACCTTTGACAGAGGGTCTGAGCCTGAAATTGAACCACTGAATCGGAGGCGCTAAATGGAGAACTTCCTTGGCAGCTCAAAGTTGATCTCAAATAGATAGACAGACCTTATAGAAATAAGGGCTGCAGAGGAAAACTTGATTGGGTCTCCCAGTCTCTTAAAAGGAGGTTGTTGTGTATTTTCCAGTCACATTATGCCACATTAGCACAATCAAATAACTATGCTAACTTCAGCTGCTATAAAAAGGCTACATCTATCCAACATAACTTAAAAGAAAATTTACTTTGCAATTTGATACCTTGAAATTGGCCTCTGTCTCTTTAAGATTGATAACAACAGTTGAATAAAAGTCAAGGTATACTATGACTACATTATCAATAACATATCACTATGTGTTCGTCACACTTCAATAAACTATTCTAATGCCCCTGTTTTAGGTCATTTAGTATGTTTAAAACACTGACTAATCTTAATGAAGGGATCCTACTTACGAGTCTTGGGTAAAGCAATCGCAAGTTAGTCTAAAGTGAAACTCCTTAAAAGATTCAATCAGCAGAGTTAATCTTTCAGACAGCTTAATGCAACAAGGCTTTTGCCATTTACTGTATTTGTCATCTGTGATATTCATCTGGTTATAAATGGAGCTGTCACGATAATTCTGTGACGGATCACGCTATCCCCCATTTACCAATCTCTTCGTCAAATCCCACAGGGTGGAGCTTTGATTACTCCCGCAATTAGCAATGTCAGCCTCCTCTATGAATTAAGCATTCAGGTTTGTGTTTTCAAACCAATTAGCCTTCTCTCTTGCTATGACTCGTTGATTAATTATAGATATTTAGTTAGGAAAGGACACATTAATTATTAATCAAAATTGAATTATGTGGGATAATTAACCAACAAACCTTCCTGTTTTACTCCATCCCTGCATGTTTTCATTTATCAGATCTCAGACTGTTTGTGACACGTGACAGAACTGAGGAAGGTGTGTGACCTTGGTAGATCTGAAAAGGCGATGAAAACATTAACAGGGTGCTAATAGCTTTAGTGGGAGTGTTTGCTGTAGTGCCATTGAGTTGCTGTAAGAGCTCAACCCTCGCATCCGAATCTAAAATCAATGGGCTCTTAGAAACCTGTTGTATGGATACACCGGAAGACTCAATTCATCACTTGTTTATGGCTGTATGCTCTGAAGTGAGGTAATGGCATTTATGAGTATTTACAGGTGACATCTTGAGGCCTTAAATTTTATTTATCGTGTCTGCCACTCTCCTGCTGCTGTAGACAGTGTCCTTGCACAAATGATATAACATACCTGGTCATATTGAAGGAAATATATGATTTACTGCAAGGTCAAAGGGGTTATTCCTGAGCGATGGCAGTAAATGGCAGAACATATCAGAAGCTCTGTTACAGCAATAAGCCTGGGTTTCTTTATCATGTAATTAGAACTGACTGACCATCTATTAAATATGAAGCTCCTGACTGAAATGGCATAAAATATTGATGCTTATCATCATCTGTTCGTTGCCAGGCAGATTTTCAGGGTTGTTTTTTTTTTTTTGCAATATCGGATATGGACATCTGTTGACGCAGGGCCTTCTCTGGTTTGTGGAAAGTGGCCTCGGACAATAGAGATACAGTTCTTCAATGATTCTGTGTGGAAATATAAAGCGGCCAGCTGGTAAAGCGAGCATAAAATATGTTTCTTCTGCATCTGCGATAAAATAACTGCACTGGTAACTGCATTTTTAGCAGATTCTAACTTTGTGATTGATGCAGCCGGCGTAGTTCCACACCATCAGCACAATGCTGCAAAGAGGGAACATAAGGGAGAAAGACTGTGGCATTAGTTGCAGTTTTGCTCAATTTCTGTGTGTACTGATGCATTTCATAGCAGGTTTTAGCAACCAAAGAGACTGTGATGAGATAAGGAGATTACTGCACTTATCATAATCGGCACTGAAAGGCGGTGAATTTGCATGAACATACAGTTTATTGCTCTGGGATAAGGCTTACAATAGCAGCACTGTGTTTGCTCATAAGCACAGGTAAATCTGAATGACAGCTGTAAAATGTAGCGGCTAATGGAACGCCAAATTCCCTCACGGAGCCTCGGGAAATACTAATTTGCCCTTACCTAATAAATAAAATGGGTATCTGATAAGGTCTGCACGTAGATAAAAAACAACATTAACGCTTTTCACTAAGTGCATTCTGGGACTAAATTTAATTGACATGCACGTGCATCTCAGCAAGTTAGTATATCAAAGAGTCAGCTTCAGTAATTCAATTCAAACAGTAATTATATAGATACATTACACACAGAGTGATACAAGAATGAAAAGCATCTCAATACAGAAATGTTGTGCTATGGTCTTTTTGACCATTTTTGAGATACTCGGCTTATTTAACATTCTGGTGGTATTGAAGCATATTGGAAAATTCAGTGGAAGCAAAAGTGTGCCCATTTTGGGGGAGAGTCACAAGGTCTGGACTGCAGATGGAATCGGTGCTTCAAGACGCTGCAATGCGCAGACATATTTGTGTATTGATCTAATCTCAGGCTACGATTGTTGCATTTCTCCTAATCCAGAGATCAGAAGTGGTTTACAAGGATTTAAAAAAAAAGAAATGCACTGTTGGTCACTGGTTCAAATTTATGGCAGAAGAGTGAAGAGTGACAGAAACCCAATCTGGGTTCCCCAACATTTCACCAGAGCAACAGAGTGATTGCCTCCATGCACGAAGCACACATGCAATAATTCATGCAAAAAATTCTCCATTAGATACTAAGTTCATATTTTGTACAATTTTGTTCTGATATATCTACAATAAAGCCACAATTTTATCTCAAGTGATATTCATTTTTGGGTTTTTGTTGATGATGTAAACCTAAAAATTTATTAACAGAAATAAATGCTTAAAATATACAACTCTACAAGAATTTAATCTCAATTTTAATATTGAAATAAATATGCTTCTTGATGATATTTAAATTTTTTGAAATGAACCTTTTTATGGTTATTAGTATAAATATCAAGATGTATAAATTTCACTCACCTAGCCTGTATCTCACAGTATCACAATTAGATAAATTGTATTTTACTTTTATGTTTCTTTTCTTTATTTCAATCCCCAAAGATTGAAAAGTGACAACAGCTGTGTGCAAAACTCATTTGCCACAATATGGGAATTTAATTAGCTTTAAAAATGAGCAAAACAGAATTCAGTTAGCTAATGTTACTGTGAACCTTTTCACTGACAGATATTGTATTTCCCCACTCATATCTTTTTCTTCTCTTCATGAATAAAATGGCAAGTAATCAGCCACCCTCCCATAAAGAACAATAATTTTTGAAAAGAGCAAGTTTTGCCTTTGAAGCTGTCTGAGACAGATATACCCTCTCTGTAATGAAAATGTTCGGTCAAGCCAATTAAAACCAAGCCATTTTGTCTTTGTGTCCTCCCTTCCTAAGCGATTAATTAAACATGGTCATAAAAGGACGATTCCTGAGGTCTGAATAGCTGCTAGAGACCTCCAATGCTTGTGTTCTAAGGTTGAATTACAATGTTGTCAGTGGGGCCATTATGTGAGAATTAGGTTTGAGCTCGTTCCCCCTTTACAAAATGCTATTGTATGATACAATTATGGATGCTGCATGAAAATGACTGACTTCAGTGAATATTACAATGTGGATTTAAAAACATTGAGTCACATGGTTGAAAATTGCATTCATTTTTCTTCTCACCCTTTGTTTCCTTATTCTGTCTGTGGTCAGCTATGACTCCTAGTTAAACTTGTAGACTAACTAAAGGACATGGGCAATGCAACAAAATTACACACAATGTATATTTGCTATTTTAAATTCTTACTCTACCTATACACAGGTAAACAATTTGACAATTACAAACTGGGCAAAGGAAATGGCAAATTTGCAAATATGTAAGCTCAATTTTTTTTTAGAATTTTTATGTTTTTTGGCGCATCTCTTTTTTTAATATTCACAGCCAAAAATGATAACTTATACTTGTGTACACAAGCTAAAGAAAACTACCAAACAAGGTAGGTTTCTTTGTCTAAACAGTCATAACCGAAGATGTAAAAAAAACAAACAAAAAAAACAGCAATTTCTTGAGAGGAATAAATTCAGCTTCTCTGCAACAATTTTAACTTGAAATAGCTAAAGTTACCCACAGGTGTTTTACATCAGGTATACATGATGAGGACATAATTACTCAGCATCTTGTTGGACGTGTGTATGGAGCCTGTCTGGTTACATGGCAGGAAAAAAATAAATAATGCGTAGAAACGACTTAGCGGGAATGGCGAACTGGACCCTGGAAGAAGTTGCTTTATTTTCTGGGAACAACCTTAATTTGTGCAAATGTCATTATTAATCTGTCTCATAAGCTTTATAAAAAAATCGCGTTATTTTGAAAGAGACAATATTTAAAAAACAATTTAGCAACGCTACACCAGTTAAACTTCATAACATGTGGAAGAATGAGAACTCTTGCACTTTCAGTTCGATGACATGAACTGAACAAATGACGGCCCCTTGTAAGATTCCAGGAGTTCTGAATGATGCATATTTCTTCACCTACATGCAGGATATAAGAAGCGTCCTTGATTATAGATGCGTCACACTAGCTGTCGGGTTTGTCATTCCACCCACGCTGATTGAGTGTCTGGTCATGGATCATTGACATCTTGGGCTATTGTCTGTTGTTGAGCTGTTTGCAGTTAAATTTGTTTTAGTTTTGCCAGATAGTCAAACAACACAAAGAGATAAGAAATAAAAAGTCACAATTTTAGATACTTTCCTTTTCAATATCTTAGTTTTTCGTCCACACAAACTAATTCCTTTACTGTAACTTGACACATCAGGTGCCCATTATGGAAACGACTGAAGACCTCCTAGTCTTACCACAGGGCTACTTATTATCATTAACATCATTTGTCTGGCTCTCTTTCTGGTTCAACAGGCACTGTGAGGATGACATGTTAATAAATGACCCTGGATACCTCTTTGGCATAGGCTTGTTTCTCACCTGCCCCCTCAGCCTCATCAGCAATACACATCCACGTGTGCGTAGACACACAAACATCCAAACCCCAGAGGGGACAGGAGGGGGTGATTTGTTTTCCTGAAGGTCCCTGCTCTGTCTATTGTTGTTTGCACTGAAGGGGACAAATTCTATTCATTTTTATGACAAGAACGCAGTGATACACGAGAATAAAGAGGGGGAAAGGAGGTGAAAAGACGATAGGAGAATGAAGGTGCAAAAAGTAGGAAGACGCGACTGTCTGGGAGGAACAACAAATGAGCAGGAACATGAAAACTTTAAGAATATAAAACAGAACACAAACTAAGCAGTTTTGCTTGTGGGATTTGAAGGATGCACCTGTAAAAATGGTGCGTCTGTTTTCCTTACAATGTAGAACTGTTGTACACATTTTAAACATGACAAATCAATGCAAGTGTTTTAAGAAAATATGGCTGTCAGCTAAAGCAAGAACTCATACAATGAACAATGGACAAATCTGCAGAGCTAAACTACAAATTAAAGATAAACCAATATTAGTTTCTCGTAGTCGGACCACAGTGTCCAATTGGCCTCCTCAAAATAAGTACCACGTGAAGAGATTATACTTGTGGAATTACAACGGTTGAATCATAAAAGCATGCTGAAATAATCAAATATAGACTATATGTATAACTTCAAAAGTTAAAGAAGAGATGAACATTTCATAATGTTTAGAATGAAAAGTTTCACAAACCTATTGCAGTAACATAGAATCCAACATTAAAATCACCAAACAGCTTAACATTCTTGTTTATTTGTTGTGGGATAAAACTGAAAAATAAATATAAAAAATAAAAAAACATGCGACAACATGAACCTCCACTCAGATAAACATCTAACAAGATTTCAAACCAAGATGCTTCAGACATTCATGTTCTTGCTAACCAACTCTGCCAGTGCAGTTGTAAAAACCAAAGCAAACTGCCAAAATCAAAGTTTTCAGAAAGAAAATTAAATGAGAACTACAAAGTTACTTATATATAATCCCAGTCACAAAAGAGGAATTTCAATAAAGTAAAACCATATCAAATTTACTGCAGTTAGTGAACAAACCACAATTAGGCTGTAGAAGACCGTGGTGCTAACACCACTCCTTTGTATGGAAATTGCTGTGGCTACAAATCCTATACCAACAGAAAGACTTTTCTTTTTCCTGTGTTTGTAAGCAAAAGGCATTTTGGGCTGAGCAGCACAAATTTCTCTTGAAGACAATTCAGCTAAAATTGGTACTGTCAGGTCAACAATTTACAGAAACAGGAGACTTTAAATCACTCCCAAATTTCTCATAGATTACAGGTGCTTCTCTAATGGTCCGTTAATATATACTTTGTAAAAATTTAAAATAAAAAAAGTACGTAACTTTAATTCTGAAATATTATGAAAGTGTGATTGCTATAGGTTTATAAGTCTTCAGTTTCACTGGATACACAGATCTTGGGGCCAATAAACGTTTACTTTAGACTCATTTTCAATCAAATAATGTTTCCCAGTGTAAGGATAAAATAGGAAAAATCTAATTGTCCTTTCCTGCTTTGATTGTTATATAAATTCCTTCTCTGGAGACAAATAGCAGTCATAAAAAGTGTTCCTACAACCTGGAGTAACCAGGTGGAAACATAGGTGCCTGCAATTCACTGGGAAGAGGTGGTGTGGAAGCTCCACTGTGGGACTGGGAGAATGATTGAGTGCCGCCGGGCTACAGCAGTCGTCCCGTCTGTTCTGTTGCCACTCCGTTCCATCATTGGCCCATTTGGCCTTAAGGGAGACTCCAGAGAAAACGAGAGCTGACCTTCTGCACCTGTGCTTCCCCTGATGCTGGAGGAGGCTCAAAAGCGCACAACTCTGTGGTGTCTGTCCTCTACCTGCTTGGCCTTTTAATCTAGATCCTATTTTGGAGCAAGGACAAAACATTTACATCGAGAAATAATAAAAAGAGTGCGGAAATGCACAAAGTTCGAAAAAAAATCTGCAGCTTCTCTTAAAGCGTCATCATGATTGAGAGTAAATTCCGTGTTTCATCACATCTCCTCTCAAGCTTTCATTATGTCGTGGGTGTGTTGATGAGTTGCAAAGTGGAAATTATCCAGAGTTGGAGCGTCAGCATGGACTGTCAGTTCGTTATGGCCCGTCACTCAGTGCAGACAGATAAATTACTTTGCTGTCACTTTGGCTATCAAATTAAACAAATTGTAAGAGTAATCAATTGCAAAGTGAGATGTGAAAGTAGTGGTATTTCTTTCATTACTATAATGTGAAAATGGTGTAAGGGTGTTGTACATTTTACACATCCCTTGTTGTTAAAGCAGTGGCTTGTAAAAAATTACGAATGGGAGTTAACTACAGCTATAAACACTGTGATCAGGACATCATACTGTCTTCATCTATGTTTCTTTATTGGTTCCTATGAAGTAAACAATTTAAAAAAAAGAATAAAAATCTGCAAATGTGAAGAAAATCTGTATTTTCTCTTCTAGAACATCTTCTAATTACAATCAGAGGTCTTTGTCTTGCTGATTTTTTTCAGCACAACTGTGAAATATAGATGTGTTCGTTCAGATTTGATAGAGATTATTTTAAAACAGAAATCTCTCAGTCTTATCCCAGATTATCTACTAGTGTGGACCTTGACTGAGCCATTCTAACAAAACTATTTCATTTGACTTTATGGTGTTAAATGTCCTGCAGTGAGGTGAATCTCTGCCACAGACTTTTACCACCTCTAACAAGTTTTCTTCCAGAATCGCCCTGTATTTTGATTCATACCATCTCTGACCAGACTCTTAAGAATAGCATCTCCACTTTATACCGTCAACATCGTGTTTCTTAGTAAGCATGGTATGTTCAGGAGATGTGTTATCCACACATTGCATTTTGCATGACATTTGTGACTGTATGAATACTTTTCCAATTCTCATGGGATGAGTTTCAGACGTTTTATTGTTTTAAGCCATTATTGCAATATATACAATGCATTATAATAATGCAGTACTAAGTGTGCCCAGCCTGGTGAGCCCTGAGCTGCACAACTGCATTTAGCAGCTGTAACACCTAAAATAAAATAATTTTCTTTTATGTCAGGCTTTCTCTGGGCTGAAAGAAAACATTGTCTAACATGTTGTCTTTATTGTTATCTTCCACTTATCTGGATGAATCCCAAGCTTTTCCCCAGCCAGTAGAGAAGCTCTCCAGCATGAATTTATGTATAGTTTAATTCCACGAAATTTTAGGGTTCACAAGACAGATGCTCACCTTATTGGGAAATGACACCAAAGTTGAAAACTTCTCAAAGTATACATTTTTACTAGATAAGCCATACTCTAACAAGCCTCTGAGGCCTTCAGAGGACTGATGCATTTGTGTTTAAGGGGCGTAACATTTTTTGTGAAGTACTTTATTTGCATTTCAAATTAGAGAGACAATAACAAAAGTTTTTCAAGATTAAAAATGAGAAAGCTGTATGTAATCGCTTGAATCAAAACACAATTAAAACTTCACTATACCCAACCTCACCCTCTTTCCTGATCTTAATACTTTAAATCATATAAGGGAGAGCGGTTTGCCGACGGACAGATGAAAACACCCCTCTTGCGCCCAACAGTAAATTAATCGCACCAATTATTCACCACCGGGAGATATTTAATGTAATACTTTAGAGGAAGGAAAGCCGGGCACTCAAATCCTCTCATTTGTAATTGGATGTCTACTTCAATAATTGATTGGAACAAATGTGAAATGGATGAGACAGTCTAAGTGTTCTCCATCACACACATTCTGGTTCATCAGGTTCATGGGCGACTGCTCAAAAGGGAGCCTCGCTGCACAGATTTAGCTCATTTTTATATTATGCGATTCCTATGGATGTGTGAGTAAATGTAATAGTAGTGAGTCCCTTTGTAGGAATAAAGGATCATTTGTCCAGATATACTACACAAAATGCCCTATCTTGTAGTGTCAAGTGTCAACAACACAGAGACAGTAAAACAGTCCATTACACTACCTGTAGACTCAACAATAAATCTTTTCTCTTATTTATAGAAGCGCCATGAAAGCTTTTCTAACCGTATAATATCATGCAGTACAGCTGTATCTGAGCACATTTGCATACAAAAACAATAAACCTTTCATTAAAATGAAACTAATTACCCATTCTTATTGCTGCTGGTACAGAGCAAAAAACAATTAGAAGGAATAACCTTGCTTAAGGTTTCTTAGAATCAATAGGACCCTAATGCTCAAAGTTTTTCTTTCAAACAATTAACTAAGAGCCATTAAAGAAACTCACAAATGCTTTTTTTTCTTAATCTTAGAGCATGCTGCCTGCATGCATGTATTTTCATGTGCGTCAGGATGTCTTTACGACCACAGAAGATGAGGTCCTGAAATGAAATCTAACATGCCCTGTGGGCCTCTGAAACAGAAAAATGAATCAATGACACTGAGCAAGGATGCTTAAGGGGGCATGGGGGATGTTGTTCCTCCTTTCACTGTCTTGTTGAAGACAACAAAAGCACATCGCAGGCACAAAAAGGAAGATGCATACACGCACATACCGTCAACTCTGGCAAGTTTGGAGAAGCATGAAAACAGCCAATACTGATTTAGAATCTTGGTAGTGTGTGACTAATGCAAACAAACTCATGAAAGACTGGGTATTGTTAGGTATTATATATATATAACTTAATTTTTGTAAAAACAAAAAACCCAGACTGTTCCAAAAGCAGGAAGCACACTATAATGCAGAGCATTCTGGGTAAATACAACCAAAATAAATGAACAGGTCTAGTGCTAGAGTGAGAAATGGCTTGTAGTCTTATACCAAAAACAAAAGACAGGTCTTACAACTGATAAAATCTGATGCCTTTCCATTTTTGTTAACATTTCATGAAGAAGGAAGTAGAGCTCAGTGTCTTCTTCAGAGGTTTTCGTGTCATTTCTTTCAGTAGTTCTTGGTTAAGCACCACCACAGGTGAGGTGCTAAGCAGGTTTTTCAAAGGGTTTGGTTTGTGAGGTGTGAAAGAGAACCGCACTAGATGAAAATGTAACCAATGTTGCAATCATGGTTCCCAATTGAACAGAGTCTACCAGACTATCAGGTGAAAAAACCCTTACAGATTTCTATTGGTTTTGCTTTTTAGGTCACGCCTAGATGTTTCCGATTCAGTTGTAAAATCAGACAAAGATAACTAGAGTAAAGACAAAATGCAATTTTCAAATTATGACTTCATTTATTAAGGGAAGCACAGCTATCCAATGGAATCTGATCCTAGGTGAACAGTAGGTACCCCCCCTACACCTCACAAGAGCTGCCATCAAGCATTTGTGATAACAGGCAAGGTTCCTTTTACATAACAGTGAAGGCATTTTACCCCACTGCTTGCAGAATTGTTTTAATTCCATCCCATTGTAGGATTTTTGAGAATCAATGGCATGTTTGACAGCATAGTACGGCAATTAGATTGAATGCAAATGCAGAGTTTGACTTGCATTTGCTCCAAAACACTCAATTTGTACCACATGTTTTTCTTGTGGAGAGATGAATTGTTCTCTCAGTACACCAGGTTTTACACATCCTGAAGTAAAAAAACAGCCCAGACAATCACATTACTACTATCATGTTTTACGTTTATACAATCCCAAAATGCTACGTCTAATAGTATACACAATTTCTAAAGTGTCCCTTCTGCCTCATTAGTGCACCGAGCATTTTTCAAAAAGTCTTGGGGATCATCCAGATGTTTCTTTTGGCAAATATCAGACAGATTCCTGTGTTCGTTTTGGTCAGCAGTGGTTTTTACCTTGAAACTCACTCATGGATTAAATCTTTGCCCAGTTTCTCTCATCAATGGTGACCTTTACTAAGAACTTTGTGGGCTACTGGGATTTAGATTATTTTTTAGGCTATTTTGTGACCTACTGGGTGAGTCGTCCATGCTTTTTAGGAGTAAATATGGTACTCCTAAAAAGATTTACAAGTGTTCCAGGTTTTGTGCATAATGGTCCTAATGGTGCGGTTTACTGGAGTCCCATATCAATAGAAATAGCTTTGTAATTCTTTTCAGACTTATAGAAGCAACATTTTGCATATTTCTAAAACGCAGTTGTTTGAACCGGTGATAATCACTCTTGTGTCATCTTTGTCCTCGAGACCATCAGCTTCACTCTTACTGTAAAGGCAGGCAAGATCCTTATACAATAATGCATGATGGGAAAGCGAAAGCAGGTGCTGAAATGATCCCCTTTCATGCTGAATAATTACATCCCCTCTTTTCCCCCCTCCTCTCACTTAGCAAATCCCAGCCACAAGCCATTGCTGCTGCTTGCTCCGGCGGGTTCCATCCACCTGCCAAGGGCTAAACACTAGTCCATCCATCACAGCAGCACTTGACAAATACATTCCATAATAGAAGTTTATTTTTTATGGGAGGCTGAATCAGAGGCCTTCCCATGCATACAAAAAATGTGTCAGAGTTATTTATGGAACCTGCTGATAAGCACTATATGTCATATCAAACTCCTATTTTCTCTTTCCTACCACCACAACGCCTGTCAATATCAATGTGGCTATCAATAATGCGGAACACCGGCAGAGATAAAGCCGTGGGTCAGATGGAAGAACGTCCTCCCCATTGCTTGAAAGAACACACACATGCACCACCACACATATGGACAAAGGCAGACAAAGATATAATTTTTTTTTTCTCAAAAGGAGCTCACTGACAGGTTTCTCTGATCAGCACAGATACACATTTGAGACGAATTTTGCAACAAAAATGTAATACTTTTGAGGATTTGGCATCAACCGTGCTCAAAATACAAATGCAGAGAGACATCTTTTAATTTTTTAAGATGCAAATGGTTTTCATTGTGACTATGAATTAACCCACTGAAGGTGACTTTTATTGTGACGCTTTGGCTAAAGTTAACAAAACTTAGGTTTTTCTCTTAACATAGCAGGTTTAAAAATATCCTGAATTTGAAGTCTAATCTTTATACAGTGTTTTATAAAAGATGCTATGCTATTTCAGCTCTGTTAGTTTAAATTAATTAAAAAATATAGAATGTAATAGAAAATGCTTAATTTGTCACTCACTGGTGGAATAGCAATAACTCTCTTTGATTAGTAATCGAAATATATTTACTGATAAATCTCTTAGTCACCATTGGTAACTTATGTTATTTAATATAATTAAATAACATTTCTCAAATAGACCAGTTTTATTTTTAGAAATTAATATTTTCAGCAACAGATTTTTTAAAAATTATTTAAAATTTGGTAAATTACATTTAAAATATATAAATTTACAATAAATAGTAACTAACAAAAGTGGTATTTTACAACAACAAAAAAGAAAATGACTACAACTACTAAAAATTTCAAATCAATAAAATCTGGTAAAAAATAAATGTTGGAAACATTGGGAAGTAGTTCTGTAGATTTGGAGAAATCTTCCATATTTACCAATGAAAAACAGATGTTATCTAAAAAGGAGCATAACCAAATACTTTTTGTCTTTAAAAGACTCGTGTGAACTAGTTCACTTTTGCTTGTAATAATCACAGTATTAACAGAGAACCTGCATAACATAACAAAGCAAGACTGACTTCATTCTCTTGTAAAATGTGAATAAATGGCGATCATAGTCATACTTGTCAATCTTTTATCATATCTGGAACAGCCAATTTGATTTAAAAACTCATCTAATACAATGTCTAAAAAGAGTGTTAAAGGGCTAGTTTAAAAGTTATCCAAATAACGGCAGGTCTAGCTCTTAAAGCCATCCCAGTGGAATTCAATGCATCGACAGCCCCATCGGTCTCAAGGTGCTCAAGTAAATTCTTTCACTAATGCACAATCCACTTCTATTCCCAAATCCGAGCCAGGCAACGTATTAATTGAAATCGAACGACGTGTTCCAGTTCACCTTGGACGCTTTATGTTAACAGCAATGTCCAATAGCGTCAGTATGTTAATGACCCGGCCAGATCACTAATGAACAGCTCTGCTGAGCTCAGTGCAAGAGTGTATGAGTATGAGAGGCAAACCGGTGAAGTGGCTAGTAACTTCACAGTACAGTTAAAAGGAGATGAATGCATACATATATTTATGATGCAACTGCATCTAGATGTACAAAATTATCTAACTACGAATGTGACTAAAAAAAACACTGAAAAGGGAAATAAGAAAACAGATTGGTCATTAGTCTGAAAACAAAAACCTATCAACCATTAAGTTTATATAATTGTCTTGAACAGACTTTAAAATTTTATCATGCATTTGTCATATCCCTTGTGTTTAGGAGCTGCTAAACCAGAGACAATGTCACAGTTTCAGAGTTCCTTTAAATCAAGGCTAAAAACCCACATGGTTTGTGTTGCTTTTGAACAATAATAAACCATAATAAGTGTAACATATTTCAACTTTCAGTGAGGAAACTGCAAACAGTTTCCATTAAGAAAATGGTAAAGACTGATCTATGAGCTCTAGATCTTTCTGCTTTGCAGGACTTGACTGTAGTCCAGTGGGCTAAAGTCTTTTTTTATTAAGTAAATTACAATTCTTTTAGTTAACTAGGTGTGGATAGCGTGATAAAGGTACTGATTTCACTTTCTAACAAGAAATTTGAACCTGCCCAAACTGACAAAAGTACAGATATCTGGTTTAATGACCATGGGGTGACTGTTCTTGATTAAGCAGCACACCAGACGGACCTAATCCCCACTGAGAAAATATGGGCTATAGTCAACAGAAAGTTGAGACACCAAAAGCTCAACAATGAAGACGCAAGAAGATGCTATTAAAAGTCAGCTTTCATTACACTTGAGCTGGGCCACAGGCTTATCACTTCCATGCCATGATGCATTGATGCAAAAATTTATTCAAAAAGAAGCCCTGATCACAAGGATTTAGTTAGAAAGTATATTAATATACTGGTCAACATTTCTGTAATAAAAATCGGGTTTTAATTGGTGAACCAGTATCAACATTTTTGGCTTTTAGCTCTAAACGATAGCTGTCAAAATTGAAAAAAACAAAGTACACACCTTCATCTGAATCCCTATACTACCCTATTAATGAAATAAACTCACCTTAAAATTCTACCAAAATGTATTAAGATGAATCTATGTAGCTATAGATACATCTATAGTTGTTCGTGAACATTTTTAAGTGAGTGTATGTCAGGCTGGACATTTTTTAAAAACATTTTTAAGGATGTACAGATCCTGTGGATTTATATCTAGCACAGTGACCTGCCACATTTGTGTATTTCGCACTGTACTTTAAGTATTGTAAAGATAGAGCAGGAAGATAGAGCACATAACACCAGTTTTAAAGTCCCTCCACTGGCTCCCTGTAGCTCAAAGAATAGACTTTAAAACACTGTTGTTAGTTTATAAATCACTGAACGGCTTAGCACCACAATACATTAAAGATCTGCTGTTGTTGTATCAACCTTCCAGACCTCTCAGGTCTTCCGGTTCTGGTCTGCTCTGCATTCCCAGAACCAGAACCAAACGAGGAGAAGCAGCTTTCAGCATCTATGCACCACAAATTTGGAACAAACTTCCAGAAAACTGTAAAACAGCTGAAACACTGACTTCTTTTAAATCTCAACTAAAAACCCACCTGTTTAGAATTGTATTTGAAATGTAATCAATTACAAATTTATTGATGGAACTTGACTTAATGCTTTGTTTTGATTATTGATTCTATGTTGCATTGTGTTTCTGTGTTTGTAATGATGTGAAGCACTTTGAAATGCCTTGCTGCTGAAATGTGCTATACAAATAAAATTTGATTGATTGATTGATTGATTGATTGTAGGTACTAATCTTATCCATACATCAAAGTACAGCTGCTGCTGTTATGGTTACAAGTTCTGAAGAGAACACTGATACACCTGATTAATGATTTTGACAATGATGACTGTGAGAGCTTTGAAAAACTGGACTTTCAGACCATCTGTAGGAGACTGGATGGATCCCGTACTTCAGTGCCTCTGGAATAAAGCTTTACAGTTCCTCCTACAGCCTTTTTAAAAAAAAAAATCCAGTCAGTCTTCTCATAAAAATATAATACACCACCTTAGATTAGGTCAGCCCGCTAATCTCCCTGATGAGAAAGTGTTATGTGAACAATATTTTTTATGAACAATAACACTTGGAAGAGAAATAGCTTCAATTAGTCAGAATTACTTATGTAAGTGTCACGAGTGCAGTTAAAAAAAAAAGAGGTAAAATAAAGATACAAATGATAAAATATTCTAGATGATTCAGCTCTCATTTGTCACCCAAAGCCTACACCAAACCTGACACAACCTATGCAGACTTTGGCCACAACATTGTCAGACATGTGCGACATTAGAACAACAGTTCATCGTACAGTTTTGCCATCTTTGTCACTCTATACAATCTTTGTCACTCTATATACCCTTGTGGCTTTCACAACTTTTTTTTAATTACAAGGTTAACATGTACAACTATTTTTCATCAAACAATTTTAAATTATGTTGGTAAAGTCCGACTGTATGATTTGTTTTCGCAAATAGAGAAATGGTTTTGACTTTTTAAAATGCCAAACCAAACCACCAATTGTAACTTAGATGTTTACAAAACAAACTTTTAGCCTAAAAAGCACTTAAGTGATGTGACATATTACCAAAATGTTCCTACAGCCTTCTGGCAGTAAACAATGAATCATGTTGCAAATACCTTAGTTTGATTTTACTCTGCTCCAGTAGAAAGTTGCAGAGAAACTCCAGGGATTTTTTGCCTTTTCCACACAGGCCCCAAAGGCTGTCAGTCATCCTGACAGACATGTCCTTTCAGAGTCCGAATATGCACCAGACAGGTTCCCAAGATGAAAGCTGACAAATCAAATCAAAAAACGGACAGAAATTAGTCTCTCCAGCTTGAGAAGTGCCAGTCACAGTGATTGGCAAGCCATGCAGGTGACTCCTTGCTGAGCAAAAGTAGGGATGTCTGCTTTAGCTCCTGCTTGCTTGGATTGAAAATGTCAGCCAATTTCCTGTTTGATTTTCTAAATGAATCCACTTCTATGTTTAGAAAAAAAAACCTCGATACTGGAGCCAGACTTCAATTCAGGGAAACAATGTGTTCTGATTTTAGTAATGAGGACAAATGCTCTTTGTTGTTACAGCTGAATTAACCTTTTGCCATTATGACCGGTACTTAATTATAACCACAACAAGTGAAATTATTTGTTTCTAAAATTAAGACACTAAATCGGGTTTATTCTGTTCACCTAAAGTTCATTTCATACACCTCAGAGAAGTGTGAAGGAGCTGTGGCCTTTGCAGATTTAGCAGCAGACCTGGAGTAATAATTGGGGTGCGAGTGTGTAAATTAAGACCACTGTCTGCACTCTGCTTGAACAAATTCTGTTTCACCTATGCCACTTTTTGGAAAAAGGTTATATTCTTCTACTTCTTCATCTATACCTGTTGAATTATCTTATTTTTCCTTTTCCCCTCCACTGAGTTTGTTTAATGAAGGTGCACTAATATACAAGACATACATCTGCATCAGTGCTCATACTTTAATCTAGTACTTTAACCTAGTACAAAAAAAATTGACCATGACTTATGCTAATCATATTGCTAAAAATGAACCCTTATTAGACCACTTTTTAAAAAATTTTATTTGACATTTACTGCTTAAGTAGTAGTTTCTCTTTTTGACCAGACAGATATCTGCTGATGAATGTCTCAAAGTCATTGGTGATGGTGTTGGACTCTCGCCCTGTCTCAGATTCTTCCAAGAGGACTGCCTTCATATTTCTTATAGAGGGACAGGGTCTTATTGTTTCAGGTGTGTCAAAAGCTCCTGAATTCAAATTGGGCTTTTTGTATCATACGTCTGTTAATATCTACAGTGTTGAAATCCTGCATGCGAGGTAAATAAAGCAATTTTGAAATATCTCACTTGTGCCACTTGTGGGATAGAAGTTAAGTGGATGTCCATGTTAGTGTTCACAGTTACACTTCCCATGAGCCTAACTATCTCACCTGCTTGAGAGGCATGCATTTTAAATATGGACATAGCACAATATGTACAGCACCATATTCAGACATATTTAAATCTGTGTATGCAAATTTCAGACTTGCATATCAGTATTTGGGTGTCAGTAAAAATCTTGTCTAAGCTTCACTGCAAAAGAGAAGAGATATTGCAGATGTGTTACCTACATGATAAACAGATCATGAACTTGCCCTCGTCATACAGGGCATCCTGGTGCCATGTGCCTCATGGGATACACACTCTTTTCAATCTGTCCCTCAGGATCTGAACAGGTGCTGGGATAACCAAAGGCTGCATACAAGCACATTGCCGTGCAATAAGAAGGTGCAAGTTCAAATCTTGGCCAGAGGCCCTTCTGCGTGGAGTTTCTAGATTCTTATCATGCATGTGAGGGTTCTCTTGTCCAAAATCATAATTAATGGCTGTATTGTTCTGTATTGCTTTCTGCCAACTTCACCAAGGAGTACCCAGCCTCTCACCTAATCACGGCTACATAGACACCAGCCTAATTGCGAAACTACAAGGATAAGTTAGTGTACAGAGCGGACGGATGGATCATTTATATATATATATATATATATATATATATATATATATATATATATACTGTATATATATATATATAAACATCAATAAATAAAAGATAAAAGCTTTTATGAAGGCTGAGACTGTTACATTGCATGCCAGTCTGATGATCAGATCAGTATACAGCTTCATGTTTAAGTTAAATATAAAATCCTGATTATTCTTTCGTGATTCTGTGTAGCTCCAAGACAATATCCCTTCACATCTCTTAAAACTGAATAAGTTTAGAACTGCAATGAATGGCAGAAAAATGTTTGTTATTGGTTGGTAACAAATTTGGTCATTGACTAATTTAATCTACATTTTGATGCCTGATCTGCCTTGTTCTGGCATCTTGTTGAAGTTGTTTTTGCAGCCCTACATTGGTGTGTCGGAATACATATCTGTTTATTTTGAGAGGCAGTTGCATAAAGTTGCACCCTGATCTTTTATTCCATATTAACTCTACAGTGATTGAGGCTGAAAAGTTAGATGATGCACGAAAATGGGGTGAATCAAAGGGCCATGTTGATAATCATAAAAGACAACAACGGACTAAATGGACAGCGTGAAATGACAGAACTTTTTCAACCCCCTGATGAAGTTTCCTGGCAGGGGGGTGAGGACAGCCTTCTCTCCCTCATGTTAGCAAGAAGCTTATCTAATGATCCACAAATCCCCCTACAGTGATCATGACAGACCACAGCCTTCAGATGCTTTCATGTGCTAATCCTTAAAACATGCTTGAAAGAAACAAAACATTTCATGATGATGGGGCCGAGTTAACTTTTCCCTTTCATAATCCAACTAAGAGTGTGTGTGGGGGTGAGTGTGTGTGTGTGTGTGGATGGTCAGAACAGCTTGACACGAGTTGGGTTCTAGCTAGGCCCATGGCAGAGTACAAAATGAAGTCATGCTGAAGGAAGAGAAGTGTATGTCAAACTCATTTTGCTCTCTGTCTAATGCTGTCTAGGCCTGTGTGGAGTGCAGTGACACCCAAACAGCTTTACATGAGCACTGATGTGTTATGCCATTTGCCGTTTGCCTCATTCATAACTCATGGAAGTACTCATGGTAATGGGCCAGGTCTTTTTAGCAAAACATAATGAAACGTGATCAGCGAATGGAATCTCAGTGCTTGCTGGCGTTTCTGTCTCTGTAAATAGACTTAAGTAAATCAACTGTTTAAAATCCTTCATCTTGCTGCAAGTGACTAACGTTTTGAAGTGAATTTCAAATTGTCATGTGGATTCCAGCTCTAAAACATTAATCGATCTTCTTCACATGTACGGGATGCTAAACATGAAGTACTAATTTTGGAAGCTAGCCACTAACCAATGATATGTAAAGGTTTTGCAAGTGAGACGGAACAACATTGCAAAAAACGTTGGCAATCAGATGGATGGATGGATGGTAGGGATAAATCTATATGTGATGCTTTGCAATCAACTATTAAAAAAACCCCCAATAGAATAAAATAAAATTTGTGATAGCTATTTGACTAAGTTTAAAGACATTTTAGGGGAAGGACTACTTTTGCAAGGCAGTGTGAAGATATATTTTACATTGTGGCAGGTTGCAGTATCTTTCTTTGAAAAGCCATGTAAATCCATTAAGACATCCATTGCTGTCTATTTATTTTCATTTTCACTTTAAGAAAATGAAAGGTGTATACAAATATACACCTAATTTAATGTTTAGATTAGGTGTATGTAAATAGTGCTTCAGGTTAGTTATATTGAGTGATACAGGAGTGAGTTATATGCAGTATAACTCTACATGGGAGAACAAGGTCCACAGACTCACTATGTCATACTTTCATTCATAAAGTCTTGCCACAAAACCCTATTTACATACTGGATTCTAACGATGAATTATAAGCAGTCAAATCATTTTGGACTAATATTTGAATGCTCCTCTTGTAAACCTAACACAAATCAACATCTTCCTTATAAACTAGGTTTAAAAACAGAATGGCAAGAGCCAGCTGAGGTTTTGCCACCACACTATTTTTTTTATTGGTAACAACAATGCATTTCAACCTTCTCATGCTCACTCAAAGCTATTGTTTCTGGAAGCATAAAGTTGTATTTCATAGCTCTCCAGCGTCACAGTTACTTAGACACTGACCTCATTGCAGCTCTTTATGTTTACAAGCCTCCTCACGAACAACGTTTTACTGCTCACTTTATTTACTGCACCTACAGCGGGTTTAATGTATGTTGTCTCATAAAAACACACAGTAAAAGAAGCTGCACATTTACAGCTACTCTGTACTTGCTATTTAGTCTTATGACTGACAGAAAAAGATCGCACAATGAAATAAAAGCTCAGGCTTTAGAATAAAAATAACATGCATACTATTTATTTTTAGTGCATAGTATATGCAAAATAAAACTTTACCGTTGCAAATGTTTTTTTACCCCATTCAATATATAGTAACTCAAATATTACTATATTTAAAGCAAGGTGAAAAAAGCTGGTTTTACCTTTTATTTTCATATGGAGATAAAGGGAGTATCGATGACACCACTGCAATTTAGGAAATATAAATTAAATCCACTGACATTTTGTCAGTTTAAATAAAGATGAAAAAATCCCCAAAAAGACAGTTGTCATCAGTATTTTATCTACTTAGGGGGAATAAAAAAAGTCAGCCATCAGCACTATTGAAAGACCAACTAGTGTGAAAATCCTTCGTCCTTTACTAATCAAAATTTCCATTTCCCATCATTTGGATGTTCTTGATGCGTGATAGCTCGTGCTTTTATCACAGGTGCAGGTTTAATGTGAAGTGATGCATGGAAATTAAAAAGGTGGCCTATGTCTACCTGTCAATCAATCGTTTATTCAGACGCGAAGATTTTCTGCTTTGGCTCTGACAAGAGTGAGCCCGTTTGATCCAGGCTTTTCAAAGAGGAATGGAAAAAAAAATGGCTATTAAAAATCATTTGCCTCTCACCAAGACTTTTAAGCTGTTATGCTATCTTGACAAGACACAGTCATGATTGGGTTAATACAGAATCTACCTAGGTAATCTTTTTATTTTTACAACTCACTTTGATTGCAAGTTTGATTTTTCTTTATCCAATTAAAAGTTGTTCAGGGAAGGAAGTTAAGGTTTAACTTGGGTAAGTAAAGATTCATTTGTATATGGTATGATAAAATGCAACTTATGAGGCGTCGCCTAGTGTTGCGGTAGAGCAGGCGCCCAATATGCAGCGGCTACAGTCCTCAACTCGGCCACCCTGGGTTCGATTCCCCACCTTGAGACCATTGCCACATGTCTTCCTCTTTTCACTCTCTGTCAATCTCCTGTTTGGTAACTGTCAAAGACCAATAGTGCCAAAAAAATCTGATTAAATCTTACCAGGAGTTTAGAGTTAAAAAAGTAACAAAATAGTGTGTTTCCAACAAAGATCGGTTTTAAAATGATGATTTATTTTTATTATTATTAAAAAAAAGAAACATAATCATCCCTGGCTGCAACAAACTTTCATCTAGCATTTGCAATAACTGGCAATAAGTCATTCACATTACTGTAAAGGAATTATGGTTTTATTTCAGCCTAACTGGAAAGTTTTTGAATATGAAAGGTCTTTCCAACAATGTCTTTCTCAAATGTCCAGATTTCTTTTAGTCCAGATTTCATCTAAGCCACAGAAAAACACATCACAGCTGTGATGTCGTTTCTTTGCAGTGGATGATCCCTTTTATAAGCTTATAGATGTCATGGAATCCTTCACATTTGTGAAACATTTGTTTTAAAATGTCTTTATTTTGGGTAATAGTTTGTTGCTGTTGGATATATTTTAGCCTACTTCATGTTGTTAAACATTTTCTCCTTAAGTGATTTATTGGTTTTGCACAACAGGCAGCAGTCAGGCTGGTCAAACTGAACCAAAAATGTAATTAACGACAGAGAATGCATTTTTAAAATAAGGTTAACAAATAGTTTCACACAGGACCAGGTTGGTTTGGACAATGATTTTCCCTTGATAAATCATGTCATCATTGGAAAAGCATTATTTTCTAATGATTATTTCATTGGAAAATAATCATTGTATATTAATGATGGCACCTGTGGCCATCATTAGTATACAAATAAAGAGGGGAAATATATTTTACAGCACTGTGCTGTAAAATAGAAACATATATATATATATATATATATATATATATATATATATATATATATATATATATATATATATATATATGTTTCTATCAACCATGCCCCCTCTAACTGCTGATGATCCATTTCGAAGTCACAACAACATTATTTCATTTAACTCAACCTAATTGCTTGGATAGATATTTAAATGAGGTTTAAATGACTAGCGACAGATTAATGAGGACACTAATCACATGATGAGTAGGTTTTGTCTTCTTTCCATGTTAAATTTCCCTTCTGTGGGGCCCACTGAATATGTTTATAACATGGAGTGTCGACAGTACCCTGTGGTACCAGCTGCCAACAACTCCACTGTGCCCTGGGCAAGAAAAATGTTAATTGGGTTTTTATTGTGCAATTTTGCAGGCCACTATCTGTAAATATCACTTAACATCAGTAGGGTAAACCAAGCAAAGTGGCATCTGTGACCCCAGTTTGGCCTCGACATACATGTTATGGGTACACCTAAGTTTAATCAGCAAAATTAAATTCAATATAAATGTTTTCTTTTAATTCAAGTAGTACTGATGTTGGCAAAACACAGCTTTACCTGACAAATCGACCAAAACAAAATAATAAAGACAATAACATTATATTAATGCCACACATTTAAAATAAATCCATCTACACAAAAATTGGTCACCTCCTGATTTTCTGCTGTTAGACCTAATAAAGTATTTTATATATGCAGACAGACATGCATTATTTTGACAGTAATGAGCTGAAGTGACCCATCAACAGAAACAACTGTTCGTCTCCAAGAGACAACCTCTGTTCCTCATTGCTGTACATTAAGTCCTTAAAACACTTCCAGGAATCCCATTAATCCCATCTCAATGCATAAAATTTCCATTTAATTTGGATGCAGAATTTTAGATGACCAGCAGAGCACCAAAAAACCCTCATTATTTCATATTCAATCAATCACTCATCGGCGAGCGCCCGTGTTACGCCAGGTTTGGTAGGGTGCGGCTTCATCTTGATTATGGAGATTGGCGTTAAAAACAACACAGGCCTTCGCGCATGGCTGTTCTTAAACACAATGGAATTTCATTACTATTGACAAGCTGCATTATAATGTACTTATGCATCTTACTCATCTTTACCAGGTTTGAGTCAAACGCTGGAGGCACCGTAAGCCATTTACAATGTCACCTCATCTTGAATGCTGGAGCAAAACACAAGACTGGAAAAAAATTCCCATTTTTGTTCATTTGAAGGGATTATAATCTTTAATGTATAATAAATCCATGGAAGTGTGATTTTATTGAATAAGATACATGAAAACAATATTAGAAGGTATATCTTAGAAGAAAAGTATCACTGCAGCCTTTACTATATTTCCAGATTTATTAAGAAGAAAAGTCCACCTTGTTGATTGGCAAGGAAGGTCTTTCCAGATTTGCATCAAAAAGTGCATTGTACTAAACTGGAATATGAAAGCATAGTTTTGTTTACTGTTAATTTTGATGATTTAGTTTTATATCAATTAGAAATAACACATAACTCAATTTTGAATTTTCATTACCTGTACGCCAAAATAATTAAATTGAATAGAAATAATTGTTTGAAACACATCAGTCTATGTCTATTGAATCTGTACATAACTTTCACTGTATGCACCGAAAAACTGAAACAGGTCAACTTTTCATTGGGATCCTAATTTATCAAGATGCAAATATACAGTTAAGAAATAACAGAACGCAAACAAGTTACCACTAGCCGGTCCTAAAGTGTGAATATAGAATTTTTATAAAGCAAATACAATATTGGGATTGCTGAGCAAGAGACCAGCTTTAACAATCAACAATTATAACCTATACTGAAGTCAATACCTGCATCAGAGAAGCACTGCTGTCACGTCACACAAGTCTTTGGGGAGGGGGATTGTATGTCTTAGTGACAAACTTTTCCAATTTCACTGTCAATTTCCTGGGTAATTACTAGTGCCTTTGATGGACTTTTTATGACACCGGTTCCTCTCCTGTGAGACGCTATATGTCCTTTGCTGTGAGTGGTAAGAAGAGCAGTTTCATACTTCTGACATCAACTCCTACCTCCCATAAGTGGACCGTGTCATCAGTGGTGACCCCTGTGGTGATCTCTCAGTAAAATGAGTCTGGGCAAAGATGCCAGCTGTACTTTATCTGCACCACTAGGCTCAGGATGGGTCGACTGGGCTGACCTTTTATTATTATTATTATTTTCGTCTGTGTCTAAAAAGTCCAGGAAACACACATGACAGTTCAAAGACTCACAAGCTGTCAGCCTGTTCAGTAAAATGAGCAGTGATGATACGGAACAGATAAAAAGAAGCCCTGAAACAAGTTAATATTTCCACATCAGCTGCCTTGACAAATCAGCCAATGAGAAAAGGGCAAGCGTTCAGGGCTTATTCACTGAATGGCACTCCGTCTAAGGAGATCAGAACACCAAGCACATCTCCAGCGAGATCGACAGGCCGACAAACGGATGAGCCCACAGGCCAAGGGTTACAGATCATTAAAAGCCATCTATCAACGGCTTTCAAGGCCTCTAATTCCCCCCAAATCGAATATTTCCATGTAAATATGTCAAAACAGGAATGAAATTAGCATGCTACTTTATTGAGTGTGATAAAATCTGAAAAGCCCCACTGCACATAATTACATACTTGTCAGAGCCATAAAAATTAGCTTTATTATCAATGGAATGGTTTTGTACAACTTCATTTAGGTCCGATATCTTCCAGATGGGGCTGCTCTCTGCACTTGAGCAGTTTTTATGCAGCCACCCTCCAACCTCACCCCACCCGCACTTACACACACACACATATGCATACAGTTTGTCTCTTTTACTCTTATTCCCACACTGAGCTGGCACATTAAAAAATATCAAAAAGTTTCAAGAGAGGACCTGTATTAAGTAGCAGAAGACTTTAATCTTAAGAAAGAAATTGCATACAAATCAAATGATTCGTTCTGAAAGAAGATGAGACAGTTGCTTCTTTATGAATCTTCAACAAGTAGAACTATTTCAATATATTCTCTAATTTGCTCTAACTTGTCATAGCCAGCTAGTTTCTGTAGCCTTACACTGTTCTTCTCTCTCTGACTGCCTCTGTGATGCTTCTCTAGCTTGTCAGTCACACGCACTAACAGTTTTACTCCCATCTTTTATTTAGCTTTTAATTATTTGTTGCTGTTGTTCCATCTTTCCCAAGCTCCATTATCATACCAATTATCATCTAAGGCACACATCTTGATTTCCACTCATATCGCATCTACATCAAGACGATAATGCAACCTTATTACTAAATCATTTACTGAACAACTTGAACTAAAGGGGGGTGATTAATTTTTAAAACAGAACCTTTCTCTAGTGGCAGTTTCTGCTAAATCCTTTAGTAGATTTAGCTTTGCAAAATTTTTGTCTCAAGTTTTTCAGTAAAACCGGGTTGTTTATGTAGAAATGGTGCTTAATATCAGCACAGATTTCTGTGCTGATATCTTGGGCTTTCATGGCCAAGTCCAGTCCTCGTATGCAGTCATTCTGCAACTTTTAGATGCATCCCTGCTCCAACACACCTAAATCAGATGGCTGAATTCCCTCATCAGTAATAATTCAGCTCTGCAGAGGCCTGGTAGTGAACATTCATTTGATTCAGGTGTGAAGAGACACATCTAAAGGTGGCATAATGGTAACTCTCCAGGACCGGGCGTGGCAACATATTCTCTATGGTACTTATAGTGAACCCATACCATTACTACAGTATTGCATATTCTAGTCGTAAGTAAACTGACTGAATTTATGCAGCACTTTTTTGTAGACATAGCAACCGCTCAGAGAAATTTAAACTACAGTCACATTTACCCAATTGCATTCACAAACACACTCACATTAGTTGCCAGTAGGCAACTTGGGGTTAAGGTCGTAATGTAGCCAGAGAAAACTGGAATTGAACTCAGAACTTTCATATTCTAAGATGAATGTTCTTACTTCCTACTGAGGAACAGAGTAGTCCATAAGTAAAACAAAAATTAAAAAGGAGGACTCAGAATTAGGTGGATGCACATGAACCAGGAACAGATTGAGAAAGAAGTCAGATTAGCATTTGTCAACCCGGTAAGAAGGAGCCAATATATTTGCGCTTCATGTAGGAGTGAAAGGCTGGTGCCTTCTACATTAGACTGTAAAGTTATGTGTGATTTGTGTACAAAACTACAGGTTTACGGACAAACTGTGTGTGAGTGTGTGAATTGCATTGACAGCCATTGTTTTCAAATAATACTATGAGTAGACTTGGTGTCCAACTTAGTGTTATTTTATATTACCATAAATCTCCAGTAGGCAGATGTTATAACTTACAGTTATTATGTAACACATTGCTTTGGTGAAATGAATGATTTATTGCTGGTAGGTAACCAGAGGAATAACATGTAAAATTCTGTTTTTCATGCTTTAAAGGTACCACTTTGATGGGGAGCCTTTTATTTGACATGGATATATGGTCTTACTATGGGTATAACTGAATAGATATATAAACAGTAAATTATATATCTCCAGTAGTATTTCTTTGATATCCACTTTCACTTCGAGATGGGAATTGTGATACGTGGCCGTCTCTTTTGTGATAAAAATCTCAAAGTAGTGAAAGAGCATATAATATTTTTATTCACTTCCTTATGTTGCTGCACTTTATTTTAATTTCTGAAACAAGAGATCATGCAAATCTATATTCTGGCATGTCGTGTATACAGCATTTTGTATAAAAAAAAATTGTGTTCGGCCACCCTGGCCAAAAATGCCAGGGAAAAGTTATGGTCCTAGTCCTTGATCTTGAGCGATCGTTCATATCGCAGATGTTTAGAGAATTACCCCTGTGGCAGCGAGGCCATTTAAGAAATACTGCCTCTTGCAAAAAGAGTATTTGAAAAAAAATATCTCTCATTACTCGAATAAAAGACACAAACAACAGCAGCTGAGAAATAGTGATTAGAAAATGTTAAAGCATCTCTCAGGTTGCTTTCCTGTGGCATTCAAAAAGCTATTCTGTTGCTTTAACTCTTTTTAATGAACATACTAATTATGTTTCGACTCTTAAGGGGGGCCTTTCAGGTTGTTTGTGAGTACGAAGAGCCTTTTAAAACGAACCCTCCCTTCTAATATCCATGCTTTAATATGTCCCTTGTGTGCTGTGATGCCTTTTTTAAAAGCTCTCGGCTTGCCGCAAGTAATATAGCAGAAGTTTCACATAAAGTGGACCATTTTAGGGTCAGGTTTCAAATTAAGCGATTAATGGCTGTCAAGACTTTTATGGGCCAACTACTGAAAATGTAAAGGCTCTTCAAATTGCAGAGCATCTACTGTACTGTGCAATCTCAAGCCACTCTTCATGTCTTTAAAAAGGAAGCAAAATGTTCTTGTACTATTTTCAGGTACTCTAACCTCCAATATGAAGAAATTTACATCATATTACACCACGTGCAATAAGTTTTAAAAATATTCGTATCCCTTGCACATCTTGTGATGTTACAACTACAATCTTAAATGTGTTTTCTTGAAATTTTACGATTGTGTAGTCAAAGGAAAACAAACCCTGAAAAGTGCAGAACGTATTTATATTTCCAGCCACCTTCACTCTAATACCAATACATTCCAGTATTGTTCCAGTATTACAGGCTGTCTTATACAAGTCACCTACTTAGTCAATAAGAGTCCATTTCAAGTCAGTGAGAAAGTTGCGGAGAAGCTTCAAACAGGTTTAGGTGATAAGTGATGATTTGAACAAGTCATGAAGTACTGAACAATTCATCCTCATAATGAAAAGAGTTGCTCAACTACAAAACCAATCAAACCATGACCACATCATTACGGGAATAGTTGGTTGAGAGTGATGTGCACGGTCACATATCTGCAACTCATAACACTGTTGGCCAAAACGTTCATCTTTGGTTCTATCTGGGTAGAACGCCTTGCACACCTGTGTCCCTGCATGGCTTTTGACTTACTGCGGATGGAACATTTTATGCCTTTCTTGAAGCAATGACTTTTTTACCCACAATTTCACGATGAATTGTGGGCTACTGTTATTAGTAGTCTTGTCGTCAGATTCTTTTACCTGAGCTACGGATCTTTGAATCTCATCCAGGTTTAACATTGGCCTCAAAGCTGCCTCCCTGATTGATACTCACCTGGCCTGGCTGGTGAGTTCATGTGAATGACCATATTGTTGCAGGTTGGGTACTTTGCCCCATCCTTTCCAGGGCTTCATGAAATCTTTAATGCTTTGCATATTGGTTTTTAACTTAATCCTCCTTTAAATTTTTACACAACTTCATTCCTGACCTGTCTGCTGTATTCTTTTCATCATACTATTGAGATTTAATCACATGCAGGTAAACACTATTTACTTATTAGGTCACTACTGAAGACAGTTGGTTGCACTTAATTTTATTTAGAGTAGACAAGCCTCACAAATAACAAAACTGATGCCAATTCCTATAAAACAATGCAGAAGATTCACACATGCATTGTCTCCACACATGCCTTGTGATGAAGTATTAAAACTGTTGTGCTTTCTTTCAGACTCGCACACACACACACATATTTGTAACAATGCAATGGGAAAAAAATGGAATCAACCAAAAAATAAATGTTAAATTCTTAATTATGATTATTTGTATGTTAATTAACCGCTGACTGAAATTTTATAATTGTGACAGCGGCAACAGAGGGATGATTATTTCTCCTCTGCATGATCACTGACTGAGGAGCCCAGGAGAATATAATTTGCATGTCATTTAAAAGAATGAGCTTTATTAAATTTGAACTGAAAAAATTAAACATCAATCCAGAAGTAGTTTCAATAAACTAACTAGTGAAGGATTTTATCAGAAATATTTTATCCTCTCTTAAGAAAACATCAACACAAAAGTCTATGATTTATAGTGTGTATGTTTTGTAGATTCAACAAAACATGCACAATAATTTTTAGGTTAAAAGAACAGAGGTTATTTTTTTGCCCATTGTTAGTTGCATTAGGAGGATCTTGAAAACATATTTACATTACAGTGGGAGGATTTGTTAACACTATCCCACAACTGTTTGTCCTTTACAGTTGCAACAACGTTCCCATACCCTACATGTATTTCAGATGACCAGTTCCCCTGACTCTTTTTCTCCCACTTGCCTAATTACCACAGAAGTATTTTTTTCAAACAGCCTTTCCATCTTTCCCGAAGGAGACCGCATGCAACTATAATTGCCTCCCTCATTAGTTATGTTTTCACAAGGCGGGATAGGGGGCAATTAATTTTATCACTTAATTTTGTCACAGATATTTCCACTGCCTCTTTCACTGACGTGTCCACCAGGACCGGGGCCATTTTTCAGGAAAATTAATTGACAAAGCGGCAGGATTTATCAACATATCACCAGATTAGGCGACAAATTGAAGCAATGAGGGAATCAATTGTGTTCTTGTCAGCAGGATACAGCCGAGCAGCCCAGAGGAGAGCCAGATGAGCCAGACCACTGTGAGAGTGACTTCTGTGTCAGGTGCTGTGATTTATGTTTTTGTTTAGACGTGGAGTATAAATCAGAATGAGTTACAAGTAGCAGTGTTACCTCCCCTTGAGAGTCAAACAATCTGCTCAACAAAGACTATTGAGCAGTCTTTGTTGAACAGTTTCTATAGAATAAGTCTTAATATGATCAAAGACATACACCACAAAAAAAATATTTGCTTCCTTTCCAATTCTGGTTGTATTCCTTGATCCATTCATTTATTTTACGTACCCAATTACTTCTGTTCTGGTTTCGCAGGAGGCAAAGGGCTGGGGCTAGCAATCAGCTGGTAGTGTCCATCCTGGACATCAAAAGCCCAGCAGAGACACAAACATCCTCGCAAAAATGCGCTCACACCAAAGGGTATGTTACAGTCATAAATAAACCTAACATGTGTTGTTGCACTGTGGGAAGAATCAAGAAAGAACAAATGCAGAACGTGCCAACTCCACACAAATGCCTCTGCAATTATTTGAAATATCTTGGTAAATAATTAGAAATTTTCACCCAGATAGGACAAAGATCCTGAAAAGCAAGTGAATAAGCATTTCAAGCATACCATATGAAGAAGCTGGTTGCTTATGTATGTCTGGGTATTTTTGCTCCACGGAAAGGATATCTAGGGAAGCTATCATAATTGTGTGATTGACTTTATGAAATCATAGTTGCCTCTGGAATCAAAGTAGACAGATTGCATAATGAAATGTGTATCCAATATTGATTAAGTGGCTGACTCAATGTGATGGATGGCCAGCTGGACAGACAGACGGATGATCTATAGGTGGATTTTTTTTCTTATTGCTTTGTGGAAAAAAAAATATATATTTATAATGTAGACAAAGTTTTGCTATGCTAATCTAACCCTGAAAAAAAAAATTTCATTGAAAAGGAGTAGACGCCAAACAAAGCAGTCAATGTTTAGGATGGCTTCCTCCAAATGGTGACACGTTTGACTCTTTAACTAGTAAGATAAAGTCAGAGTCTTGCTTGAGGAAAGTTATGATATGCAGTGTTTTACCAAAAACACTCTACATTGGAGTGCTGTAGCCGCTAAATACATCTTGAATGAACATGAAATGTTGTAATTATTACATGTGCATATTGCTTGTTGCTGTGGTTTTTATTTTCTCTTTCTGCAGATCTGAGTCAACTTGGGTGTTGACTCAGGCTCTCGCTACTCTTCTTTTTTTCTACTCCTATCTCAGCCTTTCCATTTAAACCTCTGTGACATTATGATAGAAACTTTTACTTTTCCCTCACTTATTGATGTTCTGATGTGTTTTTTGTGTAAATTAATCAATCTTCTCTAGATGCTTTGATATCATAATGTAACAGCAAAAGTTTAGAGTTAAAAAAAGTTCAGTGCCTCCATTATTCATGGTATTAAATGGTTGATCGTGCTAGTAACAGTATTCATCAGTCACACCTGGTCTCCCTCAGTTGAAATAACTAAAAGGTGAGTTGGGGGTCATAAAGGCCAGGAGGCCTTAGAGTTCAGCTACATGTACCTGAATCAGATGGAAATATTGATTTTTCTACTGCTGAACAGTTTGAGCAGGACTGTGTCCACTCTGTGATCCTGTCAGCACATGTATGGAAAAACCACTTTAGGCTGTGACCCACAAGTTCAGATACAATATTCTACTCCAACACATGACCCTGTATTTCTAAATTTCATCTTAGATTGTTTATTTGACAGTCAGTCTATCAAAAGCATCCAGCTGACCCTGCACAATCCCTCACCAACAGGAGAGGACAAACTGAGGACAAACTGGCTACAGCAGCAGCACCTCCTGCTCCATCCTCTCCACAAGGCATGCATTTCATCCTCAGGACAGGAAAGAGCATGACACACATGAGAAAATGAGGGAGAAAAAAAAAACAGCATCTAAAAGAGCAAGTAGGAGAATTGCTCGGGCGCCAGGACTGTCATGTCTGTATAAACAGGCATTGATTTTTCTGTCCAGCTCTGGCACCTCCACCATTTATTCTCAGCTTTGTGGCTGGGGCCCAGCGGGGCCAGAGAAATTCTGTTACAGTCCAGTCAGGCCCTAGAGGCCTGTGTGTGAGAATAGATTTCACCTGTAAACGAGGAGGGGGACCGGAGCCACTTAGCAAGGGCACGCTGTGTCACCAGAGGGCAAGATGGGTGAAGTCACACCAGATGGATAATGAGACACAGTGTGGATAGGGGAAAAAAAATAAAATATATTAGTAAATTTCCAAGTTGTTGTGAAAGTAGAAAGAACAGAAAGTGGTCAAAACATTGTATAAAGAAGAAGATAAGCAATGGACTTTTAAAAGCTTTAAGCTGAGTAATGGAGTTAAGCCTTACAGTTTAAAATGACAAAAAGTAAAGGTCCAGCCTGTTGGGTCAAATTCAACATTATGTGCTTGGAATTAAACTACAAACAATTTTATGGAACTCATTTGGACTTTCTTTACTTTTATATTTCCTTAAATGAGGTTGTGAGTAGTAGTTATTGGACCTCCAGTAGACAGTGTTTACTGTAAAGCAGCATAACGGAGCAAAATGGAAGACGAAGGGGAACTTCGCTAGTGGTATTTTAAAAGTAATCACATTATCTTTTAGTTTAGCAGCTGACTATGAGATGTTTGAAACTTCAAAAACATTCGCGATGGAATAATACAATGATGAAGCTATTTTAAGTATAGTGTGTGGTAGGTTCAATTAGATGGGTAACAGTTGTCCAGGAAAGAGTCAGTGAGACAAAAGGCAGCTGATGAGGATTGTGAGGAGAAATGACATCCAGATTTGATCAAGTACACAGACGGCAACTGTCATATTCCTTATGCTAAACTGCTTCTGAACCAAAGGTAGGATTAGAAGATACACTTTGTACTTTATATGGAAATCAATGGAGCAAGAACAGTAGTAAGGCTGCTTGAGGCCCAGAGAGAAGTTTACAGAGCCATTGATTATTTGTGAAGTATCAGCATGTTTTATTAATTCTGAAGGCAGCACAGCTGTCTATCAGGTAATTAGCAACACACCATACTTGATCTTCAAGCTTTTTGAAGATTTCGATTCCATTTTCCAGCTGGATTTGAAACATGCCCACATGCTTTCAAAAGTAACAATACATGTTTTGATACTTGATTGGCCAGCAAACTGACCTGAACTGAACTCCATAGAGAATCTATGAAGTGTTGTCAAGAGGAAGATGAGAGATATCAGACTTATCAATGCAGCTGAGGTAATGGCCACAATAAACGCAGCCTGGGCTTCCAGAATGCTTCAGCAGAGCAAAAGGCTCATCAAGGCACCTTGCACTGATGTAATTTCAGCAAAAGGAATATTAATGTCATAAACTGCACAGTACATGGTTATAATTGTCAGTAAGCCCACATTTTAGTGTTAAAAAAATGTAGGTTTTTGGGGTTAAATAATGCAGAAATTTGCTGAGGAACTGAATTTCAAGCTCATTAACTGCATTCTTTAGCTATAATTGTTAAAACCAACAAAAAAATGCACTTTATCTCTTTGTGTATTGATATATACAGTACAGACCAAAAGTTTGGACACACTTTCTCATTGAATTCAATGAGAAGGTGTGTCCAAACTTTTGGTCTGAACTGAGTACAGACCAAAGGATTGGACACACAGTTGTGTCCAAACTTTTGGTCTATATATATTTTTGGTATATATATACTTTTGGTGTATATATACGTATATATATATCCATCCATCCATCCTTTGTACACCCTTTGTCCCTAATGGGGTCGGGAGGGGTGCTGGTGCCTATCTCCAGCTACGTTCCGGGCGAGAGGCGGGGTACACCCTGGACAGGTTCATTTTTAAATTAAATAAGTATTTCCAAAACATCCGAATTGGAAGCTTCGTCTTCTGTTGGTCCTCCTGATATTTTTAAACCAGACCTGATGAAGGATCTTCTGAGATGTTTTGTGATGTGTTTGAGTGATTATAATGGATTTCAAAAGTTATAAATACCTATTTGACTCTTTAGATTGAGTCGCTTCAACTACATCCCACAAATGCTTTGTGTTTTGAGTGCATTTATCAGACTCTTGGATGTCTTTGCTGAGCTGTTTCTGCTCTCTGATTATTTGAAGGACCATTTGCCTAACCCTTCAGTGATTTTAATGTTGTGACTTATTAGTATGAAAGCCATATAACTATTTTTGTAGCCCAATAAGATTTGTGTCATAAAATCCCTGAATAGCTAAAGAATTTTTCTGAAAATATTTCAGCAACTGTAACTTTTTCACCCACAGCCAGAATACCCTGTTAACCTTTTGCAAAGGGTCTTAAATCATTAAAACTAGTTGGATAAAGTCTTTAAATCTCTTTTGAGCTCCAGTGTATTATATTTTAAATTAAGATGTTCCGATTCCATCTAGTAATGACTGTAACATTTTAATATATGCATTCTCCTTTTTGCAACACAAAGTACACAGAAGAATTTTATTGCAGTTTTTCTACGTGCCTCATATCTATCAAAAATAATATGCTCACAGATCATTTTAATTAATACATGTGTGGGTGTTTTGGTAGGTATTTGGTTTGATCTAATATCTCACTTTGGACTTTAGGAATGCACAGCATATTTTTATCCAAGACAAAATCTGTCATGTTTTATGCCAATACTTCTGCCCTCTGACTCATATTAGCAGGTTGCAAATGCAGTACATTTTCATTTAGAATTTAAGTTTGATGAAGTACTATTGACAAGAGTAAATTGATTTTGTTGTTAGTCTCTCCTTTCACTGTTGTCCGATTGATTAACTTGTTTTGATGCTGGACAGTTCTGTCCACAGCACTGGCTGCTCTCTCCACTTTGGGTTCATTGATATTGATGTTATATTGTGGAATAATACTTGATGAGGGAAGGCCAAATGACATAAGGCGACTTGTTTAGAATGATTAACATAATTTTTCACTTTTCTCTAACAGGTTTCCAAACATTTGTTATGGAAATATAAAATCATTCTTTTGCTCTTCTGATTTTTTTAATATAAAAATCAGAACAAATTAAAACATCTTTCTGCTCCTATGGCTTTGTAACCTTTCCCAGACTTATGGAGGAAGAAGTCAATGTCTCTCATCTGTTCTTGAATTTATCTGAATATGGGCATAAAAATTTGACGTTTGAGATCTTTTAGCCTATTTCACGTTTTCAAACAGGTTCTATTTAACTGGATTCTTGATTTTCCTTGTCTGACAGTAAACACGCCTGAGTTTGGGTAGTAAAATCGAACCTTTAGGAATTAGAAACAAGTACCAAAACCTGAGGGACAAAGACCTAAACTTTCATAAAAACAATTACAAAGTCAGCTTTCTATCATCAAGAATATATCTAGGATAAATGGACTAAAACTCATCCATGCATTTTCTTTAGTCACATTGATTACTGCAACTGTGTCTTCAATTGTCTACATTTTTTAAAATCAGTTGCAGGTGGTTAAAAAAAATCTTCTAAAGCTGCAGTTTGTATTTAATCATATACAATCCAACATCATATATCATCCAACATCAAAAAAAATGTTTTATCATCTGAAACGATTTCCAAATGCTAACCATTTGGAAATCTATTATAGGACACTGTATTTTACTAAATGCATACACAATAAGAAAAAGGGTACGTTCATGCTGCAAATTGTGAAAACATACGGAGCTTTACATCAGCGAGACCAGTAACTTGTAGGAATTTAAGACAAACTGTGTTTTTTAACTCATGTTCAGTCATAAATACACACACATGCACACACAGCAGAAAGTCAGCTGCTCTGTGAAGTTTCAGCAGAGAGTGACAGTAATGATAGTGCGTGAAGGTTAACTCCAAGAGAAACTAGGGCACTCCTGCTGAATGGGAAGCAGAGGGGCAGGTTTGAAAAGTACTTATTAGTCAAACTGGGTAATAACGGCGCCGCCTGGAAAGTATAATCAAATCACTCTTTATACCTTGTTGCAATAAAGCTTTTGAGGAGCAACCAACTCTGCAGCCTTGACAGGAGGGTTATTTTTACTGATACTTTGCCTGCCTATTGTCTTACGCTTTAGTGAAAACTCTCCCATAGAGGAAAGGAAATAAATACACAGAAAGATGAAGGGGCTGCAGAAAATATGAGACCGTACTGTAGGATGGTGGCAGGCTATTATGAACAACTTGTTTTCCTTTCTTTGCCCTCAAGTTAACAATCCAATTGTTTACTGAACACATGCAATACATAGAGTACCATGAAATTTTAATGGCATGCCAGGATTTGTAGATTTCCAGTGTTTTTTTTTTGTTATTTTTTTTTTCAGTACCACAAACTCCTAGCTGACTTCTCTATGATCCATTTGTGCTGTCTTGGAATGAGGCAACCAGTTTTAATATGATTTTATGAGATCAGATAGCTTCCTTTGATCCCCCACCACGATTCGTCTGATCTCCTGATCCGACAGACTCCGGCGTTCATATGCATATTACTGTCTAGCAATGCGGAACAGAAGAACAGGAAAATGCATGAAGAACAACAACAGTGTTCCTCTTCGAGGAAGTGTTTAACTCGATTTAATATTAAAACCTCCAGGTGTTATTGTTGTTGGTGGTCGTGTTTTGTTTTAGCTGGCACTGAGAAGTGCACATCAAGCAAATTAGTACTCGCAGCTTTGTCCTTAATTGCACATATGAGAAAAGCAGAGGCTTGAGAAAAGTTGTTGTAAACAGGGTGTAATTTTATTTTGTTTACTGCTGGTGTTTATCATAAAAATAGTTCCCTTATTGAATAATCTGGAGCATTCAGTCTTTATTAGCACATTAAAATCTCACAAGCAACCGTGCTTTCAGGGGAAACTTTAAAAGAAATCAATGAGGAAGAGCAACTTGGTTACTTTAGCTGACTTTCTAAAAAAAATGCAATACAGCAATGTCCTGAGCGCACATTTCATTTTCACATTTTAAGACAATGTTTTCCATAAGCTATGAACTTTAAGTTGTATGTTTACATACAACGTACTACAATCATCCATGCTCAAAATAAATTCTCCATGCTCGAGTTGCATCCTGCAGTTACCTTAGGGCTAACAACGTACAAGTCAGTTTGTAGACAAAAGGAATCAGCTGGAGAAGCCAGAATAAGCTCATTTCTGAAATAAAAGAATTCCAAGCAGAAAAGATTCAAATTAAGAACTTTTGTGTTCCAAGTGTTGAAGAAAAAATAAATCATGCCATATGGTTCCAAATCATTCTACAAAGCGGTTTACATGGAGCAAATTCACCCAGAAAGTAACCTTTAATGCCAGCTGCCCCTAAATAGCAGCCAGTACTTTCCTTTTAATCTGAAGCAAATCAGTCTTATGGATATTTTTTTCAGTTTTTTCTGAAGCACAGAATAGAAACACAGCGAAAATCATCACTTTAAGAAGTAAACAAAGTTCCAGAATAAAAAGCCTTTAATACATCTTTTATAAAAGAGATCAATAGAAAAAATACAGAATTTTCCTAGTGGCACCATACATCAAATCTGTGTTCAGATTGGTGGGATCTAAAAAAAAAAAAAACAACCTTATATATATATATATACATATATAGTTTCCCTATATGTCAGAGCGCCAAGTAATGAGCAAGTGATAGCATCACCTTCAGGGAGAAAGAAAGACCACAATAAAGAAAGGAGAGGCCGAAGCTGTAAATATCCTTGGGCCACAAAGTTAGGATACTAATTACACTCCTAAAGTCGGGTGCAGTAAATAATAAAATTTTAATTTCTCCTCCTCATTGTGTTTTTCTTTTTGCAGGCTGAGAGGAATATTTCACAGACATTAACAGCTTGCAAACCCAATCATGCAAGTCTCATAAAACATCAAAACCAAAATTTTATCTTACCAGATCAAGCTTTAACGTTTTCTGTAGGAGAGTAACCAACTCTGGCTAAATTGTCAAAGTTTCTTTTTGCCATAATTTTAAAAGAACACAGCCTAAAATCCCCAGTATGCATTCCAGTTTACATTAAATGCTGTAAACATGTGGTACGGTTATGTCTGCTGTGTTTCCCTAATGTTTGAAGTACCTAGTGGAACAGCTCCCATCTACTTAAATACCTTCGCAAAGACTTAAATTACGGTTTGGTCACTCCAGTTGTGAAGGGATTGTAGGTCATCATGTCGGGGGTCGGGGTAAGCAAATATTTTCCATCTTTGATCATTTTTAAAAAAAAACATGATAAAAATATCTGAAGGCCATGTTGATTTGACAGATTACAATTTGCACTCCTGAGCACTTGGTGCAGACATGTTCAACTTTCTAAAAAAAGTACAGGTAACCTAATCAATCAAAGAAAGACGTTGAGAACATTAGAGCCTACCACAGACCTGGACACCATACTCAATGCATCTCTTGGAGCTGACTGTGTGTTAAAGAGTTATTGAAGTTTAAGAGCGCATCTGTGACCATTACAGGTCACAGACCGGTGCAGCTGAACCCCTAGTGTGGAAGGAGTGCATGCTGCAGGATTTCCTCTCACTGATCCTAATCAACATCAAAGCTGCCATGAAAGTCATCTGTCTGAGGCATTTTCATGAGGTCCAAAACCTCAAAGTAGACTCTGCCTCAAGTCCCTTTCAGACATTTGATTGTACACAAGTGGATGCACAATTCAGGTCCATGCATAGCAGTAGAAAATTGTTGGACTGTGCAGATAGGCCACAGCAGGGAAATGATTCATAATTAAAGTCAATCATTTAATTTAACTGTTTACATTAATGTTACTGAGGCAGTCGTTATTTTTTGTCAATGTGAAGAAAAAGTTATTTGAATTTCCTTGGTGCGTGTTAGTTTGGGATAGTTTGGCTTGAGTATGAATGAAGATAAAATACCATTGAACATGTTATCATTTTAAAAATTGATGTGTAAAAATAGGATGACTGGATATTTGTTCACAGTCAATGAAAACATCTAGCTCAACCTCTGCTCATGGCAATCCTAACTTTTCTGTCAGTCCTCAATGATAGAATAAACTATAAGTGCTACAAGAGTGCTACTTCCATACACCCTGTCCTGCACCATCTCTTTCTACACTTCCCTCTATGACTGTACCATATTTCTACGAAGTCATTGCTGCTTTTCTACTAGCGCCTCTATAGTGTAGCTCAACTCGGCTCAAATCTACTCTACAATTGTGGTTTTCCACTATACTGACTAACAGCTCCAGTGGGTGGGGTTGTCATATAGTGGGTGGAACCAGAGTCGGAAAAGCAGAGCAATGTGATCTGTATGCAACACAAACACAATGCAACAATGGAGACAGGGAAGCTAGTTTGAACATTCAGTTCAGTCTGTGGCTTTTCGTCTTACTCAAAAAAGAAGAGAATCAGAAGAGGCTGCAGGCTGAAACATATGCCCATCATCTTCAGGCTTCATGCTTTAAAGGGAAAAACCCTTATGACCACGAGGGAATTCATGGATGGTGTGTAGAGCAATGGAAAAAGAATACAACAAGGTGACCACACCATAAAGAATACAGTGTAGCAGCACACTGTATTCTCCCCATCATCACAGACTTCAAATTCAAGTTCTAACTTGTCTATAGCCAATCTTAAATGTATAGAGATACTCATATGAATTTGACTATCTCTATAGTCATGTTAGCAATAGTAGGTATTGCTAACATGTCCATGTCTTAAAACACTGAAACTGCAAAAACCATATGGACAGATGGATATTCAAATAAACAGGTGGATGGATGGATTGACATATAATCAATCATTGATACCAAGACAAAGAGACTGGATTGCTCTGAAGAAGGCAGAGATGATCCAGGACAATTGTGGGTAGTTTTTGCTTTATGCGATTTTTAATGACTACTTACACTAAACCTGGTAACAACTAGATGGATTGGCCTGTTTTAACAACTGTAGACGGCTGCACCTGTTTTATCAGTAACAGGAGCTGCTACAAATCTGAATAAACTGAAAGGCTGTGCCACAAAACATGATAAGTGTCGTAATGAATAACAAGACTGCAACACCAAGCCAACAATTCATTCACTGCACTACAAACAATTAGTCTTTATGTTTATGATTGCTGTCATATTATACAGCATCAACATTAACGCTACGCCTGTAACAGGCTGGCCAACATGCCCAGAATTTCTCTCCTCTCCTTTTTTCTTTAGAGCTGGTAAGTCATTCATCTAGATCCACTTGTAAACAAAATCAAATAAATCAACACATTGCCCAAATATAAAAATATTTGTGTTGTGGGCAGATAATTAATGACCACAGCTGCTCTAATTAAAAGCCATCTGAGTTCCATTAATCTTGGTTGTTGAGTCCCATCGTTTCTCAAAGCGGACAGCCACGCCTTTCCCATGCAATGCCCAGTGTCCTTGGACTCATTTTTCAGGTGCTCTACAAGACTATTGTTGCTTTATTAGCACCAAGAAGAAACATGAAAATGCAATTAATAACATGTCTAAAAGATTATCACACAGAAAGTAATTTTTCTCCATTAGGTGCCATCTTTAAAATAAAATAATAATAATAAAAAATTATTTCTTGTCTAAAAATGTAAGTCAAAGACAATATCACACTTCTCCCGTTTCACAATTTCATAAGAGATGGGTGGACTAATTGGGGCCTTGTCTGTAGAAATGTTCTGGTCTGTCACGGTGAAAAAGAGCGGAGCCAACAAAGAACTTCTTGATTTATGTATCCCTCAACATTCCCACTTCAGTCTGAAAGTTTTCTGGGCTTGTCCGAAGGAGAAGGTTTAAGGGACAGGTAGGAAACCTCGTCTGGCCTGAGAAATTCTTGAGGTTGCCCAGGAGTGCTGCTTGGCAGAGTGGGTTTCTGGGTTACTCATCTGTTAACCCCAAGATCGGATTTAAGATAAACGGCAGAGAACAGATGGATCAATGTTCTTTTTGGCATAAAATTAAATACTCTGGGTGCTGTAGTGTGGTGTAACAGTAGAGCACACGACCCATGTACAGAGGCCTTGGTCCTCTATGTGGCTGTCACAGGTTTGAGTCTTGACCCGCTGACCCTCTCTCATGTCCTACATTTCTGTCAATTCACTTTCAAAAAAAGACTACTATAGCCAAAAAATCCTTTAAAACTGCATTTTAAAATTTTTGATTCCATTAGAGTTTCAGAACATACATTGCATAAATAGATTTTTACAAACATGACTTCTCATGTTAACTTTGAGATTAATTTGACCAGTTTGACTTCTCTGCAACTTGCAAAACATAAGTGCAAAGTCTACTGCAATGCACTTAGAGAAGGTGTTATAAACTGTACATGACGGGGCGATGGCAGTGAAGGAGGTGGATTGCTGGTTTGATTCCTGATCCGCTGACCCTTGACGTCTTTGGGCAAGACACTTCTCCAGCCTTGCCTGCCAGTGTTGGTCAGAAGGGCCAAGGGCCCAAAATTGTACCCACGCTTCTGTCAGACTGCCCCGGCGCAGATGTAGCTACAATCCAGTAGCTTACCATCATCAGCATGTGGAAGTGCCCTTTGAGATTTCAATTCAATACATAAAGAGCATTATAAATATATATATACAGTATTTTAGACACTAACATTTTCATTTGCAGCGTAATGGGCAGTGGAGCAGCAGGAGGTATGAGAGGTGCTGGAACCTTTCCCAGCAGTCAACTGGCAAAAAACAGGACACTATCAATTGCAGAGCCAATGTAGAAGCAAATAAGAATGTGGGAATGTACTGGCCAATTAAACTAACATTCATGTTTTCAGACTGTGGGAGGAAACTGGAATATCTAGAGAAAAAACCACATGCTTGAGGAGAACATGCAGACTTCACATAGAAAGGCCTCAGTTGGGAAACATACAGATTACATACCTACCTGGTTGACTTTTTTCCTATTTTAAATTTTAACAGAAAAGAAAATGCATCTTAAGACTTTGTGACATCTGCAGTAAGATTTTGAGGAATTACAAGCGATATTCTATGATGTTACGCAACTCCATATTAAACACTTTAACTTAAACAGCAAAAAGTACGGTACAAAACATAAGGTTGTTTGAACTGAAAACTTTAGTCACCACAGGCAGTTTCAACACTACCTCTGAATTTTCTTCCAACCCACTTTTTCCCCTTGGTTTCTTAATTATTCATTTATTCATATGTTCTGCGCAGTATATAAAACTGGTGACTGTAATCACAGGGGCAAAGGCGATTAAGGCCTAATGTGGGTAATGTTTGCCTAATCAAAGTTTTATGGACGGCAATAACTTTGAAATAACATTTTTTTAATTATCCTTTAATTTGAGACAAGATATTGGTGCAATCTTTCACAGCAAGCAAGACCAAAACAACAACAACTCCCGAGGGCATTGGTATGGTTTACACATTAAAGGTAAGAGGCGAGGCAGACTAACGGACACCCCCCTCGCATACACTTTTTTAAAAGAACATACCTTTACACTTTAGTATGGTATGGTAAATTTAAAAAATATATTAGAATATTTTTTTTAGCATACCATATTTTATTCTTTAAAAAAAATTACTAATTTCCATTTGGACAGGAAATAAGTATTGCCTACTATATTAAGCATGCAACATATGCTGTTATTATTAGTTCTTTGATCATCAAGCTAGAAAAATCAATTTAATTTCATAGACTAAAATATATGCATATAAGGTAAGTAAAATATATATAATGGCAAAATGTTTGAGATAAAACAAATACCACATTATTTTTATTTTGACTTGATAAATTTATTGTTCCTTTCTAGGCAAAAGTCACATTTTCTCTCAACTCTGTTGATGAATGAATACAGTATTTAGTCTCTTTACTTAAAACCCACCACCCAGGCTCAGACATTTGAGCGAGTTTATTAGTTCAAAAGGATTATTATTCTAATGTGAAAATGGAACTAATGGTGTGCCAGATGCGTTTTTGCACAATTATCTGTGAAAACAAGTCTCAAGACAAGTCATGTGTTATTATTTGGTCATTTTTCAGAGACCCTTCAAAATTGCCCAATTATGTTCTATTAAGGCAAGGCCAGCCCTGTCAATCAATGAAGCACCATTTGCTCTTGCCTTCAAAGAAGGACCACTCAAGACTTAATGGCTCTCAGAAGTTCGCAAAGCAGCAGAAAGAAAAAGTTTCTCTGACAAATGACGCTTGTTGTTTTTCCCTCAAGAATGTCTTTGTAAGTCAGCATTTTTTTAAAAAATATGTCACGAAAATGACAGGAGCATTCATTTGAATAAAAACTACAAATAATTGAAGACATTTGGAATTGTTAACTCAAAATCTGGACACTCACAACCAGAAACAAAAACACAAAGATGATTCACTTCCAAACTGAATTTTAGTTAAAGACACAAATCTAGGAGATTTGTTGTATTTGATGCATATATCTTTGCCAAAGGTCTAACCACAGATTTATATTTGCAACTACCAACCTTTTGAACTCCATAGGTATTTACTTAAACTGCAGCAAGAAAGCTTGTAACATAAGGCTGCACCTATTTTTGGATTTCTGCCTTACAGGACTTAAATCTCTTTAAACATCACTCGTGACATGAAATCTGTTGTGCCCAAAAGTCATTTCATCTCATGCTGTTCTCAGTTTACTAAAACTTGTGCTAGGTCAGCTCCAAACACATGCATCGCCACTGGGATTTTTTTTGGCAACCCAGTTGTCACATTTGAGCAAAACATCTGTTGTTCTACCGGCCTGGCCAAACCCATTCTGTCGCAGCGTATTAAGGAAACAGGAAACAGCATTAAGCCTAAATTTGACACCATTGCCTTATTGGGTTTTGCCATCGGCACACATTTACATCCTCAAAAACTCACAAGATATCATGAAAGTATTTCAATGAACAATACACTAAACAATTTGTGTAAATCGAAGATATTTATGTTTCTGTAATGTCAGAGCTAAGACTCGAAATATATCAGGTGAATTAAAAGAGGAATGAATGCAATAAAAAAAAGTATGTGATGTGATTTGATACTGCAGTTAAGTTCATTTCCATGCGTCTACTCTGTTTTTCCTTTTGTTTTCATGTTTCACTGTTCCACTCTCTTCATCCTCCATTTCCCTCCTTTCTGTCTAACCCCATCTTTCCTGAGAGCTAGCATATGTCTCCAATCATTTCCTGCAGCCCCCACTCCCTCACCGTCTTCTTTCTCCTAGATTTCCTCTCTTCCTAAGATACTCCATCTCTCCCAGTTTGACTTGAGCCATGACTGGTGCAGTTATCAATCACAAAAGCCAAGGCTTGTGAGAGCAGTGGCTGAACCCTGCGGAGGCCCTCTTCTTTCACTTTCCTCTCCCTCTTTTATCTGTCTCGGTCTTTTTCCTTTACCAAATTTGTTCCAGTTAATAAGCCCTCCCAAATGACCCCGTCTTCCTAATTAAGCACAGGCAGCATGTATGATGCTTAATTAATGATGAGATAAACCCACTCTCAAAGCCCTGTCAGAAAACTGTGACACCGTGTTTGTTGATTTAAAATCAAATTAATAAACTAACAGACAGAAAGGAATAAATGATGAGTGATTTTACTCTTTTTCTTTCATTTGTATGCATCTGATAGACTGATGCAGAAAAACCATGAACTTAGATTTTTAATCTAGATTCAAGGGTCCATCTGTAGTGACTAGTTTGCATTTCAAACCAAATGTTTCTAAGTGTTGGGTTAATATACTAAATGGTCTTTAGTATATTAGACCATATACTAATTAGTCAACTGGCATTTACCACAGTTGACTAATTTACTTTTTAGTATGATATTGGCACAGCATCCATGTTTTAAACTCTGGGAGTGACTGAATCTTTCTCAGCTGACGAGTGAACTAAGTATTTTTGGCTGCTGAGAAGTAGAGCCTCAATGTACAACTGTAGCTTTTTCTCAGAATTATGTCCAACAAAGTTAGGAAAATGTTGAGTTGTGCAAACTTTTGGTAGCAATCAAGAACTGAGAGCAGGCCAGACTGACGCAATTCCTCTGACCAGATTAAAGCAGGCAACAATTATATTGATTTTAGTTTGTTTAATTCAGGCCTAAACAATAAGAACTCTGAGCCTCAACAGTAATGAAAAATGGATTAGCACAGAAATGACATGAATTGACTCTCTCATCCTGTTGGGATTGGGACATTGTGGCAACAGGTCAATCGAGGGGGGGGGGGGGGGGGGGGGGGGAATTAAAACATTTACCAAGCAGAAGAAAAAAGGTTTCTCAATACAGCCTCTGGATCTAGCTCTTTTGGGATGTGCCCTGAAAATCTCCAAAGAGACATGATATGATGCCCCAAACTCCCCTTATGGAGGACCCTCTCTGATCCCTACATTAAAGAGGACATGGTGGCAGCATTGAAGGGAGAAATCATCAAACAGTGTTTTAGTTGCCTCCGCATTAGGTATCACTAAACATTATGCCACAGCTACAGAAAAATGCATCTGCAATTAAAGTCCTAAAAATGGCTCATTTGAGAATCCATGACACTAACTTCCCTTATAAAACGAAACCAACTATACTGGATGTGTGAGTCTAAGGTTTCTCAAACAGGTTTTTCTTCAGTTCCCAATTCATCCTGGTTTGCCACCAGTTCCAGCCCATACCAGATAGGGGGTTGACAACTTTACCCCTTTTCCTTTTTTTCGTCCAATTTGTCCATGAGATAGAAAAAACGTTTATTGGCACAATTTTACTTATTTCCAAGGTGCATGTACAGGGACAAAGATCTGGGTGAAGTGAGGACTTCACTAGAAATACTGAGGAACAGACATTTTAATAGAGCAATATGTTTTGGCTTGGCGGTCATTGACCATGATGAAGGCAACAAGCCAAACCTCATTCATCTCTTAATTAAATTGATTCCTTTGTATCTGAGGGGTTGCTGTACTGTTCACCTGCCCACAACAAAGCGCCACATTTCCACTGATAAAGTTAAGAAAACATTTGGAGGTAGATGTCAGTGGTTAATAACAGCATATTTAAATTAGGGTAGCACTATTAAGACATCAGTTTGCACTGATAATGCAACCAATGTTTTGATTCGCAGAACTACAAATTTAGAAACCAGAGGATCCAATTTTTACTTGATAATAGAGGTTTCAAGTTGTGTAATGACAGATCTCCATGGCGACTCTTTATATGTGGAAATCTAACCTGGTTGTTAATTGGTTAACTGAATGAATTAAGAACTGAATCAAGTTCCAATGTTGGTCTAGTAAATAAATTTGGTGGAAAACTCCCTTTTGTGTTTTAGTTTAATTGATTTGGTTGACTTTGAACAAAGCTTAATGTGAAGCTTAGTTTGTTCTACTAATCCATTTATTGGCCAAAAAATATAAACCAAATTTTGCTTTTAAGCCGACATTTTTAGAGATGTTAGAGATGTTACAGGCAGAAGAACCAGCTCTCCTGAACCAGTGATAGTAGTATGAATATATTAATATATTCTAAGTCACAATATTAAATGTTCAACACATGATGGTTTGGTAGGTTGGGACATGTGTTGCGTCAGAGGCAGACTTGTTTGGCTCTAGTTAGTTTATCTCAACATATCTTTCCAAATCTGTCAATTTTTTGGAGAAATTATGGGCTGCAGTCACTGATCCACTCTCACTCCACTTTTTTCTCCAATTTATAGTCAACATTAACAAAAAAAATACATTTAAAAGTATCTTGCTATGTCTTATCTGCATCCATTTTAGATAAAGCATAATGATTATCTAAAAATTTCAGAAAAAAAATACTTTTTTATTGAGAATTTGTTGCATAGTGAAAAACAATATGAATCATTGTATGTTGCAGAGATGGAAAAAAAAAACAGTTAGTAGTTACACAATATTTAAAAAAGACATTTTGAGCTTTGAAGAACCATTAAATAGGGTGCAGCAAAACTAAATGTGTATTTGAGCTGCCCTCTATAACCACATATAACATAGAATCATCAAACCTCAGCTTAGGCTTTAATATGAAGATTAATATGCAAATGACTCGAACATTCAAATAAGTTACAACAAAGACTGCTTCAATGAGATGTAGCTCTCTTCACAGTGCTCACAAAGAATATAACAGACACTAAGTGACAATAATTTATTCCCTCTTATCTCATTAACCATCATATGATGTCTGTGTTTACAACAAACTTCAGCTTCTTTAATCATGTCCAACATCTCAGTCTTTTCTTTTTTTAACAACCATTAATTAACGGCTGACACAGGAAATCACATTTTATAATGCTCGGATATTTGTCCAGAGCATATGGTGTGCATTATTAATGTTCAGCATCAATTGTCACATCCTGTCTAGCAGGCCCTTTAAAAAATAGGCCATTGTGATGCGAGTGCACACATAAGCAAAGTTATGAGTGATTTGTTTGCAGTTGCTGTCTGATGTTGAAAGACTCATTTATAGTCACAAAGAAGCACAATTGTTCGTTAGACTAGGGTGAGGAAAGAGGAAAGAGGGTGTTGAAATCCAATTTGGACAGTGGGAGAAATAAATATTTGGTACCCTACTGATTTTACACATTTGATTATTTGCAAAGAAAGACTAAGGCACTATGAAAGAACATTGGGGGCAAATCTTAGAAGTATGGACTACATGACCTTTAACAAAAGTTGGCTGAGAAGCAGGTCTTAGTATTTTTAAGAGTCATCAGTTTCCCCTAGTTTAGAGCTTAATGCAAGATCTTGATAATGAGCAAAACATTAGCAACCAGATGACTCTTGAGGCCAGTTCATGCTGCATGCTATATTGAACGAATATCTTGAAGCCTGCTGCTTTGAAAAGCACATAATCAGGCCTATCAACTAAGACCAAAATATGTCCATCCATCCTTTAATGTGCCTTAAGGATAAACAAAATACCAAGTAGGATCTAGAGAACACCATATTTGTAAAGTTAAAACTTCAGGTAGAAATTCTGATAAGGGTACTCTGAATACTAATTTTTAGGTTCACAACAGATATATTTGAAACAATTCATTGATGCTCTGACTATATGTGATGAATCATGAGAAAACCAGGAACAAGTCACCAGGGCTAGCATGAATGTTGCCTTCCTGTGCAACCTTGCTAAAAAAAAAAAAAAGGTCTCGTTTACAGGGTTAAGGTTAGTCTGGGCTTTCTCTCCTTCACTTTTCATTTTTTCCAATATATTTTCTACAGGGCCAATCAGGGCACTGAAGGTGAAGGTGTGCACGATGATGGTTTTCTGCATCATTTTAAAATTGTAGTCTGATTGTAGTTTTAGCAATGGCAGGAAATGATGGAGGAAGTCCATGTTGGCTATGCTTCCAAATACTGAATCTACATCAACAGCAGCTTTAGTCGGATTGGCACTTCTTTCTTTGCAGTGGATGACGATTGGTTACAGGGCAGGCAATTTCAGCTAAGCTTCATAGCATTGAACTGCCGCATTACATACGTCATGGGAAAACGTTAGCTACTGGGTACAATATAAAACTTCGACAGAGTCTACGCCTGCAGGAAGCAGTCGTTTCTTAATAGCCGAGCCTTAAATAACAAATTGAGGTTTTCAAGTGGTAAAATTTGTGCTTGAATTCAGCTTGTTTACAGAGCCGTTTCAGAGTGTAGGGAAAACTCACCAATGATGAACTTACTGGGCTTTGTTGGCTATTCAGAAAATATGGTATTGTTTTCAGCCAATAAGGTGCAAGTTTGAAAGAAACACATTAACATTGCCAGTGTCATAGTACTCATGGACCACCACAAGCCCAGATCCCTTCCAGATCCGTGCCAGTAAAGAAACCTTTGGAGAAAAAGACCCTACCCAAGGTCTGTTCATGGCCCAAAGCCAGCGCAGATAACTTTTGTTGTAAGGCTAAATGCTACAAGAGAAGAATTGAGAATTCTTCTCAGAGCTACAGACTTTCTCCAGACTGAGAATGCAGCTAGGAGCGTACCTGCGAGTACATTTTTATATCTTGTGGTATAAACACATGAGTTAAAGCAGACAAAGCCTTGAGTAGTTCCTCAAGGCTCTGGAAGTTGTGGGACTGCAATATTGGGTGTACATCTGGGGCAGTTGCCCCTATTCAAAAGGGGGTCGTAGAGTGTGTTTCCACTACAGGAGGATCACACTCCTAAGCCTCTGTGGTTGAGATCATTATAAACAGCCAAAATTACTTTCTTCTGCAGGGTGTCTGGGCTCTCCCTTACAGATCAAGTAAGAAACTCAGTTATTGTGGTTCAGGCCTCTGGTGAGGATGCTTCCTGGACGCCTCCCAGGTGAGATGTTCCACCAGGAGGAGAACCATAGGAAGGCCGAGAACACGCTGGAAGGACTATGTTTCACAGCTGGCCTGGAAATGTCTTGGAATTCCCCAGGAGGAGCTGGGCCAAGTGACTGAGGAGAGGAAAGTCTGAGTTTCTCTGTTTAGGCTGATGCCCCCACAACCCAACCCTGGATGAGTGGAAGAAAATGGATGGACGGATGGATGAATGTTGGTGTACATTTGTGCTCCTTCAAAAAAAAGTCAGCTAAGTAGATATTTTCTGCACGGTGTCATTTTGTTGATATCATAATTATTAAACAGGCGGTCGCACTGTAAACTATTTTTACCAAGTTGGACTCTGTGATTGCCTCGCCATTTGAGTCTCTTCGCTGTGGAAATCTGTCTCGACAATGACAACTACATTTTAGCTCTTGTTCCCCCTGATCTTCAAATCAAATTTACACCGACTACCTTTGATATGTGTGGAGAGCGCGCCTGCATCCCAGTGGACTGTGAGAAAAATAAATAATCCAAAACTCAGATCCACAAACAACTAACAACAAATCTGACATATTTACCATAACAGGCTTTCTGAACTTTGGTCTAAATGAAACACATCCATAAAATAAGTGTTTGTTCTGCACCGTCCTTTGAAGTTGGATTTGTTTTTGCTCTTTAATGATTTCTTTCTTCTGATGATGATGGAAGCCGTGCTGACACCTTCTTTTGCTTCATCAAGTTCTGCTGCACAATTACATGAATTTACTTTCAATAAATTACCATCTTTGCATACATCAGTCAAATCATCCAGCTGAGGCATTCACAAACAATATGCATTATTAATTTCATTGTCAGTGTTTATTTGGTTAACTTGTAACCGACTTGGACAGCCCATTGCCTTGATGATGCATTTAAAAGCATCAGGGTCGGCTTTTTAAAAGGAAATCAGGGGGATGACATGCTTCCACATACCACTTTGCTCCCTGCTGAGGCCACAGAGGGGGAAAAAAAGACTAAAGCGCAGTGAAAGACCAATCAAAAACTAAAAAGATGCATCGTTGAGCTGCTGCAGTCAAAACAACAAAATCAGGGAGATCATCCACATCACAGTGATGCTCAGTGAGCGGCTGTTCGCACTGATTGACTACATTTCAATTTAACGAGTTTCTGCTGTCTACTGTAGTTAATTGAATGAATACATAGTATTCATAAAAGAAAATAAAAGTAAAGATGTTGAGTTGGGATTTATCACATTAACAAGTTAAGAGGTTAGCACCATCAAGAATGTCAGTCATTCACAAAAGTTCAATAAAGTCTACACATTTTATTTTTTCAGTTTTGTTTAGAACAGTTTTGCTTCACTCAATTCTGCAACCACAGCAACCAAACATCACATAGTGATTAACTGTGAACGGTCAGCTAAGGGGCTCAGAGAGGAAAAGTTTTAAAGAACAGCTCAAACCAAACAGACGTGCTTGCTAATGGCAGGCACAACACGATGGGGGAAGATGAATCAGAGCAAAGGAGCACCTTCTGAAAGTGCCATGTTGCACCCATCCGTTTAGCCCTGAGGGCACCTGGAGGGTTCTGCGATGGCAGCTCTCATCTGCCATCAAACCTGCATCCCAGAAGACACCTCGTAGGTACACTCCTAGCTAAATTAGACATTCCTTCCACCAGAAGGAAATAAAAAAAAAAATACAAACAATATTCAGAGAATAGATGGGAGCACCACGTTGTGAAAATTTCATATGTATATGTAGTACAGCACATCTCATTAATTTTACAAATGAAGAGAGACAAGCAGATGTTGAGTTGATATGTGAACAGAAGTCCTTGCGCAATTAATTATTAGAAATAGATTAAGAACTTTGAAAAATTATTTTAGAAGGTAATTTTTTATTTCGCCTTTGAATGTACAAAAACTTTATTTCAAGTAAAAAGACAAAGCTTCTATGGCCACAGATGTAACAAACATTTAACATACTACATGGCAAAATCTTTCACTAGCTGTATCAAAGTGAATTAAACAATTAGCTCAGGTGGACAATGAATAAAAATGACATTGCCGCAAGTAAAACAAAATTTTAATTCATAAAGCACACTCCATGATAAGCATGAAAGAACAACTAAAAATAATGGTGTTAAACAAAATCTCTAGTCCCACAAATGAGGGCACCCCTACCAGTTTTGACTTAAACGGCCTATGCACAAAATATCTGAAATTGAACACAAAAAGAACACAACTATTTGCCTAATCTCTATATTTATGGTCATACAAAAACTGGTAAGGTTAGTTGAGAAGGCTAGAGGTAGGAAAATAAAAATAAATAATATACAGTAATCACTGGTTGAAAACTGCAGCAACAAGTGACATTTTATTATCTCCAAGTCTCTCTAATAGAAGATATTCATGTGCTGACTATTTGAGTACAAGTCATGCCTTGTTATCAAGTCTGTAAGTTTACAAGACACTACAAGGATTTAACTTGAACTACGTGCTTTGGTAAGCTACAAACAAGGATAAGCTGCCCGGCAACAACTACTACTGATGGATTTAACTTAGTGCAAAGAATGAACGTGGAAAAGCCCTTTATTGCCATTGTAAAGTATGGAGGAAAGGTATGATACTGTAGACCTCTTTCTCTTCCATAGGTGAACATTTTATGGCATTATAAACGCTCTGAAATACATGTCGAATAAAATCTGTACAAGAAAACTAACTCGGTATTTCAACAAACACAGACACAAGACACTTAATCGATCTGTTCTATAGCCATCTTGGTCTGCAGACCAAACATTCTGTAGAAAAGCTGTGGTGTGATCTGGAGAGTGCATAAGGAACATGTTGGCTGATAATCAGTCATCTAAAAAACTAGGAAACATGCTAAGGCGGTAATTTGCCCATTTAATCAAGTGTGTTTTAGCAGAGTAAAAACTAAAACACACCAAGTACCGACCCTTGAGGACTGAGTTTGATTCCCCGATCTAAAGAAATTGTGCAAAAAGAAATAATTAAAGATCCTTCTCCCTGCCTGCTCCAACTTTGTGAAAATGTTGTAGGAAAAGGCTACACACTGTACTACTAGCCAGAGAGGGTTGCAAAACTACTAACAGCTGGGGTGACGACAAGTATGGAATCACTGAGTTTATGAAACCTATTAATCCCTTACTTAATTGGCATTTATTTTGGTTGTATAACTTTACTTTTCAACATAACACTACAGTTTCCAGAAGTTCTAATGAGCAGTGAATTCTACATATTTGAGTCATTACTGAATCAAATTTCCTTTTTCCCCCTCTCATCTTAGTGTCATGTTATATGTCATGCCATCAGTGCTTGATTCCAGAGTGGATGAGAGCTGGCGCCAGCAGAGATGCACAGAGCGAACTGGGACTCTGGGATTCCTGCTTCATCTGCCAGACCTAATGATGGCATCCACCTGCTGTTTTATGGTCCCAGCTGGAGTAACACAGCTCCCATTTGCCCAGAACACACACTTTCTCTCCTCCTTTTCTCCCTGTGTCTTATTACTCTTCCACCTTTTCCTAGTCTGTCTCTCATACTTTCCTTTTATCCATTCAGGACCCTCCTCTCCTGCCTCTCCTTTTTCTCATCATCTGCCTCCCCATTCAACACTGTCCTTTCTCTTGTCTGGCCGTTCTTTGTGGCTCATTGCCCTGATGCTCTTTTTATGGTCAACAGCGATGAGCTGCTCGTCTGAGCTGGTCTGGCCTCATGTGTTGCAAAAGGGTATGAATAGACGTGCTGGTGAAGGCCCAGGAGGTGTCCAGGCAGCTAAATATCAGAACAATATGTCACACAGCTGTCTGATAACCTCAGTCGTTCAACCTTGCTAGCCTCTGACTGTGCATCTCTATCCTGAGGACACCTCCAACATGAAGGCAATATGTCTTCTCAACCGGCAAAATAATATTTTAACGTTGGTGTTACTCCATCACAAGTTCAAGCAAAGTATATTCCAGTTTTCTACTTCATGTTTTTATTGTTTTTACTCTGAAGGTATTCTTAGTCGGATTCAATGTCTTAACAGTCAAAGGAGGTCTGCTTTTCAGCAGGGCTCAGCTTATGTTTGGAATGGGGGATTGAATTTGGATGAAGATTTAAAACAATTTGATCATTTCCTGATCAAAAAAGTTTCCTAAAATGCATGTCTGGTCATTCTGTAACTACTAATTTGCTTTACTGACTTTATCAAATTATATTGGACTGAATTATAATCCTTTAGAATGGCTTGATAAACAGCAGAATTTAAATAGAGACTTTTTCCTCTAAAGCACACTGGTGATTTTTTTTTACTATAGGATTCCTACACTGTCTGGAAAATAAGATAATTTATATTTTTAATGGCTGGCTAAGTGAGAAAAGAACCCATAATATTTGTATTTCCAGGCTTTATTTTATAATTCATTATCTAAATGTGGTGTCATCCTTTCCATTGTTATTTCTTTCCTTGTATACGTTCTTCTTTCCCTGTTTTCTGTCTGCTCTTTGTTTCTTCCTTCTCATTTTAACTTGTCCTCTCTCATCTCCTTCTTTCCTTGCACGCCTTTTCTTTCCCTACTCAATTACAAGTACAGAAAAAATATACAAATTCCATGAAAAAGTTCCGTTTTTCTCATTTTAGAAAGCAAAACTCATATAGCAGACATTCATTATACATGCAGTGACATATTTCAAGCTTTTATTTCTTGTAATTTAGATGATTATGCCATATAAATAATACAAAATTTCAGTGTTTCAGAACATTTAAATATTACATAAACTCAATGAAAAATGTTATTTTTATCAGAAATGTCAGGCTACTGAAATGTTTATTTACTTTTATGTACTACTTGATTTGGCCGCCTTTTACTTGAACCTCTGTATTAATGCAGTGTGGCGTTGAGACAATCAGTCTGTGGCTCTGCTGAGGTGTAATGAAAGCCCAGGGTTGCTTTGATAGCCTTCCGGTCACCTACATGGTTGGATCTGGTATCTTTCATCTTCCTGAAATATTGCAAATGTCTGCAGTCTGATCATTTAAGTAAGAGGTTTGAAAAAACTGGAACTGTGACTTATTAGGCTAAGTGAGGATGTAAGTTTATCATGGCTTTACACACACAAGGGAGAATGGTAAACAGGGAAAATAAATAAATGAATGTGAGATTATGCTACTGCATTAACATATTTGTTTATTTTAAGACATTTATACATCTTTACCCGAGTTCTAAAACTTAAGGGTAAATTTAAGGATTCTGTTCAATTCAAGACAAAAACAAAGTAAAGTTAAATTGTTATCTCAGAATTCCTAACTAGTGAAGCAAGTGAAGTTACTCTCAATCAAGAAACAAAACAGAAAAACAAATACCTATGTTGAAAGATCAATGAACACCAATGTATCTTTCAAAAATGCCAGTTTTCCAAAGTGGTCTCACCTTGCATCCCTTTTCATCCTCATTCACAATCATAATTTTCCCCTCAATCAAGGCACTCTCTGTCGGCCAAGTTTCAGACAGGTGATCTCCAAGGAGCTCTTCAGCAGGTGTTGCCAGACAAGTTCTGACTAACTTTACTGAGGAAGATTAGACTTTGGACTAAAAATAGGAGAAGCAAATCATTTCTGGAAGACAGGCTGAAATTACTCAACGGCAGGAGGAGGGGAAAAAAAATGAAAAATCATGATCGCAGCTCAGGCCTGTCAACAACCCGAGACATCCTCAGAGACAGGCACCAGCTTGACAACATGTCAATATCACTTTGAGTGCTTCTCTGCAAACACAGCTCTTTGGGAAATCTCATTTACTTCAACAGCCTCGCCAAAAAAAAAAAAAGATATTTGACAACTATGAAAGAAGAAAAAAAAAAACTGAGTAGTTGATCTTTGAGACCGCAAGAAGATTTTTTTTAAAGAAAGGGAGAAAAAAATAGGTAAAACAACAGTTCTTTGTTGATCACTGTCAGTGCGTTTACTGGACCAGACGGTGTTGTCTAACTCACGGCAGCCAACATCCATCCGTCTGAGATCTTAGGAGCCACTCTCACTGAGTTTAGCCCCCAGTTGAGTTGCTTCTTACATCTCTCACTCCTGCAGATCTGAGAGGATGACGGGATGATTGAATACAAGCTCATATTAACAGTGACGACTTCAGTCACAGAATGAAACAAGCAAACAGATCGCAGTGGCAGGTAAGCAGAAAAAACAGACAGCTCTCAGTGGCAGTAAAAGCACAGAAATTTGACAAAGGGAAAAGTTGGGGATTTAGTAATGTCTCTTGTAGCAGTTGCTTTATATTTTTACATATTGGTATTTTGAAAGGACAGAGTAATATGTATACATATATAGCATAAAGCCATTATGACAAACTGCAGAACGGTGAATATGCATATTGGAGCATGCCTTGCAATTTCCATATTTAGCATCACACCCTTAGGTGGTTTTCTCGGCCTCCAGATTTAACAGCCATTCTTGAGCGTGATTTGTCCCAGGGCCTGCTGCATGTGCTGAATAAACATGAGATTCAACCTCCTTTCCCTACAGCTGGAAAAGGGTCAAAGTTGGTATTTAAAGGAACATCAAATACACTTGCAGCCAACACCTCTTTGGAGAACACGCCTCCTTTTACACAATTACAGTCGTTTTCCATATCTAGAAGAATATTTCTGCTACCCAAATTGTTTATTTCTTATACGTTTTATAATAACTGTGTTGTAGTTTCCCATGTTATGTATTTCCTGCTTGTATTGATTGCATTAATTGACCAAACTTGTGTAGTTAAGTCATTTTGATCTCGTTTGTGTAACTTTTGTTTTTAGGTAGACATTGTTCAAGGAAAACAGATGAAAACTAGCCTTTTGGCTAATTCTGGCGCATTTACAAAATGTTCATTAATGTGCATGTCCCTGCCAAATAAATTAATACATTTCAAATTTTATTACTGTGTCAAAGTTCTGTCTGAGCAATGTTTCCTTAGAGAAGACATGGCTCTGGTATTGACTACAGGAAGAAAGTAAGTCAGTGGAGGTCGTGGGATAGTTTGGGTAACAATGTGCAGAAAAACATTGGTTTCTGCTATAAATATCAGTCTTACTTAGGAAAGTATAGCCAACATAAGCATTCTTGCCAATCATGTATACCCTTTCATAAAGTACTACCTGATGGATATCTTTCAGCAAGTTAACCAAATAAGACTTCGACTTGAGTAATAAAACTAAAGTCAGTTTTCCAAACTGCAGCCAATCAGAGTTTGTCGGTTTGGGAAGCTTTTCTAGTGCCACGTTTTAATCAATAATTTTCTTTAGGCATGTGCTTAGGCAATTTTTTTTCTTTTTTTTAATTCTCATTTCCCCCATATTGTATGCAATTATATTTTGCTGTTGTTGAAATAACTGACAAATGATAAAACATTTAAACTGAACTGGTATAGACTTACATTTCCATCCATTTACTTTATATCCCACTCCTTCAGTGTTAGGGGACCAGTCTTTCTTTTCATGCCTCATCCACTGAATTAATATACACAAACACATTTCTTTAAAATATAAATTGGCTTTCTTGGCATTCCTTCCATTTTTATACAAACCAAAGTCCCCTATTGTAGGTCTTGGCTATTGACGGAGTGAAAAAGCATTAAAAATGATCTGAACTCATGTCGGAGGGGGACTTTTTTTCCCCTTCTTTTTTAACTGTTTACTGAAAACCATTTGAAAGGAATGACACAATTCCTGGTCTAATTGTGTATCATACAGCACAAGCAGAGTAAGCAACCTTTTTTAATTGTCATTTTTCAAGGCCAAAACCGCCTTGTTTCTCCCTCACACCAATTAGGGAATAAAAAGAGAATTTGTCTTAAGACCTACCCTCAGTGCATGCTCAATCTCCCCACTAAATCATTCAACAGCTCCGTGCTTCTCATTAGTCTGCTTAGCAAAACTTCCTCCAAAAAAAAAAAAAAAAAAAAATTAAATAAATAAATAAAAAATAAAAATATCGTATAAATCAGTGCTGGAGAAAAGGAATCATACTCAATCCTGCACCCTCCCAGGACTACTTGAATTTAAATCAGGAGGTTCCTCTGAGGTGGTGTGAAATTTGATTGGAGGTTTTTCCACATACGTTTGTGCTCTAGTCTCTTTAGAGTGAGCAGGTATGGACTTAAGTCCACTACAATTCTCTTTTTAAAGCTGAATAAATGTCAAAACCTGCCAGGCATTTGAGAAACATGGAGACTTTAAACAATAAGGCTGAAATTTGTTAACCACCAGATTCACAATACTGCAACTTATAGTTCCAATGTTTTAGATAAAATATCAAATCACTTTTTGTCACTCCAGCTCTATCACTTTGTTTTTTGCTTACATCCCCATTCTTTTCATATCTGCTGCTCTGCAAATGCTACTTTAACACTTAAAGTATCTTGCATAAGTATGTGTGTCTTCAGCACCATAGGGCAACACAAAGACATATAGGATAAATAACCATGCTTGTACCCTCATTCCTAAGGACAATTTAGAGCAACTAATTTTGCTAACATGCATATTTTTGTGGACTGAGGAAGGAAGCCAGAACTCCCTTTAGGAAATCCATCTAAAGTCATGCAGAAAGTTCCTGGACAGGATTTGAACCGAAGACCGTTTAGATTTTAGGAAGTAGTCCTAACAGCTGTGACAAACTAATACTATTGCTTTCACAGAATATGATTTGAAAAGTGAGTAAACGATATAAAGGATTTTTTCCCAAATTAGGAAGTTGCAAAAAAAAAATTTTTTAAATTCTAACTTCAGAAGTTATAGCATTTGAAATCCTTTTTTTCTAAATAAGTTTCCTTTTTGTTTAAACTTCTGGTATTTTTTCCTAGTACTTTGCGAGATTCGGATCTTCTGCGAATATAGATTTTACAGTCTATAATCACAGAGTCCAAAATGGTTTTAGGTCTGGGCTTTGGATAGCCATCTGTACAACTGTGCATGCTTTGATCTAAACCTTCCCACTTCTCACTGTCTTTGTGCAGGTAGAAGGTAATGCAAACCAAGAGTCTGTTGTGACTTTTATTGTTAATGGTTGAACTGTCAGTTTAGGTACAGCCCTCACCTTTCAGATTTTTATCTCTGAGAAGTTTTAAAAGAACACTTTTTCCTCCCCTCACATTAAAGTTGCTTAAATTTTGTGTTATTCATTCACAAAACATCAATAAAAGTCATTCAAGTCTTTGGTTGTAACATGACAACATTTTTTAAGGGTTGCAAAGCAGCAAAATATGTGTTTTATATCAGTTTTTTCTTTTTTGTTGAAAGGATGACAATATAAACGTACACACCAGAAATGATAGATTTTTTTTTTTCTACTATTGTGCTTGATAAGTTAATGTCAAAATTTAAACTTAATGAATACACTTAATGTTAGTTTAAGCAATCAGTAACTATCAGAGTTTTGGAGAAAAAGAAATCAATGTAGTTTATTTCTGCCCCATTTCCACATGCTTTGCAAAATGGCTATCGTTAAAATGCATTCCAACATCTGACATCGTTTGGGCTCAGCTTGTTTATGGAAGGTGATGGTTAGCCGCTGAGATGCAGGACTCACTTGGGACTGGACCAGTCAAATCTCGTCAGACCCAGGATGACTAGATGAAACAGCCGTTCAAGACCCATCCGCACAGGTTTGTGTTCAAAAGACAGCATGGCATGAGGCCTGGGAGACACAACCGCCCATGGGTCCGTTTATTAAAAAATGGATTAAAGGGAGAGAAGAGAAAAAGAGAGCAGTGTGGGGGATTGAGAAAGAAAAATATGACTTATTTAGTATGTTTACCGTTTGCCTTTTCCTGGAGAGCATATCAATTTTTTAAGCAAAATATAGATTTTAAAAAAGATCCCAAATCTAAAAACATCAAATTTGCATCAAATTTGACAAAGGCATGGATCACCTGCTTAACAGGCAGACTCTGAGATGTTTAACTTTTTCTGATAAGGTCCAAAAACGTTTTTGGTTTTCTGTATTTTGCAGTTTTAGCAGCACAAAGAGGAGGTATGAGACAATAAAACCCTTGCTCTCATAATTGTAGCTAAATACAACCACAATTTATTGAGGTCAGACAATAAACAAAATAATTTACATGTCATTGATCCAAGTCAAGAACAAATCTAACATTTGATTTTCAGCTTCATGTTTTGCCTACCCTATTAGTAAAAAGTACATGTGTTTACTAAAGTTTTAGAGATAACTTGGCAATAATATTTTTTCTGTTGTAGCAACTTTAATAACCAAAGAGAAAAGTAGTTCTGTAGAAAACTGCTTAATTTTTTTTCTTTTATTACACTATTTTTATTAAGTTCTTCCAACTCAGAGAAATTTTGATCCACCCAACTCTGTTGGTCATGTTGACTCAACATGACCAACAGCCACTGTTAAAAAGGATGTTGACAATGAAAGGACCCATTCAGCATGTGGGATGGCCTCAATTTATTTGCTCAGACTATGTAGATGGGATTTTGGAAGCCTTGGGTGTATTGCCATATTGTCTTTTAAAGATGCTTTCTAATGGGAACCCTTCTCAGTAAGCCACAGTTGTCCAATCTTGTTTCCAATTACACAGTCATTAACTTTAAAATGGGGGTGTTACTTACTGGGACATTCACCCTTTATAAATATTAGCTATAATCTTAACGGTAAATACTTTCTCACTGGAGTGATGGACTTTAAGCAGTTTGGATAACTCCTTACTACCCTTCCAAGGCTGCAACAATTACTTTTAAAAAAAAGATATTGCTCATGTCTTTCTACCTTGACATAGTGTTAACACACCTATGCGTGCTGAGTACCATCGAATTAACAATGCTCTTTTATAGAGGTGGTCAAAGTAGATGATAATCTGGTACTTGGCTGGATTTGAACGACAGCACCTGGCTGCTTCATACCTCCAAAAAGTTTATGAAAGAAGCAAAGAGGTCAGTGATAAGCACCATAACTTTAGCTGCTGAATGCTCTTTTTAAATCATGAGGTGAACTCACATGGAAACCTGAACTAAATGGGTGCTTAGTACATAGAAGTAGACATGCTCTAGACATTACAGTAGAATAAAACTGAGTGTGCTTAAGGATGATACACACGCTCTTCTATTCTAAAACAGATAATCTAAGAGAAACACTAATTTCATGTTCAGTAATCAGCCAAATATTTGTATGAAACCACAAAAATGTCTGGTAAATGTGTTTCACTTACAAGTGCCACAGACTTTCCACAGGAAAAAAGACAAAGAATTTGCAATTAGCACCCATTCATCTCATTTAAATTTCTAATTGTCTATTCATATCACAACTTTTCCTTCACAGTCTATGCAACACCATCAAAAATAGCCTATTTAAATAGCCGAATAATAACAGCAGTTCCTCAAGAGACCAGTGAAATAACCATAAGTGTCCACCATTAAGGGACCTAATAAATATGTTTTAAAAAATGGGTGCTGATGCAAATGAAGGTTACAGTGAGACTACTTTGAGGCGACTTTGTGATGCACTATCTATTCATCACAGAGGCTCGAGCTGCACCATTTGCTGTCCTTAGCTTTATCTAATGAAGTCCCCATATGCAAATGAGTCTGCCCTTTTTCCTTGATTCTTCCCCGTCTGTGTTTATAGCTGAATAGAAGAAATGGACGTACAATGTGGCAGAAATGTTACAGGACTATAAATTCAGGGAGTAATATATGTATAGAGGGCACAATGTACATATTTTGAATAATATTTTAGTTGCAAGCTCTATTTTACAAACCACTGCAAAGTGTCACTTGCACAGAGTAAAAGATGAAAAAAAGGAGTTATTGATAATTTTGAGACGGAATCATCTGTCTGTAAATATCTGAATTGAAGAATCTTTAATGTATTTATGATAGTGACTATTTTGATACTATATTATTAAGAAACAAAGAAAAGAAAACATAAAAGTGAATACAAAACACCTTACAGGAAATCCTTAACATGACTGGGTATGCTGTGAAAGTCAACGGTGTGTTTGTACTCTGAGCTAAATGCTGGGTTGGGTGCCCAAGTTCTCCACCTCAAGTGGACATAATACATAGAAAATTAAATCCATGTGGGACTTTTTTCTATCTTATTTTGAGATAAAATTTCTTACTACATCAATCTTAGAGTTTTTTTACCAGATAGTTTTGTAACTGTTTAACAAATCATTATTTTTTTTATAAACCTGTCCCATCCCAACAGTTTTATTATGACCATTTCCATAACTTTATCCACTTTTTTGATACTACTTTTCTACGCACATTACCATTAACCCTTTTAAGTCACTCATTTTATGTTGGGCCTGCTTGTATAACTTAAGCGCATGTTTTTGTCGGACGTTTACAGTGGTTTGCAAAAAAATTATTTTATGTTTTATCACAATGACAAACTTCGATGTAGTCTGCACAATAATTGTACTTCACAAACCAAACATTGTAATCTTTTTAAATTAAAGTGGACCCCATATATACTCAGTCCCTGGAGTCAAGATAGAGCCACTTTTTCCTCCAATTAAATTTGCATTAAATTGGGGTATGATGCCTTTTTGTAGCTTTCTAAATTCAAAAAATTAATTTTATAAAGTCATCCAGTGTGGGACAGATTCAACAAACCTGAAATCTAGTTGACATTTTCTAACATGAGTCTGAAAAATGGCAGATATATATTTTTTCTGTTCCATTTTTTTTAAATATGTAAATGTAGCTTCAGGCAGAAAACTTGTTTTCTATCAAGTGTGCAAATCTCTCTCTTTTTTTTGAGACTTCATTATGGTGATGAGGTTAGTCATTTCACACAAGCTGGACATTAGGTCAGGTAATGTAGGCATTTTGAAGACACACCAACAAATCTACTTTTATTTTGGTCAAAATAAAAGTTAAAAATGGAAAAAAAAAAAACCTCAAACTTAAAATTTGTTAGGAATTCTGAGTGATAAACTACATTATGAAAACCCTTCTTTAATTTGACAGCAGCAGAACTTAAACTTTGAAAAATATGGTGGAAAAAAAAAAGAAATGAAAAGATGAGTTTTGCAGACTTAGTTTGAAAACTAACTTTTTTTGATGATCACCATTTTCCAAGCATTGTTTTAGGAAAGGCTTTTGGGGGAATTATGTAAAGGTAAAACTTCCTAGCTACATTGTGTAAAGTCTTACACAGGAAAAAAAAAACATAATATGCTGCTCAAAATGCCAACATACAATTTTAGCACTTTAAAGGCAAAGAAGGAGCACTGCTTGATGACTTTTGCTCAACCCAAAGTGGCAAACACGTAAAACAGTGTGTAATGAAGAGAGAGCTGAACAGTCGGATAACATATTGCCAGACAGCAGCCATTAGCCAGAGAGCTGCAAAAGCACAACAGGGGAAAACTCAAAGAGATAGAGCGGCAACAAAGAAAGACAGGGGTAAGAGAGAGTGAGGGTTGGAGGCAGAGATGTGAAAAGGGGAGAAAGCAGAGTGGAGTGTAGAGACTGATTGCCGTTGATCTTCACAATAAACGGGGCCGACAAGCGGCAAGAGCGCCTCTGCTCCGACACTAATTGCCCGTGAAAGGTGACCCGCGGTGAGGCGGAGGCGCTCAGCTCCGATCGTTTTCGCCGCACGACGTCCGCCCTGATAGCACGCGACACCAGACAGCCAAGCCGTCACACCGGCCACCAGTCCCACCAGCTCAGCAGCCGGAACCCATCCGCAAAAGGAGACGGATAGAGGGAGTGAAAGATACTGGAAGTGAGGAGGAGAGGGATGAGGACTCGGAGGGTTGAAAGAGTGAGGGGAAATAGAAACAGGAGGCTGAGGAAGACAGGACCCTGATGGAGCACTGAAAATAGGAGAAGACTTGGGGAAGGAGACTAACTAAAACACTCAAGAGATAGAAAAGGGGGAGACAGAAAAGAGGAATCTATGGAAGTATGACATGGGGTTTCAATGTTTGTATAGAAGGAACTCAGAGTGAATTTTTACCCAGTTGGCATTAAATTGATCGTACTGTAGATTTGTTGCTCACCACTAATTTGCTATTTTTCAAAGAAACAGATGGGCAAGCAGAACAAGCAGAGTGGATGAACAAAAGGAATAAAGTACTAAAACAATACCCCAATTTATTTTGGTATCTCTGCTCAGACATTTTAATGAGAATCACTTCAACTAGATAACAGTTCGAGTTATAATCTACATTTTGCTTTTGGAAAACAGGAGCAGACCCTAAATTAGTTAAATCATCTTTCTTGATTTACAGTCAAGTGTGCTATACATACACACACACGAAATAAGCAAGTTTTTTAAGCCACTGTTTTTATTCCAGGCGTTTCATTGGTGACTATGCTACTGGCTTCTCCCTAATGTAAAAGTAGCTTTATTTGATATTGTGAGTTAATTTCTGTGACTGGCATAGTTTAGCTTTAGCATCAGTTGCTCTGTTTTTAAACATAAAAATATATGCAACAACAAGACTTTTTTTTTTCCTGAATAAAAAGGGCTTTTGCAAGTTAATTACCTAATCTTTTATCTGACAACTAAAAATACAGAACATTCAAACCTTGTTTGTTTGACATTTCATTACAATGTCTAAATGTAATTTTTTACAAGTTTTGTAATTGTGAGTCAAGTTATTACGCGATTCAATGTAAACAGACAAATTATCCCACAATTTTAGCTTTTAAAATGCTGCATCTCTCTGATTGTTTAAACTATGTATATAATATTTCCATCATTTGAAAAATTATGAAATGGCTTAGACTTACAACTCTTGGAAAGAGTTGAAAATGTTGGTAGCACATTTACTACGAGAGCTAGAATGTCTGATGGTTCAATGAACTTGCCTAATGGGTAACATGGTTTCCTTCTTTCCTTTAGTTTGTCACAAAGTTAATTTATAAACACAGTGGAAAAAAAAGACAACTGGGTTTAATAAATCTGTTTACTTTAGAACTACAGTTACTTTTATTACATATTTATGTGTCTGAAGTTCTAAAGTCCTATATGTTTTATTAAAATTGTGTGTAACTTTGTTAAATATTAGTAATGAGAGATAAAGGCAGAACACATCTGAATTAAAGCATGTCAAAACATAAAGCTTTAAAAGTTGCTGAAGTCATTTTATAATTTGCACAATAATCCACTGGTCTGAGCATGAGAGCTGAGTGACAAAGGTGAACCCAAAACAAGAATTGTGACATTGTAAAGTGTTTTTTAATTTTTTTATTTTCAAGATTAGCTTTTATAAGTCTGGTTTGCTTTTTGAACTTATTGTCCTCTAAGGGGCTTACAATAACAGCCCAGCCAGTGGCTGCTTATCATGTGCAAGTCATTTGTGCTCTTGCTTCCCTGGTGGTGAGAAACGGCTGCAGAAGGACTGGGCTGACTGGAAGTGGTTTGGTTTCAGAGTGTGTTGCTCTCATTGCTTTTATTTAGAGTCTTGAAAATTGACTTATAATTTCCAGCATGGTTTGTGCAGGTAAGTTTATTTGGGCCATAGAAATACAGTAGTTAAAAACTGCACACACTATTGCTCCTGCATTTATAGCTGGACAAAAAAAAGTAAAATAATTACTTCAGTTACTGTGTTCACACACATTGACCCTTTTAGATATTTAAGCAGCCATACCTTTTGGTTTTCCTGGTTCTACTTATCATTTGCATAGTAAACTTGATATGAACTTCATCCTAATGCATTTTGTTCTTCACAAGATTTCTTTGAATACTATACAAATAAGTCTGCACATGGTGAAGCATGTATAAGTAAGTAAGTACAGACTCACAGGGAGTTTGTATTACTAAAGACTGTTAGGGATCTTCATGTAATACCGATGATTTCTAAACTTAGCAGAAAGGGTTGTAAACTCAGAAATGCACTAAAATTCAAAGGCAGCTCAAGAAAAAGAAAAAAAGAAAAATAATTAGGGTTACCGATGACTGAGCATAGAACTTGTCGCAGAGAGATTTAAACGTGAAGACAAGACTACCCTGCTCTCACACAGAGAATAAAATGGCTGGCTGGAGTTTTGCCACAGCTGACAGCTCTCCAATAAGCAGATTGTGTGAGAAGCTGCAGGCCCTCCTCCCACTGCAGCACTCTTCCTGCTCCATCCAGGGCACACAGTCAGATGTTGCCCTGATTTCTTCAGCTATCCTTTGCTTGTAATTATTTGGATCCCTAAGACCATAAAGCCTTGTAAATTAAATAGTCATAAATGTACAGAAAGGGGCAAGTAGAGGCAAACTAACAGATTAATACAGCTGATACACATTTATAAATGTTTACTAATACACTTATTTGAAAAATGTATAAAAGAGATTTGGTGTGGGAATTTTTAAAAATGCATGTCATCATAAATGCTGCACAGTAAATTGAAATATTTTTATGCATTATTACCTGATTTTCCAAAGTGTCAGCTTTGAAAAAATTCTAGCTGAAAATATTTCTGCACCTTTAATCTATAATAGTATACCCAATAAATCCATTTTATTGTTAAATGACTTAAAGTCACATTTATCAAGTTGGAAACTTCCAGAAGCACTTTTATTATTGATTTTCCTGCTCCTCTTTGGTTTTAAGAGGTAATGAGCGGATAAAGACGAGAGACGAGCCTGGATCTTTTTACACAGTGGAGCCAGACAGCTGGAGCCCAGTGTGGGGGAAGGAGCGCGGGCAGGCTACATACCATTTTCCCAGCATAGATACTGAGATATTGGAACGCAGTGGCCATTAATAACAGCTGAGTTGTCATCTACACAGTCACTGACCCCTAGACCGTTCAATAAGCAAGAAAAAAAAAAGGAGGTTTTGTATGCTGGTGTGCGTGAGGGGATGAGGTAATCTGTTCCTAAATCAGACAGACAATATGTGTAAAAATCAGTTTTAGCCTGGAATAAATAGAAATTTTAATGTTACAATATAATGCAAGAGATGATAGTGTAGCTCTGAATGTGGATATGAAAGAGGATTGATTCGGTTTGTTGTTAGCACCACCCTTTGGTAGTCCACAGTATTTGATTTTGACAACTAAACATATGTGGTTCATGTTAATTAACCTTCCTGCATTAAGACTGCATGAAATATGACTTAATTTTAAGCACAATGTTTGGTGTTGCTAAAGTGAGCATGACTCACACATACATGCAGACATTTTTGAATCCAGCTCAACTCTTTCATTCCTAAATGTAGCAAACCAAAAATAGACCTGATGGGATGCGGTTAAATGGTAGTGTTTATCATTTTAAGCATAAAATTGATCATTTTGGCAGCACGAATAATTAATATATATTTTGGTTTTTAATTGTACAACGCAACCTTTGGCATGCATTACACAATCTGTTACTGAAACCTAATGACAGAATGTTTTTTTAATGTTACAAATGAATATGTTTAATACAGTTTATTCAAAAACTATTTTTAGCTTGACGTTAGGAAAAAAATTTTTTTGCTGAATATTTATTCTGGTGACAAACAAATACATTTTAAATTAGCCTCCCCCCAAAAAAACATTATATTAAAGTGTTTTTTTTCCCTTATCATTGAAAGATCAAATTTGTAATAATTAAATAAGGGAAAGAGCAGCCTAACACTTATTCTGGATTCAACGTCTTTCAGAGGCACGACTGCTGTTGAGACAATATTTTTGAAAAACATTTAAATAATATATATACATACAGTATATATTTTGCTTTCAGTTTTTATATGTAAAAGTTTTATTACAAAGTTTGGAAAAAGTTTGTCATTGAATACTTTAATGTTAACTTTTTGGAAAAAGGACAGAATTAAGAAATCAACTTGCAAAAGCAAAGTCTTCAACATGAATCTCATATTCTACGGGAAAATGAACTGATGACTGAAACTTGTTTACTTTAAGTGTTTTTATCTGCCTCTTAGATGGAGCAATTTTAAACCCACGTTACTCACTTGAAAAGATAATCTGTGGCTCAAAATGATAATCAAGGTTCTAAACTTCTCTGGAGTCAGCACGTATCCATGAGCAATCCAAGGGACTTCCTAATTAAGAAGTTACCACTCAGAGGCTTCTGAGGCTTAATAAAAAATCTGTTAAAAAGTTCCTTAACTTCCGCCGGTCCTGCACACTTTGTAGTGCTGCAGCATAAACTCTCAAAGTGAAGGAGCTTTGCTAGTTTTCTCCCTGGAGAATATCCCCAAGATTTCCCTTTGTACATTTCCGCGAGACTACAGAGAGTGGCGAGTGATAACGCGGTCTAAGATGCTAACACCTCGCCATTAACATGTGGCCAGTCCTAGCGGCCTCTCATCAGCGCCCCAAGGGTTTCCTCCTCTGAAATGCTCTTTTAGCAGCTCCCTGACAGGCGAGCGCTTGGCTTTCTAGTTAATTAAAGGGAAAAACATGGCCTTAACTGGTGCTTGGTTGCGCCCAGCCTGCATAATGGGACGTAATTAACTTCCCCTCATCGTTACTTCACTTCAAAGGGTCGCTTTTGAGTCAGCCATGCTGACACACAAATGCACACATACATAAGATGTGCATCTATGTCTGCCTGTGCTCAAAGTTAGGCCCGGAGAAATAGATCCCCGTAACTCTCCTTGGGGAGTTGCATACGAGAGCCTCAGCTGTGATAGATTCTGGTTTAAAAGAGGGGGGAAAAAAAATCTTCCTTCAGACTTATGAGTGAACATTGTCTGAAAACACACTCACATTTGGTGATTTTTTAATTTTTAAGAAAAAGGGTGATCAGTAGAAAATTTGAATACGATGTTAAATCTCGGCCATCGCTTGGTTCTGTTTGACTGCCTCTCTGGTTCTTCCGTATAACACAGAGGCATAAATCTCGAAAGCGAGAGACTGTTCACAGGCATTGCAAAGCACCTTTCATTTCCATCTCATCTGTGCTAATCCTCTTTTTTTCTGCTGACCAAAGGGAAAAAAGTGAAGTTTCAAGGTTAACTGATAGAAAGAAAACTTTTCAGTAGTGAAAGATCTAGATGTAATAAGATCTTGTGGCACTGAATCTTGCGATAAAAACCTCAACAATATTTATTTCTTTTGTTGAATTAGTCTCAAAAGAATATATGCTTCATACCAGATTATAGATCAGAGCTAATTTCTTTCTACAATCACTGGTACACACATGCCCAAACATTATACATTCCACACAAAAAAAAAAAAAAAACTGCAGATAAACTATACAACGTGGGGAAAATTGTTGGAAACAAAATATAAAATATTTACCTTAATGTAGGCCTAATATTACAACATGCTACGATGTATTCTTTTTTATAGATTCAATCATCTCAAATCAGTCAATGAATGTTAATTTTTTTTTGCTGACAAACTGTCTAAATAGGTTATTTAGGGTTTTATTTGTATATTTCTGTGCAAATTTTGACATTTTTGTTTAATTCTTTTAGTCTGGCATTATTTTGCCTAAAACCATCTCACTACTGGCCTTTTTGGTCAAACGGTTCTTAAGACAGTTGAATATTCCCATTGGTTGCAGTGGTACGGCTTGGTACAACTTCGTCACTTTGAGCATAAAGCACAGCGCTCCCTCCCCACCTCGATGAAATGTGTGATTTATTTGCAATGTGGACCTGGTGTGGAATGAGTTTCCTCTGCTCTGAATATCAGTGAAGGTATGGTATTGACTGTGTGAGACTGACTGCAGTGTTGAGGAAGTGGGAGAAGCTAATGGTGGCTAATGGTTACTCTCTCTGCTCGCTCTAGATATACTGTTGATTACACGACTAAGTAAAAATCAGTGCTACCAGATAATTAACAAGCACAGCTAATAAAGACTGCACATTGGACTGGCAACCATCATGCAAGTAACAAAAATATTGAAGAAGCCTCTATTGTGTACTTAGCAGAATTTGTTTTGGGTTTTGTAGTGGAAAATGAACAGACAAGATACAGATGAGAACAGTAAGACACGCTTACCACTGGTAACGACGCCAACATTCTGCTTCAAAACTTCCTGTTGTGTCCATTTAATTATCCCTGGTTGAAACTAAAACTGATTCACTGATCAAACAAAAACAAAATTATTCAACAGCTAGGGATTCTTTAAAACCAAATCAGCAATTGGTATCTTGATTGTATTTGGTAAAAGACAAAAAAGGATGTATTTTTGGCATTCAGCTCACCTTAATACTAGACGAGCATAAAAAATAGAATACACAAAACAATATGTAGACTAATTCAAAATTAGTAGCAGGGAGAATTAGTCGTTTTTTATTTTAACTCAAACTAAATATGATGAACCATGTACAAAAGCATGCAAATTGGTAAAGGGGAGAAAAAGCAATCAGAATGCTGAAATCTGCCACATGCAGTTGTCGGCTAACAACATCAAGGTGTGCCAAACGTTGAGACTTTTTCCTACCATCCTCTCCTAAACTAAACCAAGTTACCATGAATTTCCCAGCTGTGAGTGACCGAGTGAGCAGGGTGACGAGGCTCGGCCAAATCGGAATGATGGCTGTGCTCGGTTTGCCTTTTGCTGTTATTTATTCATGTGTTTATTCTTCCTGTCGTTATATCCTCCGATCCAGCGGCCTCTCTCCAATCCTCTCTCTACTCTCTTTTGCCGGCAGCCAGCAAGGAAACAACGTCTCGTTGCATCAGGTGTGATGTGCACCCACCACATCCCGGTGAGTGAATCTCTAAAGGGGACCAATTGTGCAATCTAGAGTAGGGACAGTAAAAAGGGACGAATTGAAGTCTGGATTTAAATACATAGCCTAAAAAAATTGATGATGGTCAAATGGCTATCCGCAGGAGGAGGTCTTACTCGGGCAAACAGGAATGGTCAGCAGTACTCAAACACTCATATCACCATATGGATACTTAATGAACCACACACACACACAGTCACCCCTTGACATCAAGAACAGTTGCCACGTTGCAGTTGCTCGTCCCCAATGTGCTCCATGGTTCCCTTGAATTTACATGTGTGCTAATTAGACTGGAAGAAATGATTGGCTGCTCACAACATCGCAGTAAAGAGGACCCAGATGCATTTGAAAGCACACACGCTCGCCTGCACGCGCAGACACATATGGACGTCTGCACACACAAAGCCCTGGCGGACAGTAATGCATTGGGGCGTGCCCCATCACACTGTGTCAAGAAACACACCTCGGCCGAGTTTGGGCTCTGTCACAAATGATTTAGTCGTGGTCACACAACCTCACACCCCTCCTTCCTCAGTGTACAAATCTATAGCCCTCCAAAACTCCTAAATTATATCTGTGTCTTTAATATTCCCGCATGTTATATCCATGCCAATGACATAAGCTGGGAGTATTTTTGTTAGGTCTGTTAACGTTGAAGCCCCCGCAGAGCTTCTCCATAATAGACCTAAATCAGTCTTGTAATAATAACACCTCACCCAGTGTTATTCCTCCTGCATTTGTCTGTGCACACACCTTCATATCCTCCTCCTCATGGTCACAAAACACAGGACCAGACATATAGAGAGTATGTTACAATTAAACCAGAAATGTGGGTATATGTGGGACGTTGTGGGTAAATTTGACCAACCCAGAAATTGCAGTGGTGTATTTGCAAGTTAAACAGGAGAACAGTGCTTCATTTCTACAAACTGTCAGGACAAGCAGGATGCCTGAGCTGACGCCAGACTGCAGTAAGACATTGTCAGCAGAGGAAGAAATTAATAGCAACACAGAATTACTTTCTTGTAAGCAAGGTTCGATAAATAACCCATTTTTGTAAAAGTAGCCAAAAGATTATTATCCGTTTCTCTGATTTTACTCTTCATAGGTAAAATTAACATTATTATTTTATTCTATGAACTACTGACAACATGTTTTTGAAATTCCAAGAAGAAATTTAGCATTTATTTGCAGAGAATGAGAAATGGCCAAATAACTAAAAAGATGCAAAGAATTTCATTTAGAAACAGCAAAACATATGTTTTAACTCAGGAAGAGTTCAGAAATCAATATTTGGTGGAATAACCAGGAGGTTTGTAATGGGGTTCAGTGTAGTCGGTTTTTTTCCAGAGCTGTATACACACACACACACACACACACGCAGACGCACGCACATGCACACACGCCTACATCAGTTTACTTTACCATTTAACAAAAACTTATGTTTAGTTATTTTTTTCCTTTATGTTTTTTCTGCATTTATGCTATTTAAATGGTTCAGGTCTGTTGAGCCTGAACCAGATTGGCCCTGGTGTGTCATCACAACTGTGTTGGAAACAAATTATGGCTTGCAAAAATTTTCCCCCCACATTGGTTAGTGGAAAAAAACTACAATTCTTATATAAGATTTAAACTGTAAAATGAAGAGCATTAAAAATAATATATTGACAAAAATAAAATCGGGGTGAATGTCTTCAAGCTATGTTTTTAAACTGATGAACCGAGACCCTAAAAGTGGGTCACGAGTTCTGCCAGTGCCGCGCTCAGACGAATGCTATTCACCGGACCGCCGACTCGTAGACAAGGTCAAATTGGATTACTCAGTTCAGAACCTCCATGTTCTTTGCCATTAGTTTCACACCAGTGCAAAACACCGTCTGCCTACATTCAGCTCCACAATTTGAAAACATTACAAGGTCAGTTGTTCACAAGTCCTCACAGTGTGTGTGTGAAACATGTGGACACACACATGTACCAACAACTCCATACTACAGCACAATTTAAATACTGCTGAGACACTTGATTCATTCAGACAAGGAGGAAACACTCCTCCAGCGCTGTGTCAAACATTTTTCTGTCTTCCCTCCTTGATTTTATTTTTCTTTCCTTCATTTTTGTCTAAACAGGAAGATGAGCAACACAGCAGTTGTCCCTCTCAGAGCGATATTAAATCATTTGATTGTTTATGCATGCGTTAAAAAACACAGCAGTGCTCACAGTAATAACAAATGTTTATGTACATTTTATGCATTGCAAATTTCAGACCATCTGTGTGTGGTGTAAGGTGTTTGACTTATTATAATTAAAAGCTCACAACTACCAGAACATGCAGGATGAGATCTGGTTCATCAATTAGTGAAGATGCTCTTATTATTATTTTTTTTTAACTGAAAATGTATTTTAGGTTATTTAGTAGAATTCAATTATTTAAGCAATACTTTTACATTAGGTTATGCCTATATACTTAACAGATGGAGACAGAATTTTAAGACTAAACATGTGTGCAATCTACAGAAATAAATCACAGCGCATCAATATTTAACGTTTAAGCAAATCAGACCTTTGTGGGCTTATTGCACATGAAGGAGAAAACTAAAAATACAACTTAAATGCCACAAAAACTGTTTTCAATTTTGCGCCGCACCTCTCCTTGAGGTTTTGAGGTATCCATCATCCCTCCAGAAGAAAAGAAAGGAAATCATCTAATTTAGCAAAAGAAGGACGAGTGAGAAAATTCTGAAGCCCCCCAATTATGAGTAATTACCGCTTTTCTCGCTCTCGACTTGGTGAAATGATTTGATGCCTTTCAGAGGGGAGTCTGGTTTAGCTCAGAGCAGACATCTCCCCTCTGCCTTGTGTTAGTCTTTGGCGGTGGGTTAACATGATCATCTGGAGGAGATAAAAGATGGGGCGTTTAAAAATGATGGCGCTGGAGTCGAATCTGCTGGTCATTAATCATGAGAGGTGGTACAGTACTGAGACGGAGCTCTGGTATAGGTGCCCCAACAGCCTTTAGCTGTGACCAAGACCGCGATGGAATAAAAATACCTGAGGTGTCTGATGGAGTGTGTGTGAAAATGTCTGTGGTGTTGTTCCCACTAGTAATACCGTTAACAGAAGAAAACATGTCCTTCTGTCCACAAACATTTTGTTTCTTACATGCACCAGTTCAGAGAGAGAATTACACTGTAAAAAACATGTAGGCCTTTTATAAGTAGTTTCTTTTCACAATAGTTTTCTTATGAGCAATAAAGCTTTAAATAAAACATTTATTATTTTTACAATTAAAAACTAGGCTGTCTTAAATACATCTTTATAGAAATAATAATATATTCGCTCTCAGAAATAATAAAACAAATTTATACATTTAGTTATAGAAATAGCTCAAAGGTAGAGGGAAGTCCAAGTAAATATTTGTTAAAGAAAAAGAATTAAGCCAAAATACACAAGTGCTAAACATATCAGAAAAAGAAGTGCCAATCCGAATAATTTATCATATTTGTATTCACCCTTGTCTATATTTCTAGTTTGCGCACAACTGTAAAGCTGAAAAGTGTACTTTTTTATTGTACACTTTTCAATCAGACAACGTTAAGCTTCTGAAATGGCATTCCAAAAGTCCTAAACTCAAACTTTACATAATATGCTTGGAAATCCATTCCATGCCATCAGATCAACCAGTTTAAATGAACTCTAGGAAATGTGCAAAGAAGCTCTGATGAACATTTGGAATTATCGTCCTGTAGAAACAATCAATCGTGTTCAATTAAGACACTGGGAAATAGCTATAAAAGAAAAACTTACCTGTAACAATCCAGGTTCAGGTGTCTTCGTCAAACGTTCAGCTCCGAAAACCAAAATCCCCCACCTTTTGGTGATGACTTTGGTGCATAACCGCCACCTTGTGGTAGTGTTTGCTGCATGTTCCCGCTCCTGGTGGAAAATACACCAGTCTGAACAGCTCTCCAGTTCCTAAAGGAAAATTCAAATAAGCGTCAGTGAACAGGATTTACAAAAGAAAAAAAAAATAAAATCGTTAATCAGAAATTGGGTAAAAATCTCTATAATCACGGCCCATTCTATTTAATTCTTTATTTTTGGCAGAAGTTATTTCAGATAGTTTAGATGCACATATTGGCTAAACTAAGGGGGCAATCTACTTAGGCAATAATAATTTCATTCAAAGAAATTTCTTTTTCTCAGTGAAAAACAACGTTAATAAATTATAATTAAAATGCTCTACAAAAATCCAAATGCTGGAAATTATGTGACTCAATTAGAAAACCCTCAAACTTTAAGTGTCCGCAAGAGAAGTGAAGAATTGCTTGGACATCTTCCTTAATCAATAACTTTTATATTTGAGTCATCAGTTTGCAATAGGCAACTGTTTATTTCTGTATCCCATGTATCTTTAAAAGTAGCAATGCACTGTGGAGTAATAAGAAAAATAGCTAAAATAAAATCAACTGTGCATCCAGCAGAATATGTATATTTGCAGTTTGTGCAACATAAATAATCATGTGAGGTCTTTGATAAAAAAAAATTTTTTTTAAATGTTCCAATAGTAAGGAGACATAAAGAAGAGCTTTTTCATCCAGGGAGATGCTATGGAATATAAACACAGTTTGTTTTGAGGGAGCTGTGACCCCTCTTACACTTCAGATCACAACAAAAGCCCCCAGAGGCAAGCAGAAAACATCTGTCTATCAAAAAGCTGCAACTTCTGCACATCCTCGTGATACAGACACGGCATTCACACACAGATGCCCTCAACCCAACTCCTCCCACTCACTCCAAATGTTACACCACAACACTGACACAAGGCAAACACGGTTCCAATCCACCTGGTCTTTTCATAGCTCACACACTCAAAGATGACAATGCATTGATTTTTTTATTTTATTTTTTTCTTCATCCCTCCCCCTCTTTTCTGGCTCTGCTGGACGCGTCGACGGAGCAGTGTGGAGAAATCCATTAAGCCGACACTTCTCGTTTCCATTGACTGACAGGCCTTGACGGGCCCAGGCTTTTGGCCCACCCGCTTGACTGGCAGCTCGACAGTTAAACAAGCCCTCCAGTTGCTATAATAGTTTAAAACACTTTCAATTACCCGAGTCAAACAAATCCAGCAGACAAGCACTCGGGCGCTCCTCTACAAGCAATCGCACACCCCAGCAGGTCCCTCTCCGCCTGTCGTTCAGTTTATGCCGAGAGAGCAGCAACGATGTTTTTTTTTTTGTTTTTTTTTTTCATATCAATATACACACACAAAGAAAACAAAAACTCTGGGACTAAAATTTGAAGAAGCAAACTGCAAGATACCCTGACACGAAGGAAAACTTCAGTTTCGTGTGAATGCAATAATTCATTCACACCAAACTAAGGCAATGCAGCCATTCTCTTTGCATTTACATGAAAAGACGATCTGATTTTCCCATCCTCCCAACTTCTGCTGTTACATTCACACATTAACAGGAGGTCAGGCATTTACCACAAATCAATGAAATACTGGAGGAATAAGACCCGGCCCATAAATCAGTTGTTAACAAGCAGGTTAGACTGCATCGCGGTCGACTCCGGTTTAAACCCTCCTGTGAGACCTTAATAAGCAGAAACAGGAGGGCAATTAACAGTTTTTAATGAGGAATTTTGGTTAATTTGAATGTTTTGTTCAGATTTCCAAAGCATCAACCATGATGAATAAAATGTAACTAGTGTTCACAAAATATATATTTCTTGGTGTTTTTACAAATTATGCCCTGTATTATTATTACAAGAGTAGTATGGTTTGAAGGACACATCTAGTGTATTTATCTTGACAATTAACACTGCTATGGTTTCAGTAATTGAAAATAAATACATGTAAAAAAACTTCAGCAGTTGTGATGCTTTGCTTTCATCCACCAAAGTATATTTGGCACTTCAGTTGCATACTGTTTTTCTGAAAATCAACCAACCAACCAAACAAAAAAAAACTAGTGAGATGCTGAAAATTTTAAAGGGAGACAGAGGAATGTTATGCAAAATTGACTTTTTTGAGCTGTATAATGACATTGTAATGTTATTCCATCATCAAAAATATACCTGGAGAGTTGCTTTGATTCTTTCATGCATGTCTCAGGAATACTTTAATCTGGCAGATATTTGGGGATGCCTAAATGCTTACTCTCACAAAGCGCCGCCTATTTCCACAAAGCTCCTCTTTAGAGCTGCAGTCTCCAGCCAAACTTCAGCCTCCCCACTCAGCTCCACCAAGCCAGGAGCAGCAATTAGCAAACTCCAGGTGGACCTATGCATCTGCGGAGCTTATCATACAAACTACTTCTCAGTCCAACTCTCCTAAGAACAGTTAACGATATAATGAGAAGCATTGTTGTGAGGACTCAGTGTATTATAAGCCTGGCAGGCCACCAGGCTTTACTTCTACCCCCACCAGGCTAAGCATTATTTACTTATTTAAGTCTTTTTAACATGTTTGCATTTTTTAAAACTTTATAGTTGGTGTTCAGGTATTAATCTTCCAATAACACATAATTATCAAGTGATATTTTCAAATGTCCTGTGAATTTCAAACATTTTTTAATTAAAAAAAAACACAACGGGCTGCTGGATGAATAACTGCCCTGGCACTCAACCACCAGGCTTTGCAAGTTTTCTGGGGGGAACCTTGGGTGACCTGGTTATCGTGGAGTGTCGGGAAGAGCAAGAATATCTTAAAGACTTTTAAGTCATGTTTAAAATATATAGGATTTTAGAACAACTGAAGGTACTAGTTGCTTGGCTGTGCTATAAAATATCACTATGTGCCTGGAAAGAACATAATGTCGACCCTTTAAGCTGATTTGAAACTGCTTTTGGCTGTTTAGTTATAAATGTTGAGTAAACTACAACTTTGTAAGAGGGATTGGTCTCAATCTTTCCCATCACCGCCTGTGGTCTTTCTCACCAGAAATATTTCCAGTTCCACCAAAATGTTATTTTACAAGTGGAGATGCCTGCAAAAATCTCAGATCAGTACCAAGAAACATATCCAGCTTAAAATACCCTGTAAAATCTTAACCTAAACTCTTTTTGTAAATATTTGGCTTTTAACTTTTATTTAGGTAGCACCAGTTAATTAGTACTTACCAGATGTTTCCAATAGCTGAAATGACACAACATTACGACAGGCATCGCCAGTGCAGTAAGTGCAAATGACTTATGTGTTCAAAACACTGCAGCAGGCTATCCTCACACATGCCAGACCATAAATGTCATTCAGCTCAGTGTGGTCTGGGAGGAGTCATCTGGCATTAACTTTCACTGGAGCCAATAATGGCCACAAACCAGCACTTTAGAGGTAATTGGAGCAGATTTTAGCTGAGTAACATTATTAGGTGCCTTTTTTCTGCCAATATATACATATATTAGATTTAGCAGGTCAAGGTAACTATTTACTCAGAATGTTGAAAGTAAGCTTTGCAGGAGGTCACCATTAGGTTTCTTACTGACATCATCTCTCATTCAGCAATACTAGCTGGTATCAGACACAACCCACAGTGACTGGATCCTACTTCACATTCAGGTGTGTGGGTGGGTGTTTTGGAAGCAGTGGTTGTTCTGCACCTTCTACAGTCATTACTTTAAAAAAGGACAGCATAAAATATCAAATCAAATACAAGCTACACAAGTTAGCCATATAACTGAAGTTTAATTTAAATGCACAAATCTGAATGGTTGTGTAAAAACCTGTCTGAGTTTGACTTTAATGTATTTTTTCTAAAGAAAGTCCAAGTTGGGGACCTACAGTGACCATTCCTCCACTAATCTATGCTCAGGCTTCCTATCCAGTTCAATACACCCAGGCGCCACAGTGCAAACAGCCCAGGACACACCGTGTAAAGTGACTCTACAATCCTCCAATCGCCCCCCTCATCCCACCACCACCACCTTTGTCGTTGGACACTACTCACCCTTAACAACCACCATTGATTTTCTTTTTTTTCTCCTGATGAGGATCTGGCCAGCGTTTAATCTAACATTGTAGCCTCCTGCTGTAGGACACGACTGAGCATGGCATGCTAATCAATTGGCCACCGCAACCCTGACTGAGCAATTATCTTTACTTCTGCTGATGAGAAGTAAGTAGCTGTGACCAAGAATGCGTTTAAGACTCATCTATCCAGCCATCTTTGTGAAAAGGCTAAATATCAGCAACACATATTCGCTGAACAATACTGTGTCTCATCTAAACAGTGAGTTCCAGATACATTTTGCTTTCTTATCTGAGAAGCAAAGCAGATCAGGATTATATTATTGTGAAAGCCTCCTACTCAGTAATATTTTACATTTAGTCACAGCACTTCAAGGCTCTCAGCATGTTTGACTAAATACATTATCAAGTCTCTTGACTACAGCTCATTGTTTACAGGGATTTGACTTGACCATTTATGCTCCTCATAATCCAATTCATTGGTTACAGAGAATAATCTTTAGGCAAGTGCATATGTGCACACATTTTCATATTGTAAAAATGTGTGTTCCCTTGCACTTTTGTTTCTCTTTTTGGTCATAAAGTGTTATTGATCATATATTTTTTAATAAAGTGGACAAAAATAACTAGTATAAATAGATTAAATATAAATATTTCAAAATAGTGTTAAGGGCCAAAAGCTTTCCAAGCCAACTGGTTGTCACTAGTTTTTCTTTTTTTTTTTTGACAGATAACTTGAAGTTAAAAAATACAAAATAAAACTCCTACACCTCCTTCCAGTACCACTACTGCCATCTGCAGAAATGCACTTCTCCCAGATATAAACAAAACCAACGAGAGTCAAAAACGTGGCTGCTGCCCATGTCCCCCCAACAGCTCACTTACACTAAATTGAAAATGGCTGCAAACAGATGCGCAACATCTTTGACCTCTAGTCGGACTTGGAAGCAGAAGCAGTGAAGCCTCCCACACAAGCATCAAAGATACAGAAGCAGTTTCTGAATCTTAAGTCAACAACAAAATATTTGTCTTTTCCAGCAGCCAGTGGACGTGGGTTGCTAAGTAACGGGGCAGTGACAGCTGATTCTGACTTAATAATTCGGAGGTCTTTGAGATGGCTCGTAAACGTAAGTAAAAACAGAGCTGGGTGGTTTCAAGTAAGTTACTTCTTACTTGAATTGTGTAAGCAGTAAAGATCTAAATGGAAACTAAAGAAACATCCAAAAAGTAAAGTTTGCACTATAGCTCCCTTTTAATTTTTGTCATTAACAATCACACAAGTCAGTACATTATGATGTGCTGAATTGGACAATTTCTGATACAGAAATGATAAAAATGTTCTTCACTGTTTGCTTTATTCTTGTTCAGCACCAAAGAAAATTCAACAATTGTTTTAGAGGTCATGTTTAAGGTCCCATGATTTGTTGTTGAACAAGTTGAAACAGTAAGAAAATAGAACTAAAAGCTAGACAGGCACTTATTTTATGGTATTTGTTTACATTGTACAACAGCAACTATCAAAAAAAAGAAGAAAAAAATATATATATCTGGTTCTCGTTTCATCACCACATGAATAAGTAACTAACATATAGACCGCATCCCCATTGTACATCAAACACAACCAAGATTGCATGTGACAAGCCTGGCAATTAACAATTTCTCTCACTCTGAATTGGAACCATAAAAAAAGATGATCAAGGCTAGCTGATATCCACAGACGATGCATAATTTATGTGGCTGGTACAAAATACCGTTCTGTTGCAGTTCTGTTCATTCACTCGACTAATTCATTGAAATAAAGCGTCCCAGAGGGGTATCAGTGTAATCAAGCCTAATCCCAGATTGATTTGAGAAGCAGTTGAAGACACAAAGGCTGGAGGAACATGGGGATGCTTTCTGTCACAGCAGCAGAGCTGCAGAAAGCCAAGTGAGCAAAAATGAAGTTCAGATACTCCAAATCCAAATACCAAAGGAGAAAAGCAACTATTTGAATGAAGTTTAAAAGCATTTTTTTTATTTTATTTTTTTTATTTTAACATCTCTTATCCCTCCTCCCCCCAAAAAACCCATAATTATTACATTTGCTGAGACTTACCATATTTGATGGTAGTAGTTGTGGTTGTGTTGAAATGTAAAAGCAGCACTAATAATAATAATAATAATAATAATGTGCACAAAAGAGCAACAAAAAACACACATCAAGAAAACACACAACAGTAAAAAAAAGAAAGAAAGAAAGAAAGAAGGAGACAAAACAACAACAACAAAGAAAAGGAAATAAAGTCTTAGATTTGCTGTAAATGTAGCAATCAAGGTTTTTTTTTTTTTTGGCTGATAGATTTTCAGTTTCTTTGAGTTCTGACTGGCTGGTTCCAGTTTTTGCCTGTTTCTGCAAGAACTCACAAAAGAGACAGAATTAAAAGGTGTTTTGATAGAGATAAGAGTTTTCCTAGGGAAAATGAGGAAATGAACAATTCTGGTTAGAATTAAGCACTTAAAAAATTTTGTCAAAATACACACTATCGGTTGATGTTTTTATTGACCACAAATACATTTAGTACTTTAATTTTGATACATACAGTTAACAAAAAGGGGAAAACCCAATTTAATTAAGTAATTGATGTCCCAATCACAGATCTGATGATTGATTTCTCATTTTCTTTAGTGATAAATGAATTCCAAACAAGATTTGTCCGACTATAATCTGCATAACTGCAGCTTCACTCGGTACAAAATGATATATTTTTCACAGAAATTATAATCTCCGCCTGTCTTTGTTGCAGCTACAGCCCTGATACCTTTTCCCTGCACACCGACTTCTCAGAGAGCTTCACTACATCATTATCTTTTCCCACAGACCCCACAGCCTCATCCTGTCCCACTTTGACTAAAACGACAACAGACTCCATGTTCCTTCTTTGTCCCCTCGCTGTCATCACAGCAGAGAACAGAATTAACAAAAGGTTTGAGAAGAAGGTGATATTTAAAAAGAACAAAAGCTAATTCACTGCAATAGATACTAGTTATTAACTGCACTTTTTCTTTAAAGAAAAAAAAAGTTGAGTTTCTTCCTTTTTGACAGGGTTACAAAAATGTACAAAAGAAAGAAATGACGGTCTCTGTTTTGTCAATCTCTCATAATAACAATCGCCTGTACCTAAAAATTCAATATGTTTTAACAAACAGGTAACCAATAAAGAGTGTTTTTCGCCTGCAACTCAAGTCTACGAGTGTTAAGTGTTTGCATGCCACCTGCTGATGAATTTCTGTCTTTTTAAATTCTCTAATTGAATGTTTGATTTTGGTGCTTTTGTGTAAAGATTTATGATCTTAAATGAGTCTGACAAAAGCCTTAACCTTGACAACATGTTTCTTAGCTTCAGCCGTCTTAGAATTATTCATGAGGCCACAATTGGTAAGAAAAACTGTAAAATTATTGAAAGATCAGCTGGCTCCACCTAGTGACATCTTTCCATTACTACAAATCTCTAACAAATAAGTTAAAAATTAAAATGTATTACCATGTGCCTTGAAAGAACTGATAATATGTGGCTGACTTACATTAAATTGAACCTCTACGTTCAGAAGAACTGTCCCCTTTAACCACATAAAGATATTTTAGTCACACTAGCACACACGGCACATGATTGTTGCCTTTAATACAACAATCAAAGCGTCAGTTTCAGGTTCATTTGTACTTCAGCAGTCGATGCATCTTGAATAGCGATATAGAAAATGCTTAATGGTTTCAGATCAGTTTTGTTAAACATTAGTAGCAACATTTGCTAAACCTTTTCTTCAAACCTTTCATAACAAAAACCATGACTGAAAATGCCATGTTCTTCATGTTCCACCAAACTGGTAGAGACTCATTCCCAAGTATAATTTTGCATTGAAGGTTAGCAAAACAAATAAGTTAAACTTGATGTAGCATCTAACCAGATAAAAAAAAAGGAAAAAATCACAAAATGCTTCACAGAAAAGAAAACAGGCCATAAGCTAACAATTCATAAAAAAGAGAAATAGATCAATCTGGTTTTAAAACCACATGTGATTACCATTTATTATGTCCTTTCTTCAATATTAACATTTATTTTGTTCCATAACATATTTGGCAGCATTAATGGTGCACATGCCAGCAGCAGAGTGTTTCATAGGTCATCTGGCTCCATCTACTGATACAATGCAGAATAAACCCACATCTCACAAAACAGAGCAAGCACTCACAATTGGGCCCATTTCTGCTACAGTTTTTTTTAAATATAGAACACATTGTTTTAATCCTACATGTAGCACAGCTCATATAAAATACAACTAACTGCTCCAGTTCGGCAAAAAACTTTCTCCAGGGTCTGGCATGACGAAGAATCTCAATTAATTCCACAAACGTGGGTCCTAACACACAATGAGAGCACTTGCACAGGCCACAAATTCAGATAATTTTAGAAAAAGGAAACTGATAAAGAAAAAACACGTATATCCCCCATTCTCCATATCTCAAAACAGGCATGAAGTTAGAGGGCTCCATCTAGTGTCCAACTGCATGACTGTTTTTGATCTGGTCAAGTTTTCTGAGCATTTTTGAAAAATATTCAAGCTTAAAAAATGCAATATGTTCATAAGATCAACACTAAATTGTATCCAACACTTTAATTCTAGTCACATCAAGAATCAGTAGAAATTTAAAAGGCAAACACGAAGCAGTGAAAGCAACCCTTTAAATCAGGGGTCTCAAACTCCAGGCCTCGAGGGCCGCAGTCCTGCAGTTTTTAGATGTGCCACAGGTACAAGACACTGGAATGAAATGACTTAAACCTCTACCCTCCTTGTGTAGATCAGTTTTCCAGAGCTTTAATGACCTAATTATTCTGTTCAGGTGTGGTGCAGCAGAGGCACATCTAAAAGTTGCAGGACTGCGGCCCTCGAGGACTGGATTTTGAGACCCTTGCTTTAAATAAAGCAAAAATTTCAACTTTGCCTTTAAAGCACAGGTGTCAAACTCCAGTCCTCAAGGGTTGGTGTCCTGCAGTTTTTAGATGTGCCACAGGTACAAAACACTGGAATGAAATGGTTTAATTACCTCCTCCTTGTGTAGCTCAGTTCTCCAGAGCCTTAATGACCTAATTATTCTATTCAGGTGTGGTGCAGCAGAGGCACATCTAAAAGTTGCAGGACTGCGGCCCTTGAGGACTGGAGTTTGACACCCCTACTTTAAAGCTTTGCAGTCCAGGAACTCTTTCAACCCCTTATGTATGTTTTTTTTAAGCATTACACAGTATTCAACCTCCCCTGCTTACGTACAGAGTTACTGTAACTGTTTTCTGCTCGTAAATTTTCATTTGAGTTCTTTTAAGGGCCAAAGAAAAACTGATCATGAAGCTGTGCTGATAAATCTGAACTGTATTTTTTCACATTTTATCACACATTTCAATTCAAACATTTTTGTATCTTACAGAGATAACCCGAGTAGAAGTAAATGCAGTTTCCAAATAATAGTTTCCTTGTCATGAAAATTTGCACTCACTTATTAAATTAACTCCACAGGATCAATGACCACTGTTTTATTTAATTCCATTTTACTAATCTGATTATACCGAGATCCACAGAATAAAAAAGAAATCCATTTTAAAAACGCCTGACAAAAGTAAGACGACAGGCCTAAAAAGAAATACACAATAAAGAAATCCAAGTTTCTTTCCAACTGGTTGACTGACAACCAACGCAGTGAGTTTAAAACAAGATGAATTAACACCTTCTTAACAACACAACAGGAAAAAAAACTATTAAAATAGTCTAACATGGAGTCAAAAGAACAGATCATTACCCGAAGTTCAGTTGTTAATGTCATTGCTCTGACGCAGGGGACAGTTTCCCGTTGTCTTCTTCGTGGTTTGTAGTTTGTTTGTTTTTTTGGACACTGTGCAGCTGGCTCCACCACACCTCTCACGGGATGCACCTTACCAGAGGAGCCGCTTTTCATTGGCTGATGCCCGTTCTACGTGGTCACGTGCCTGGCCGTCTCACAAACACACTTAGCTTCCCGTTAGCTAAGTACAGCATAATGGCAGCACTGATACAACTTCTACACCTTGAAGCCTGTCTGCTACACAGTCTTACGTTAGCTAAACAGATCGATATGAAATCTGTACTGTATCTGACATACACTAAAGATTTTATTTTAGCAGAAAAGGCTTTGGACTAAACTGTTACTCGTGTTAGCCACGCTAGCACCAAGTACAGCTAGTCAATCAACCATCGCTGTGTTCAGGGAAGCGCTGATTAATAATCGAGAAATAAATGTCAAGCCTGGAAACTTGATATCGGGGCGCAGGCGGTTGCCACGGTAACAGGTGTGCTTAAACTACAAAGAGAGAGAGAGAGTAAAAAGGTAGGAGTGGTTTTGAGTTGATCACCTGTTCGGGTTATTTTACCTTTGTTTACCTTTGCTGTGGCGCATTACAGCCGCTGTAGTTTCCTCAAAACGACACAAACGTAGCCGCTCCCAGGTTTTGCCTCTTTTAACTCCGTCTGAATCAGACGCCAATGCCTCTTTAATGGCTGACATGACGAATAATCTGATGTAACTGCTACCATAAGTCACTGGTTTTTAATGATGTATCGCTTGGACTAGCCTATTCACGCGTGATTTTGATTATTTTTTTATTGAATGAAAACAACGCAAATTTAGTTTTTTCGACATTAGAATATAAACAGAGTTTTGCGCACATTTGTGATAGAAATGCAGCTACTGACCGGAGCTGCAGACCTCGACCTAATCAATGCAGGACAGAGGGGTCCTGAGGTTCAAGGTTGAAACCTAGAAGAACAAGAGAGGCTGGTCCTTGAGAAGCTAATTTGTGCAATGACAGTAATAACTTGTTTCCAAAGTAATCGAAAATGTAACCTTAGGTTTATTCTAAGTGTGCCACTATGAACATTGTGCAGAGCGAGGTTTAGATTTTCTTTTGTTCACTGGCTGGCACACACTGCTGTCCTTAGGTCTTCTTCTTCTTTTCTATTATGGCGGATCACAAGCAACTTTAAGGTGCATACCGCCACCTACTGTACATGAGTGTGTAGCAGCATTACTTCACATCTGTTAAATTCTATTTTTTAATTTTGTATTCTTAAGATAAATAAACAATGCTTTCCTTAATTTGTGAATATCTGTTATGTTTCCTTCATTTCCTAATATACCTTTAAGGTTCCATTCATGCCCTATATTTCTAACTATTCTCTTTAATTCTTCCCTTTCGAGTTCATATGACTTACAGTTCATCAATATGTGTTCTACATTTTCTTTCCCTCCACATCTCTCACATTTATCATTATTTTTCCTCCCTATTGTATAAAGCATATCATTTAAGTAGGTATGACCTACTCTTAATCTACTAATTATTATTTCTTCTCTTCTGTTTCCTTCATTAATGCTTCGAATTCGAACTGACTTTTGTACTTCATATAATCTTCTTCCTTTCTTATCTTCATTCCACATTTTTTGCCATTTCTCCATTTCCTGTCCTTAGGTCACCCACAGCAATAATAATTACCTTCAAAATGGTTTACTTGAACTTTTGTGGTCATCATAGTGCGTTATCTAAGGAACGTGGCTAAATGTCAATGTGCTCTATTAGATTATTGTGGCCAGCTCAGTGCAGGGACAGAAAGTGCTTTTTATGAAAATACAGAAAGGTATAAAGTTAGTTAAATTTAGTTCAATCGAATAGTATCTCACATATAATTGATGTCACACAAAAATGGTACGTTTAGCTTTCTATTATCAGCTTCTACACTAAAAAAAAGTTATAAGCATTATTAGGTTCAGCTAAAACAGATGTAGGATATTTCTACAGAGACTGTAAACCTGCAGATTTCATTCTATGGAAGGTAAGAATGGTATTTATAAATTACCACACAAAAATATTTTAAAAATCCAATTTTACCACTTTACAACCACAAATTTACATGATGAATATAAATTAATTCAAGAATATTGGAGAAACAGGTCACTGACATTTATTATCTGGTTCATTGATTTTGTTCTTTAGAGAATTTTCTCTTCAGTTACTTTGCTCATTTTCAGACTGAAATTTTGGCCTATTTTTCATTGCAAAATTGGATGGAAAGCAGCTAAGAATGTCAGTTTTAAAGTCTCCACACCGATTCTCAATCCCATTTGAATATCTCTGCCTTGATTCGGCGTCATATAAACACACAAATATCCTTTAATGCAAACCATTCCACTGTAGCTGTACATTTAGAGTCGTTGCAGACAGTTGAACTTCTGCCACATACTCAAATTGCCTGCAGCTTTTAACAGGTTTTCTTCCGCACTGCTCTGCACTTTCATTCCTCTCACCATCACCTGTCTCTGCCCGGGTTCCCTGTCCCAGCTTTTACAAAAACATCATCATGGCATGATGCTCCAGCCACCATATTTCACATATTATGGTAGTGCTCTCAGGATGTGTTGTTAGGTTTTTCTGCCATTAGCAATGTGCTCTGTCTGTTTTTCTTGCCCAAACAAAATACCTCTGGCTCAAGGCTCCTGGCTTTGCTGGATGAAGACACTGATGGAGATGTTGCTGCCACTAACAATGTGCACTCATTCTTTTTTCTTTGGGGGGAAAACACAAAACAAGAAAGTACCATTGGCTTACTGCTTCTGTTATTTTTTTTCTGAGTCTTCTCACATCAGATAAACTGCTTCTGCTGTTTCTACCTATTAAAAATGAACTGTTCCTCTCCACTGTCACCACATCCTTGCAAAGAGTGAGGGATTGCTACAAAAAGTTAATAACTTAATGCAACCCCTTGAAGTAAGCAGATTTTTTGTATATATCATATATATTTATTTGCAAATTACTACGAATTGATTGAATCATAACTTAATTAGGCTTTAAATAGAAAGTACTAAACTAAATTTGAATGTAGTTGAAAGGTAGGATTGTATTTGGATAAATTGAATTGAATTGATTCTATAAAAATACTCACTATATATTGAATTAGTCTGATAAACAAGTAGTCCAAGTTTCACCAGGATTACTGTACCAACTGAATTTCAGGTAAAGTATAAAAAGAAAAAAAAAGAAGAAACACACTTTTTTACAAAAGCAATTAGCCTTTTTTAATTTTACATTGCATTGAAAATTTACATTATAGATTCATACATTTTACAAATAATTTCCTCATAAAAATATATTTCTGTACAAAACACTTTTTTATTCTATATTTTCTCTTTTTTTTTCTCAAATGGTGAATATTTCCAATGTCCCCGGGCAGGAACGGCTATAAGTCTTTGAAATCACATGGGCGTTATTGCGCTCAGTCCATAGGAAAAGCTTGTGGCAAAATAGACTGAAGCTTAGAAAAAAAAATAGCCTTGTTCGGAGAACAGGAGAAGGTGTTGGCATTAGGGGTGTGCAGGTACCTGTGTGCATGCAAAAAAAAAAGAAAAAAAAAAAGCATAGGGTTGACGGCACAGAGGATCCCATGACTTTATTTTTTGGTAGGCACTGAGTCAGATTCTTACCAAAAATGTGAGCAAAAACACAAGAAGAGCAGCAAGGACCAATCCGAAATGTAATAAAAAGAAATAATATCACCACAGCGGTAAAGTGCAGGATGGTTGCTGGGCGGGTAAACAAAGAAGCCACAGCTATACTGCTGCTTTTAAATCAGTAATGACTTTAAAAGGAGTTTTGTGTCGGCTGGTGGCAGCTGGCGCCTGTGGTCACAGCAGCGGGGGTGTTAAAAACAGAGTGGATGTTTTCATGCTCCCTGGCACCTGGACTCATTTAAAAGCGCAGAGACTTGCTCTTCAGATTCTTCAAAAACAAAAACTTTGAGTTTTTTTTTTGGGGGGGGGGGAGGATTTACATCAACGCTGCAGATCTTTGACTGGTGACGACATTTTACTCCCATTGTTAATGTTTCTCTTCTATTTTTTGGTCAATTATTAACCGGGTGCAACCAATGCCAAAACCTTATATTTTCTCATTTGAGAGAAAGATGTTGTGTAGTATTCCCAGGAGTTTGTGGCATGGCACCATGAGCAAGACAAACAACCTTCATTAAGAGAACACATAATAAAGATGCATTACATGTGTCATCAGAATGTGGCAGATCAGAATTAATTCAGCTACCCATATGAAATTAGGCAGAACTGTATGAATTACAGGTAAAATTTAAAAAAGGGTCAAAGCTTTGATCTGTTTGATCATTTTTAGCTTAGCACTTGCTAAAACAAATTGGAATCTGTATGTTTAGCTAACTGTTAAACACTAAACCGTTGTGTGCAGTTGTCTCGCTTAAAAACTGCAGTCAGCGGCATCTGCTTCTGAAACTCTTAAATTAAAAATTTGGATTGCGTTTTTTCCCCCAATTGTTCAAATCACATTCACTGAACTGTTGTAGATGAAAAGAAAAGAAATTCATAGAACACCAGAAAGATCAAAACTCTGAAAGTCCAGAACAAAAGACCTTTTGTCAACTTTTTTTTTTTCATATTTGTGAAGCAAGCTGCATTTTTAACTGCATCAGACGTGAAGGCTATAGGTAGGTTGTCTCCTTCCAACAATGTCATTATCTATTGGCACCCTGCTGAAGATGTCTAGATAATGTTAAAATAAATAGATGGATTAGCTAATAAACCAAAGAAATAACTACTAACAGGCCCAATGTACTATGCTGTGTCTTTCTTTCAAAGTTCTTGGGAAACTTGTTAGAGTATGCAGGATCATTCCCTCTGAAACATCAATAAGATTCAAAACAAAACTGAAGGGAAACAGAAAATGGCTCATCACGGCGTCTTAGGTAGCATAAAAATTCCAAAAGTACAGTAAAATCAATAAAAACATGGTTTATCAGTTGCAACATCCTGGTCCTTCCTTAGCCATCCAAGTGGAGAGACCTTAATCACTGGAAAACGTGGTTTAAACTCTTACATATTTTAGGGAAGCCAATAACTGTGTTACCACTGTTTTTGTTAGAAAAAAAATAATGAAGTAGGAGTTTTCCCCTCTTGACTTACAGGACAGTGTGAGATTCTGTTACTGTAATAAAGGTTAATTTATACTAAGGCTTTTTACACAATAGGTTTGGAGGATGCATTAGATAAAAGATTAGATAGTAGTTTCCCTTCTTATCTGCTCTGAACAGACGTTCCATCTCACATCATTACACCGATTCTCTGCAGGTTTTTTCGCCTCCTCAGTATTTGACGCATTAACTACAATCAAGAACAGAGCAATGTCAATGTACAACACAAGTTTTCTAGCGCCATCACACAAAGTACACATAGAGCAGGCAACCAGCAATCATCATTAAGTTGTCTGCCCAAATGGAAACGTCTATTTTCACTAATATGTTAAAGGTTGTTTGATTTCTCTGGTACAACGGTGCTTTTGAGTATCTGCCTTCTTTCAGATTTTATCTGTTTTTGCAGCTCTAAAATGTTCTGGATTATCAAACTAATTTATAGCATTAAAAGATGAGTAGAAGAAATACAAAAAGCAGTTTTCAAATAAAAATGTCATGTGTTAAAGGGAAAAAAGCTAACTAACTCGAACTAACTTGACATTACAAGAAAAACATATTGCTCCCTTAGTTAAATTCTAAATTAATTGTGATTAAGGTTCTTGGAGTTTAATTTCTCTAGCGAAATGTGGGTCTAATTATTGGCAGCTCTCTAGAATCCAGACATTAATTTAAAGAGAAGACACCACAAAGTAGACTAATAGATCTCAAATAGAAGCATGCCGTGCTTGGATCTCAAGACATTCCAGGAAAAATGAGAAAATAAATAATTTTTTAGGGCTATGACATTTATGGCAGTAACTCAGCAGTTTTTAACTGTTACTTATCTAACTGCTTGTAGAACCTAGCTGTGCTGCAATGCAAACACTAGCTGGTATATAAACAGTGGAATTGAATACAAGTGCACTCGGATTAGTAGCAGGACACAGATCAAATCTGAACAGCTAAAAATACAACAAACTAAAGAATTTTTTATAGTGTAGTCAAAGTCTGGACTTTAATCTCATTGAAATGCTGTGCTGTGACTTTCAAGAGGTCATTAGGATTCAAAGCCGCTCCAGTGTGGCTGAATGACGACAACTCTGCAAAGAAGAGTGAGCCAAATTTTCTCCCAAGTTAAGTAAAAGATTCATTGCCAGCTTTTACAAATGCTTGACGACACCTGTTACCACCAAGAGTGGGACAGCTAGTTTTTTTGATTTAGGGAGCAATTTATTTTCACATAAAGAGCCATGTTGGTTTGGATCAAGAAATCATCATTTGTCTGGTATTAAAATTAGTTTGATAATAAAACAACATGGCTGTCCAACACGGAAATGCAAAACCAGAAGAATCTATAAGATGGCAAACATATACAGCCTGTAGTTTCTATATATACAGTATATATATATATATATATATATATATATATATATATATATATACACACACTTTCTCATTGAATTCAATGAGAAGGTGTGTCCAAACTTTTGGTCTGAACTGAGTACAGACCAAAAGTTTGGACACACAGTTGTGTCCAAACTTTTGGTCTGTACTGTATATATACTGTATATACTGTATATACTGTATATATATATATATATATATATATATATATATATATATATATATATAAAAGCACTATATATAGATGATCACGTGGAAAGTGCTGGGAGTCTTAAGGTGCAAATGTCTGCAAAGAATGTCTCGAATTCAGGGTTTTAAGACGTGTCAGTGAGTTTAGGGTATGATTGTTGCTGGTAAACCTTGCATTTCGATAATGTTAACACCACTTACTGGGGTTGCTTCAGTGAGAAAGACAGATGGTGAGGGGGGAACTCCATGCTAGACACGATTTTCAAATAAACTAGATGCATGTTGCAGTGGAACCAAAGGTACCGTTGGTGGGCGCGTGTGGAAAGCATATAGCTGTAATGTCTTTTACTCTGATAGTTCTTTTTCTAAAAACTCTGATATAATCTGTCTCCCTCCCCCCACCATTTACCCTCCCTTTGTGGTAAATATATAGCACAAAAATATAGGTGGTGAATGCTCCCCGAATATATATGCAATAGATTTACAGATCAGAAGATTCTGCAGCTGTAACAAACAAAGAAAGTAAGCACTCTCAGAGTGCAGGATCACGTGGAACGCTGTCCACAGCGTAGGGCCAAAACCCCGTCTTTCTAGACTTGTTTCTTAGTTTATGATTCCTGCCTACAAACCTGTTTCTGTCTGTCTGCCTGTAAGCCCCCTGCTTTTATCTTGGAGTAAAGATAGATTGGAAAAAAATCAGGACATTTCTGTCCCGGTGTTAGTCTGTCTCTCCTTGCGAAATGTGCTTTAGTGCTGGAGCTTTCTATGTTTCCCAAAGTCATTTTTCTTCCTCCCCTTTTAGTCCATCAGAGTCCTCCGCTTTCGTTTAGCCTCTTTCTGATCAAAACCTCCTGGTAAAATCCCAGGATCAGGAACATCTTCTCCTCCAGGCCATATCCCGTCTGACCTGATCTGATTCATCTCGTATAAAGGAGGAGAGCTGATCTCTCTCAGTAGATTTCTTCAGGTCAGACAAGCTCTGATTGGTTGTGTTAGGATTGTAAAATCTCATCTTTTTTTTTCTGCTAATGACTTACTCACTCTGCTTCCAGTTCAGTTAGAAGCTGTCTTCATCACGTTAGAGGCAGTTTATCCATTAGATGAGTCAGTCTCTCATCTCTTCTGTTAGTGCTAGTTTCACTTTAGACTCCTTGTAAGTTTCACTTTGCTCTAATCCCAGCTCAGTCAGGATTACAGCTTCCTCTCCAGGGATGCCCCATCCCTATCATCATCCCTCGCTTAGCGGATAGTCTCTTTTCAAAGCAACTTTTGCGTCTCTCTAGAAGAATTAGCCTTCTTAGGCTCCATGTAAGAAGAAAACAAAAAAAACAGAGACCAGTAACACCAGTCTCTGCTTGTCACTGAGACTGGAGATGGTTCCGTTTGTTTGTGAGGTTGTTGTATTCCCGTGGTATTCGCAACCAGTTAGTTGGCTTCAGCAATATTCTGCTGGTGTCAGTATTTTTTTTGACTGTCGGTTTATTTTCACAGTGTCCTCAATGACATATATCCTTTCTAGATAATGTCATAGGTTCTCCTCAGTTTCTGATGTGTGATTACAGCTGGAACACCTCTTCTGTGATCTCTAAATCTTTGCTTCAAGTAAAAATTGAGGTGACACACAGGGTCCAACCAGCAGGTCATGGCTTGCCCACACGAGTTGGTCTTAGAAACAGCGATCGAGGTTAAATACGAGCTCAAATGTTTTGCGTTTGTGTCTGGTTTAGAATCGGATCAGAAAGTTTCTATAACTTGCTCTGAGTTGGGGATAGAAATTGAGCTTTTTTTTTTGTCACCTTGCAGTCTTTTCTCTCACTAGATGCTGATAGCTTTAAGCAAACCGATGCTGGATTTTGGTTTCAGCTGGAGAGTTGTTCCTCTGCGTGGGCGAGGGGTGGGAGCTGGGATCTTTTCCAAACAGAAAGGATCGGTTTGTTGGTTGGTTCTTGTTCACACCATGATGCTTGGCCTCGGTAAAGTTTGCCCTTTTCACCATCTTTGCACCAGTTGTGGTCCCATTAGAAATGCGAGTCATTAATTTTGACTGAGGACAGTCGCTCCTCAGACCATAGTGCAGACAGTATTTAAATTAGGATCAAATCTGACGGCCTTTCCCTCGACAGCTTTGGCATTGGTGTTGTACATGGGATTCTCGAAGGCAGCTTGGCCGTTGTTGTTTTCGTGCACCGAGCAGCCTGTGTACTGTGTTTTTGGAGTAGTTCTGCAAATATAAAGAAAAAATAAACATAATTACAAGATAAAAGTGAAGGAGAGGGCAATATATACATATCTTTCACCAACTGTAATTGCAGGAATCTTCACTGCCACCTTTACTTGTCTGGAACTACAATTATGTTCAAAATAAATAGAAGTTTGTCTTTTGTAGAAATGATATTTCACCATGGGAATTAATGTTACTGTTGGGTATAGTCAACAATCATGAGATGCATGCTGTTGATTCTGTGTAATTAAGTTGTTATTGCATGAGGTATGTTAAAAAATAGCAGTGTGGTGTCCTATTAGTAAGGCAATTTATTCGGTGAAAAAACGTCTCAAACAGGTGACAGTTTGTTAGGGAAGAACACATCAAAAACATTTAAAGACCAGGAAATTACTGGCTGTTCAGGTAAAATAATCTTAAATGTTTAAAATGCAAACCCAAACCTGTCCAAATGAATCAAAGAATAGTCAAAATGTAAAAACATTAACTGTCTCAACCCCAATGTGACTGAAGGTTTTTAGCCACAAGCAAAATTGTTGATCATTCATCATAAGATTGTTAGTTTGGGTCTAGGGATCACAGACGAACAAACACTGAATTCCAGCAACACTACACCATGAAGAACGGTGCCATGGCACTGTGTTCTTACTATTGATTACATAACACAAATTAGTTTTCTCCATCTTGACTTACTTTAAAGAGTAAATGCGGTTCTCAACAAGACAATGAACACAAACAGTATATTGGTTCCAAATCAACAGTTGAATAGAAAAGTTGTGGGCTGACTTCAAAAACTGCTGTGTCTAAAGCAAAAATAATTTTTCATAAATGTCCTAAGCAGCCAGCAGACAGTGATGAATGAAGCCAGTGAAGCACACAGGAGAAGAACCGTGTTGTGTTTCTTAGTAAGCTTAAAGAGATTCCAAGCAGCCCATCCAAAACTAATCCCTTCAGCAAGTTCTCCTTTTCTCAAACAGATATTAACAGCAGAACAGACGTTATCTGCATCTGTTAACAACCTCAACAACAGTCAGTTCTGCTTTAACCTTGCCTGGGAAAAATCCAATTTACCACTTTCTAAACAAGGATTGTGTTGCAGCAGACAGCGACTTAGCTGTCTCTTAGCACCTCAGCAATCAAACCACCGAGGCAGAGATTGTTCTAGCAAATTAGGCATCTTCTTAAAATGTTAATGACGCCCTTGTGGTTTTTTTTTTTTATAGTCTTTTTTGAATAAAAGACAGAGGAAAAAGTACTCATAAACTGACAGGAACATGTTCTTCAAAGGGATATGTGCAGGATTATTTATCTTGTTCGTCATCTTTTCTTTTTTCTTCTTCTATGGCCTACCTCTGCTTGTAGAGATAGAATCCAAAGCCAGTAAAGATCAGAGCGAAGAAAGGCACCAGAATAGCAATAGCCACAGAACTGCTGTTGGTACCAAGCTGTGGAGGTGTCGAGTTTTGACTCTCTGACATGTTCAGACCTGCAACAAATGAGAAAACTTTACTGTTGCTGTCCAAACTGTCTGGGTGACAAAATAAAATGACCTGGTGAAACTACAGGCTTTATTATCACAGAGAAAGAAAAAAAAACACTGATGGTTGTTTGAAAGAAAGTCTAATCTGTTATTACTGTGCACAATAAAAAGTTTTCACATTTTGTAGACCACCGATTTTAATGTAAATTTTATTTTATGGCATTGCCCAACAAACAGTGCTGTATGAAGTAGAAGAAATGCAACCCTAGAGACAAGGAGGGCGTTAATTAGGGAGCTGCCATGGTCACCCATGATAACTCAGGAGGAGCTGCAGAGATCCACGACTCAGGTGAAAAAAACTGTGACCAAATGTGCATGCGACCGCAGTCGCATACACATTTGGTGACATTTGCATGACAAGGTCAAACCTTTTGGATATGACCCAAAATCAACTGTGTGATTTTGCAAGGCACAGCATCTTTTGAAATAAATGGGTTTTTTTCTCATTTTTGCAGTTCCTTATGGTTAAGATGACCATTATACTGAAAACCAGAGTTTTCAAAGTATGTAAGAAAATATATGTCAAGAAGTGCTTCCACTATTTCTGACATTTAATGTTGACTACCAAAAATACTTAAGGCTCTATCTTTTGGTGCTTGTGAACCTAAAAGACAAGTACCCAGTCTCTGTAGTCCAAACTGTCCGTAGTCTTTTCCCTGAATGAAACCCTGGAACACGTAGGTAGATCCATCAGGCTCTGCTGATACCTGTGGAGAACACAGGACAGAAAGGTGAGTGATCACTTTCACACAGCAATGAATGTATAAATAATTGTAAGTGGATAAGTAACACGGTGTTTGTTCTAAAGGTAAAATCCTCCAAATATTACACAATAAATTGTACTTTTTACAAAAACAAGAAAAAAAAAGTCAGTTATTTCTTAAATACAGATAATAAAATAAAATGACATACATATGCGTGCAGAGACAATTGTAGGACAAGTTTCATGTGTAAATTATAAAACGGTGCTTGTACTGACCAGTTCAAACGCACAATAGTTGGGTGTTGATAAATTTGGGGGTTAAAACAATAATCTTTCAAAACCATGGACCTATTTAATCATGTTTTTGTTGATCTTTGATAGATCCTAAATATATATTTAAATCACATTCTAGAAGAGTTGGACAAAAATCAGTTAATCACGTTTCAAAGCACCAAATTAAAGCCCACTAACCACTATATGCCCCACCTTTCAGTTTCTATATAAATACATATATAAACTGGTAAATGTAGAGATGGTAAACTTACATATCCATCCATAGTCCAGGAGTCCTCCATGATCTTGGCTGGAGAGATGGCTGAATCTTTCAGTTGGCTTCCCTGGTTAACATAGTTCACCTGATACATCAGAAGTAAAAGCCTGGCCTCTGAAGCCTTGTAAACTCCTGAAAAGGCATAAAAAAAATCCCCATGATTTATAACAGAAGATTTCACATCTTGCTTGTAAATCTTTAGATTGATCAGCACGTGTTTCTTTTTCCCTGGAGCATTAATGAAATCCGTGCACCTTCCCTGTTTATCTGCAGAGAGATGTTTTATACTGACGTAAAAAGAGAACAACACCTCGGATACAGCTGTAAAATAAATTAACATTGATTAAAAAGAAATAGAGGAACCTGGTTGAATGTTGACAGCATATTTAGGCAAAAATGTGCACGTACAGTAATATCACACATCATTATTGTGATATATGCCATCAATAAGACAGGTTTAGAGGTGTTGGTTGGAATGTTTTTCATCTTAAGCAGAGACGCCTGTTTTCCCATAACTCTAGTCTTTATGCTAAGCAGTGCTGTGAATGTGTCAGCATATTTAGATTCCAGCTTTACTCTCAGCACGCAGACATGCAATTTATATTTAAAATGCTGAACAGCTGCCTTAATAGCACGACTTGGGGAAAACATTCGGATTTTAAGCAGCTGCAACTCGGGTACGGCGATGAAAGTGCAGCTTTAGCCGGTATTGATCTAAAGCTGTGCCTTTGAGCCACACGGCAGACAATAAAAGCATGATTGCAGCACGGATTTCAGACATAGTTCTTGTTGCTCCTTGCTACTTTTGGAACCAATTCGAGCTTCTACAAGATGTGTGTTATATTAGGGTCTCAAATCCGACTGGCACTATTAAGGGACTCGAAGAAGTATGCATGTGAGTGTGTATATTTGTATATGCGAGACACAACAATAATCCACCATTAAAAAGCGGCACGCATCCGTAAAAGTGTTGCTAGAAGGAGCTCGATACCGCATTTAATGTCTGAGAGTGTGTTTACTGTATTACCAATGAATCAATGCAGCAGCTATGTAGCACTGTAACATAAACTTGATGTATTACCATCACATATCCTCATCACAGTGTATAGATTCCCTTATGAAGGTATTCATGGAGTGCTTAGAGTTGAGCGATGATGCAACATGCCTGACAGGAGCAGTTCCAGGTTGCCGTTGCTGAGCGTCACGTTTACTCTCCCGGTCGTGGAGTTAAAGCTGGTGATGCTCAGCGTCATTGGCTGCTTCCTGCCCCGGTAATTGTAGGAACCCTTCCATATGTAGTTAGGAGCAAAAACATCATCTGGAACTACAACAGAAAAAAAAAAGATGAGGAGTTAGCTTAACAGTCCTTCTTTCTTGTCAAACTGTTTTACTTCTAGTTCCTTTTTTAGAGCATTTGACTCAAACTTTTTATATAAAACCACCTTAGCCGTCTTACCTGTGGTTATTTCTATATTGCTCTTGGCCTTGGGGATCTGAACATCAAATAAGTCGAAATTTCTCAATGTGTACTTCTATGCACATTATTGTGAACATAGCGCAACAAATTTGTACATTTTGGAAGTAGATTTTATTGTAATAAAAAGTGATCACCCTCCTGGGATTGAGAATGTTTCATATTCCTCTCACTGTCGATGAGGGGGGGAAAACATTTACACATGTAAAGCAGTGTGGTATTTTAATGCACAATAAAGCTATGAAACTTTAAAGCTGTTTTAATGTAAGTAAAGTGAACTTTGAACCAGTTTTAGTGAAGCGTGAACTTGCAGGTCAGTAGTATGGGGAATGTGCCTCCTTCTACATGTCTCTCCAGTATTGCTTTGTCTCCTGTATTGATAGGTCTGTCCTTGTGCTGTTGTTTCCCTGCAGCTGGTGGTGCATTCTGGATGGGCCTTTGCAGAAGAGGTCATTTATTTTCTTTGGCCTCAGCCTCCCTGGAGCTTCTCCTCAGTTTAGTGGGCAGAGTTGCAAGTCTTTATAGAACTGTGTCTATGTAGAATTCACATCTTGCCTGCTGGTAAGTTTAAAAAAAAAAAAAAAAGTAGTCTCATAGGAGCCAAATCTCAATTAACTACACAACATATGGAAAGTTGCTTTTGTCCTCTCCTTATTAAAGGGGGCTCTTTTTTTCAAATTTAAGTTCTCACCCTATGTCAAAACTTGAATGAAGTAACACAATCACATTTTAACTGAAAAATTGTTTGGTTTAAGGTTGGGCAATAGCACTATAGTTGCAGCACTATTCGTAAAGAATTACATTAATTCTATATAAATACGCGGCATGGTCCTGTTTGTCAATCTGTCCAAAGCATTTGAGTCTGTTGATCATGAGCAAACTCAATGAAACTGGGTTTGATCATTGCTTAAGGTTGCTTGTTGATTTTCCATGTGCATTTAGCATTAAACAAGCTACAGAAACAGCAGCTAATAAAACTATAACAAAGAGGAAAGCAAGATCCTTACAGAAGTTTGTCTTCTTTTTGTAAAGTTAGATAAAAAAAAAATATTAAGAACTAGGAAGAAGTGTGTTAAAGCATTGTCAAATCGACAAAAAGGCAAGAAAAAAAACCCTGTGGTGCAAAACTGAGTAGAGTGAAAAGGAGCACAGCAGAATCTATTGAACCATACACTAAACCCAGACTGGAACAGAAGAAATGAGGATGGATATGAGTAAAGGAAAATGGTGCTCTTTCAGTGCTGACTGGATGGGTACATGTACAGCAGAGAGACGGATGGACATGCAGACAAGTGGATAAGTAGATGGATTGATAAACAGACTGACAGAGGGATGGATTGAAAGAACTGACCGTTAAGTTTTGGGCTGGGTGTTCCTGGTAACGGTTTCACAGGTTTCTTCTTCTCTCCAGCTACACATTCACAAGACAGAGACAAAATATTCAGGCAAACTATCAAGTCATGAATTAAAAAAAAAATGGTTATGCCGAATTTACAGATATTTTCATTGATGTCCATAAATCTTGTTTGTTTTTGTTTTCCTAGGAAAAAGCATTCCACATTAGAATTCAGGGCCAGTCACTCTTAGTCACACATGTGCATAATGAGCGAGGAGCATTTTGAAAAGGGTCAGACAAAATAAACCTCTTTAATGAGCAATTCACAAGCGGAGCAATGCAAACAGAGTTCACGACCGATAATTGTTGTGTATACTGGACCCATTTAAAAAGCAGCTGAAAGGCCTGAGCTCTGATGGCTGAGAGCAGCCGAGATCATCCTTTCAAGATGCAGCCATTGTTTTCAATGAGGGGGGAAAAACAAGCTATAGAGAATGGCCTGTGTTCTGGAATCTCAATTCGGATCAGAGTGCGCCTCACTTTTAAAAAAGATCTTCAGGGCAACAACAGGGTGATTGCCTTGGTGGATTGATTAAAAAAAGAATAAGAAAAATGCAGCTTTTTCAAGAGCTTGTAGACATTTTCCTTTATGCTCATTTCTTGACTGGTTGCAGATACGTTTTAAAAAGGCTACTGTTTTCAGTCAATTAAAAATTAAGCACAGAATGTTGGTTTTGAGAAGTTATTCATCCACAAAATATCTGCAATTTTGAAATTTAAAAGCCCCAAAACTAAAAGTTAAGCATTATACTGTTACCTTCAACTTTGCTATGTGTGATGCTTCCAATGAAACATGATGTTCCTTAGACATTTTCATGCCCAAATTCAATACTTTTCCATACTCAGATTTCCAGAGTCATTGTTCTTATTTATTTGTTTACTGTGTTTACATGTTTACATACAACCTGCCGACCTTGCAAAGGGACAAAACACAGATGATACATACATATATATATATATATATATATATATATATATATATATATATATATATAAGGATTTTATATTAAATCCTTTACCCTCTATCCCATACACCATCTGTCCACCCCACCAGTAAATATCACCCGACTCCAGATGGTTGATACAGGGGCTCCTTGAGCTAGACACATTCAAGTGCTCCTCTCTCTTTACTCAAAAGAATCAGCTCAGCATAGGACAATAAAGTAAATGCATTTAATGCTGATAGGGCCACTGAGACGCAGAGAAGTGAATCACACACCTCTACATATTGGCATCTTTCCCGTCCAAGTGCCATCGCTCTTGCAGACTCGGTGCTCAGAGCCGCCCGCCAGGAAGTACCCACGCTGACAGCTGTACACCAAGGTGTAGCCAAATCCAGGAAGATCCATCCCCACCACTTCCACATGGAGCGGGCTCTCCGGCTGCTTACAGGCATGGGCTGCAGGTACAAAACATGATTTTTTTTCTCTTTAATGAGGGTCTGTAAAGGCTTAGAGTGGACAGATAAAGAGCCAACGTATGTGTTTCTTTACGTATGCATTCAGGTTGTGTCCCAGTCCATGTCAGATCGGGTTGGCAGGTTCTGGATGACGATCCCTGAAGCAAATGACCCGACTGGCATTGAAATGACACCACGCTCCCCACCTGAGCACAAAAAGACAGACAGCAAAACATAAAAACAACGAAATACGAGCAGTGTTTTGTTTGGCTGCAGTGTGAAGGTACCCTCAGGAGAGCTGACACTGTGAGCAATGTCTCTAGTTTATTTAAGGAGGGAGAGACTGAGTTATGCTGGTAAGTACTACTTAAAGTGCCTTGTAAAAGTCTCCTTTCCCTTTTTCACGTTTCACTTTACAACCTCAAACTTCGTTGTATTTCACTGGGATTTTATGTGGATGGAACAACACAAAGTAGTGCTCAACTAAAAAAGTAAAGTTGAATGAAAATAACGTGGTTTTAAAACACATGTAACAAATACAAGTTTGAATAGAGTCATCTGATTAATATTTAATCTGTGTGCCATTTAATCTCAGGATAAATGCAGCTGTCCTGTGAAGACCTCAGAGGTTTGTTAGTGAACAAACAGCATCATGAAGGCCAAAGAACATAACAGAACGGGGGAAAAGAACACTGTTCGACAAAATGTAAAGACTGTTTTGCACTTTGCCCTAAGCAATGTATTGTATGCAGCCAAACTGTGGAAGGAGGTAAAGAAAAACTAGCACAATTCGTTATCAGTCAGAAGCATGCTTCCGGCGCTGAGTGAGAAGGCAGCACGTTCCAGCAGTTCTCCATCTTGAATTTCTCCATTGTGGGCATTTCTATTCTGAACACACCATCCCCACTGGGAAACATAGTGGTGGCAGCATCGTGATTTAAGGATGTTTTTCTTCAGTAGGGACAGGAAAAGTGGTTATAGCTGGGGGTTTTTTTTTAAGTATAGATCATTTCTGGAAGGAAGACCTGAGACTGGGATGTAGCTTCTCTTTGCAAGTGGACAAGAATCCTAAACAGAATAGTCATGTGTTAGAACTGCCCAGTCAAAGTCCAAGTGAAATAACAACCGCAAACCTATTGAATTGGTGAAAACTGATATTTAAAGATGTTCTCCTTCCATTCTGTGTTTGGATTTATTTTACAAAGAAAAACGGTAAAAATGTCAGTCTCAGAGCTGTTAGATCTGCGCCAAAAAACTTGTAGCCAAAATTGCAAAAGCGGTTTAACTTTTCCTTACACTTCATAATTATGCACTACTTTGTGCTGGTCTACTACACATCACATAACATTCCATGAGAAATTCATTTTCCACATCATTTCAGCCAATCCAAATTGAGAATTTATACACACTAAACATAAAAAAAAAACCTTTAATTGTGCAATTTGTTACCACTAACAAAACACACAAAAACTACATTTGACTTGCAAATCAGAAAATAAAACTGCCACTATTCACATATTAAATCAACTAGTTGGGCATGGTGGTGAGTTTGGAGTTGGCTTGTCAGGGCAGATAATTTACCTTAAAACCAAAGGTCCGGTTCAGGGAGCCATAGCGAGGCGTTCCCGGGTTATCGCAGCTGGTTTTAGTTGGTTCTGCAAAGGAAAGTGTACAGTGTGAACAGACACACATAGAAAAGAACAAATCCAGGAGAAAGATAAATTAACTGCAACATTTTTAAATCCTCTCCTTAAACCTCTCCATTTCTCTCCCCTGTTGTCATGGTAACAGGCAGCTGTTGGCGCCGTCGGGCCAGCAGGGGGCAGTAGTGCATCATGAGAAAACGAAGGGAGGCCTTTTCTTAGAGTTTCTGCCTGTGACAGCGCGCGCGTGTGGCAGGGTCATCAGCATGTAGAGCACATCCTGACGCAGAGCTCGATTCAATACAGCTTCCAAAATGACAGATTCACTCTCAGCCTTCGTCTTCCTGTACTTCTCTATCCGCTCTCCTTTTTCCTCACTGTTTTTTTTTTTTTTTGCCCTCCTCTCTTCTTTGTAACCGCTCTTTTCCTGTTTCTATGCCACTATCTCCGTCTCTGCTTCCCCTCCACCCCCATTGCCTCGTCTGTCTTATTTAAAGAGCAGGCTGCTTTGCCTCAAAACTCATTCTGGTTCAGTCACATCGTAATACACATCACACTCTAACATACAGCTGCAATCACACACTAATAAATCACCGCTGCACACATGCGCCTAGCACTCAGCACTCCTTTTTGAACACATTTCCACCAGGAAAAAAAAAAGCAGCAGCAGCAGCAGCAGCAGAGGGAATCACGCTGTATTTGTGTGTGCTTGCTCACGAATGAGCAACAGTGTCAAACTTGTAAACTAATTACGTAAGCCGAAAGGTTTCGTCTTTTCCCAGAAGTCAAAGATTGAGTCCTTACATCTGCACTTCACAGGCAGCCTCCTATTTTTAGATCATCAATTTTACAGGCAACATTAGACTTTACTGCAGCTGTAAAAGTGTTAGATGCGCAGCACATCTTATCAGTGGCTATGAGGGAAGTTAGAAGTCTGTTCCTGCAACAAAAACCTTAAACTGATCACAACTCATTTTTATACTCGCTTGCTTTGAATCAGATGTGTGTCTGTGAGGTGGTCCGTCGTAAAAATAAAATACATTGGAAACATGCTCAGTATCTGCTGTGGTCTTCTACTTCTAATTCATGGTCAGCGGCAGCTTGTTTGAAGCTGGATGTGTGGTAGCGTTTTACTCAGTGCTCAAAGTCACAGCCTGTACCGCCGTTGCCTCACTTGTAAGCAAACACTTTTGGTGTGGTTTCTTTAAAAGGGAACTCCTAGATCCCTGCTGAAATGAACTAAAAACTTCCCTTAAACTATTCTCAGCTACAAAGCCTTGAGTTCTCAGGTACTACGTGCTGGATAGGACATTACAAAGCGTGCTGAAAAAGTCTTGAAACACTCAGAGCTCCTTTATTCCTTGTCCCATTCTGTTTGATTTCATAGGAACATGGTTATAAGAAAAAGTAAAGCATGCAAATTTCTATTTCCAAAAACACTCAGATTTCAGAAATACTTTAATCAAATTCCCATCCTTTTTCCAGACTGCATTGGAACCCGGTACATTTCCTTTTTTTTTCTTGCATTGTCACATGCGTGGGTACAAGAACTAAAGTACAGATGTACACATTCAATGCAGCAAAAGGACCTGACCGTAGATGAACAGCCTATTTTCATGTGTTGTCATCAAATCAACATATAGGCTGGGTTTTTTCCCCCACTCCCCACACAAACCGGTTTTGATACATTTCATTCAGAAGATCAAGTGCCAAGCGGCTCAGTCAAGAGCATACAGATGTGCAATTTGTTAGTGACAATGACTTGTGAAATAGCATGCTGCCATAATATTCAATCTGCACACTCGCAAATGACCTTTGTGAAACAGTCCGCTGGAGTGCTTTTAGTGAGTCGCGGTGCAGCTGGAAAAAGGGGGCAGCCAATTTACGAGCTAAAGATGCATACATGAAATGGCTGTGATTACGCATTCACGAGGCTTTAAAAAGTTTTACTGCCTAACAAGAATATTGATCCCAGTAAATGAAAAAAATAAATAAATGGCGTTTTATTAAGAAAAGTTGCCAATCTAAAAAAAAAATTATACTTGATCTCTCTTTGAAGGAATCCGTCAAGGCTCCTGCTGAAGGTTGTTTTTTCATTAGCAGGAATCTCTGAGAAGAGCTTCCACTCGCTATTTGTTATGATTTCAATAAAACTTTTACTTTCACGGAGCAGAAATTGCTCAGTGAAAACAGACCCACATATAGACTAAAACGTGGCTGTTGCCTGTGTAATAATGGGTACGTAATGGTGATAATTAGGCACTGGCGCTAATTAACTGGTGGCACAAACGACGTGTGTCTGATAGGTTCCACACCGACAGGGGAGTGAACAGACTGAAAATTAGCAGAAAAAATAACAACAAAGCAAGACTGTTCAGCCACAGAAGTCTGAAATAATTTCGTGTGAGTGTGCCGTAGCATAAACAATAGGCAAGCACACGTACCGCAAAGGGACGGCATTAAACACTAGTTTGTATTACTGCGCTGTGATATGTTATTTAAAGCAAGATATTTACTCTACAAGAACAACCTCTCTGGAAATCTGTCTCTGAAGTATGGTGCCTTTTAATTTCATCCCAGACTTTGAAGTGGGGAGGACCCCCCTGCCTGAAGAAGCTCTGTTGGGCTCCAGCTCGTACAGAGATGAATGAATGATGACGAATGACTCACAAAGTCTAGAAGAGCAATAACTTGAATCATAAATCCATAGATAGAAACATTTTTTAAAAACCCATTGTACTAATACAATGTTTTTTAAAACAAAGAGTTGGAAATTTACTTAGAAGAATTAATAGAAATGCTGTCTGTTCTGTTCAGAGGTTTACATGCACTCAACATGGACATTAATGTAATTTATTTATACTATTGTTTTTCAGGATGCGCTGAATTATACTGTGAATTTCTCATAAACCCCAGATGGATGCAAAAGTTAGGTTCGTTATCCTGTTGTAACATTCTGTCACGTCCAATTTTCAACCGCCTGGCTGCTGATCTGAGGTTTCTTCCCCTCTGCAATGTACCAATACCTCTGGCAGTGAACCAGAGCGCAGCAGGCTGCTACCATCACGCTCGCTAGATAGTGTAGTGTTCTTAGGTCTCATCTTGACTACTAGACGTGTTCTTCCTGGCAAAGTGGAGAAAACAGTTCAATCTTTGTCTCGTCTGATCATGAAACATTTTCTCCAAAAAGGCACTCGGCTTGTCCAAGTGGGCAGCTGCAAATTTGATTCACTCTTGAAGGTGTTGATTTTTTAGCAGGGGGTTCTGTCTTGGTTGGCCCCCACTGAGCCTGTGTTGATGTCAAACTTGCTGATTTTTCAGCATCTTCGAGTTTATAATGGGACTTTGGTCTTTGCGCTTCCTGCTTTGTTCCTGCATATCATGACTAATTTCCTTTCAGATGACAGTAACCATTTGGGATAGATAGTTAAATTAATTAAGACTACCTACTAATATTCAGGTGGTAACATCATGCTGTTGGTGTCATAATCACATTCACCTGTTGCCACTTTAGTTTTATGTTTATCCACACAGGATTATGCTACAAGCTTGTTGATGGCTTAACAAAACAAAATATTTCTTTGCATACTGCTAAGCGACATTTATCTAAATATTACATGTGGAGTATGCATATATCAAAACATGCATCCAATTTTGACGTTCTGCAAAAATTCCACAATAAATTCAAATTTTTACAAACACTTTGCTCTTTTATTTTTAAAATAAAAAACGGTAACTTCAAGGATCTTACAATTTTAAAATGTTTTCCTATTTATAACTTGTGTTGACGTGGACCAGCGTTTCTTGTTTTTACACATTAATGCACTATATATTACACTGCAGGAGGTTCTGGATGAATCATCTTCTCTTAATTAGAACAGCCTGTGAGTGCCAGATGAGGCTTTCTGCTCCATCATAATGATCGCCGTGTCTCTTTTTATATTCCTGCTACGTCTTTCACCTATCTACTGTATTGGCAGCTGACTGAAAAGTGAAACGCACTCCAGTTGAAAATAGTAGGAAGAATTCAGTCACAAATCCTCACTCGTCACAAACTCTGGATAACTACCAGCTCCAGTCCAGCCTGAGTTCAAGCTAAGATTGTACAGGCTTGAGAAACACATTGCTGGTGTCTCTCAAGTAAACATTAATGCAATACAGAACTGTTTAGATATATTATTACCATTTTAAAAGTAAGTTTTGCTTGGCTTATCAATTACTTGTACATCGACTGCTGTAAAAGTTGTGCGGTGTTTCGGAACGACCAGACACAAAAACATTTAGACGTAAAATACTAATTATTTCAATATAGATTGATGGAGTTTACACTAAATGGTTAAAGAGATAGGCTGCACAGTGGCGCAGTTGGTAGGACTGTTGCCTTGCAGCAATAAGGTCCTGGGTTCGATTCCCGGCCCGGGGTCTTTCTGCATGGAGTTTGCATGTTCTCACTGTGCATGCTCTCTGGGTACTCCGGCTTCCTCCCACAGTCCAAAACCATGACTGTTAGGTTAATTGGTCTCTCTAAATTTTCCCTAATAATGTGAGTGTGTGTGTGCATGGTTGTGTGTCCTGTCTGTCTCTGTGTTGCCCTGCGACAGACTGGCGACCTGTCCTGTCTCGCCCAGAACGTTAGCTGGAGATAGGCACCAGCACCTCCCTTGTCCCACTAATTTTATGGTTGCTTGGTGACCCAGTTGTGCAAATTACCGATGCAGCGTGGTTGAGTTCCACTCCAGGTGCCGTCATTCTCACAAAGTCTGGTTGCTGTGCCGACCAGTATCAGAGGTGGAGAACAGCTGAAGGACACTTCGGATTGATAAATGAAACTCCGACCCTCTCTGAAACCACCGACTGGTGTGCCTGGGTCGCCACAGAACTTGGCTGCAAATGCAAAGATGCACACACAAATTTCATAGTATTGGTGTCAGGAGTTCAAAAGACCGGTGCTTGAAATTTGCCAGCAAAGTGCGTGAATGAGATGTAATTCTTACGTAGGCACTGCGGAAGCATGCCGCTCCAGGTGCCATTGGATACGCAGGTCAGGATGGCCGGGAATGAGAGTTCGTACCCTGGTGAGCAACTGTAGCTCACACTGCTGCCCCATTCGAAGTCACTGCCCTGCAGTACGCCGTTGCTGATGGCAGGGGGAGTCAAGCAGGTCACCGCTGGGAAATAAAAAGATCAGTAAAGACCATCAAGCTGAAATATTTCACTGAAGCCACATAAAGAGATATAATTTATTTATTGCTTAAAAGCCTTTTGAGATGTTTTTAAGGTGTTTGACTTAAAAGGCTTACCTGTACATACGGGCATGTTTCCACCCCATGTCCCATTCTGGGTGCACATCCTCATAGGCGACCCGTCCTCCTCCATCCTGTAACCCGGCTGGCACTGAAAGGAAACGTTCTGTCCAATAGTGAAATCCTCACCGTAGCGAAGGCCGTTAGCTGGGATGCCAGGATCCCCGCAGTTTATCACTGTGGGAGAGGGCAAACATAGCGTTGACATAAAACACAATGACACGTTGAAATTTTACCTCTGAGCGAGTCACGGAAAGAGATACTTTCATGCCAAACAACCAAAAATCCTCAAAATCTTCAAAGCATGAAAGAAACAGAAATTGTAATGGAACAATTATGAAAAAAGCGTTTTGAATTATGCCAGCAAAAATAAATCTGCACTTTTCTTCCTTTTCAATTTAACCAGATAAAAAACCCATTGACATTAAGACCTCTTTCACAAGGGTAACCAGGCCAAGAAAGGCAGCAGCACACGTCTTGGTGGACAAGAAAGATAGACAACAATAACAAAATATAAAACATAAAAAGCACAGAAAGTGTAAACAATCTGAATATTTCTTGTGGGATAAGTCAACATAGTTGTGTTATATTTGTATTGATAACAAAGAATTATTTGATTATTTTCTAACGTGAGCAAATAGCAACAACCTCCTAAACAACGAAACCAGGAAAATCCAAGCAAATATTTTTGATAAAATCACTGTAACTATTTATTGTAACTATTAGTTTTTCCACTAAATACATTTTAATAATACATTTCATATCCCTTTATGGGCTGCATATTATCTAAATGTGCAGCTCATAAAGGGAGCTGGGAAATGATGGCTGTGGTTGTCCTGGGATGGTTTTAAGGAGTATTAGAATTCCCCAGACAGTACTTTTAGGCCACTGTCCTTCATAGTCTAATAGGCAGTTTTACTGCTTTTAAACCCACCCCACATTCTGTCATGCCTCTTAATAGATGCGGTGTAATCTACTGTAAAAGCCAGCCATTTTCCCTTTAAGAAAGACATTCTTATAAACTGTCTGTACTTCCAGGAAGCCCCGATTCTAGATTTAGGCTCCTCAGCACTTCTGTGTCTTTGTCCTTTTATCCCGCCCCACTGGATATTTCATGGCTTATTTCTTTACATAAATGCATTAAAAGTCAGAAATGTCAGTAGAAATTGGGAACCATAAAGATCATACCAGATTTCCCTCAGTAAAAAAGTCCTTTTTCGGACACAATTAATATCTGCTAACTCCTCTAGGAGTGTGTATTGGGTCCATTTATTACATATATCTTTGAATGCTTTGCAAGCAAGCACAACAGAAACGTGGAGCTCTGATTAACACTCACTCAAGTAAGGCTTTGGTCATATTTCACACAGGAAGAGACTTTTATATTTTATGGTTATTTACTCTGTTGGGGTTTTCCCTCTGGGTTCAAAAAGCAAATTAGCCAAAGTAAACAACGATCAAGGTTATTCATGCCATGCGATAAAATGAGAAGCAGGAGCATAAATATTTGAGCTTTATTTCATTATTCAGACCTTATAGTGTTGCAGAGTAATTTCAAACTGGGCATGAAGCAGAGTCACAAAAGACTGTGGAGAACAACTCGTACAGTGATCCACGTAAGCAGTTTGGAAATGTTAACGGCTTAATTGCAGCTAACTGTATTGCATAAATTATAGTTTAGACTGCATAATCAGCTGCAAACTGTTTTACATACAGCTGAGGCTATGCTAAAACGGCCAGCAGTAAAGGTGCAGATCAGATTCTTTTGCTAGCCATCTACATTTTATACTTTTAGTAAAAATGACTCTCATGGTCATTTTTTTACTTTTAGTAAAAAATGGAAAATGCTTCTCTTTTCAAAACTTCTGTCTAGGTCTTCGGACGACATTCATGTTTGTGAAGAGGCTCTGATTAATGTCTGGAACCTTGAGGGGAGATGCCAGCTCATATAGCGATAACTGAAAGTAGCACTTGACATTTTGATTAAAATCTTTTTCAGTTACATCATTAATGTATCGATCAGCGCCACTGCTGCTTTCAACTCAGAATCCACACATAGATTTGTTCCAGGTAATACCAGAAATAAAACTACTTCTCTCTTTGTCTTTCTCCTCACTATTTGTTCTCAACTTTCTTGATGTTCTCTAAAGCTGGATTTCTAAATGAAATTTCTAACTTCATGGTCGTCTTGTCTGAATGTTCACAGCTGAACTGTAACTGAACTGCTCAGGTCCCTCTTGAAAATGAGATCTAGATCTCAACGGGGTTTACCTGATTAAATATAGGAATATATAAACAAATCCAAATTGTTCTAATTGTGACACTGCTGTCAATTACTTGGAACTGAAAAAGGAATAGAAACATATTGTACAGAAGTTTGCTCATCTGCTAATAACTACACCATTTTCCAAATTATTATGCAAATTGGATTTAAGTGTCATAAAGAGGGGCTTGAGCCCCGGCCCCTTTTATCCTTGATGCCCTTTTTGAATTTTTTTTTCTTTTCCAAAATTTATTTTTAAATTTTTTTTAATCTGTATGTCAGAAGACCTGCTTGTGCCCCTCAGCAATAAATGAATCAAAATGTCCCCAAAGCATCGGTGGACTGACATAGCAACCAGCCGGGGATTCCAGGTAGATTCCAGAGATGCGCATCGCAGTTCATGCAGGGCCGGCCCAAGGTAATATGGGGCCTTAGACAGAACCCTCTCCTCCCCCCCGAAACCCTTCCTACTAAGAACCTACTCCTGTGCATAATAATTTGGAACAGAGCATTTTGAGTTTTTTATTTTTGAAAAAAATACTGTTCTCATGGGGAGCTTTGTTCAGTAAAATTTGATTTATACTGTAATAGTTCATGACTTGAAAATTATACTGACCATCATTTGCATTGACCATTTAAGAAAATCTGAGAAAATATCACTTGCATAATAATTTGGAACACGGTGTATGCAGTACTTTGCAAATATTCATAGTCTCTTTTTCCATTTTGCTTTGTTCCAACCACAGACTTGAATATGTTATTTTGGAATTTTATGTGACAGACAAACAAAAAAGGTTGCACAACTGTGAAATAGAAGGAAAATGATGCATGGTTTAATTTATATATTTTTTTTAAGATAAGAATAAAAAATGGTGGTCATGCATTTTACTTTACGTTTATTCTTATATCTCTACATAAAATCTTGATAAAGCAGATCCACACCCTCTCACTATCTCTACCATGTTTGACTTTGGTGTGATGGTCTATTTTTGTACTCATTTTAGTTCAGAATGGGACGCACACCTTAAAAAAAACTCTTGGTAGACAAACTGATGGGAGAGAGAGGATGCAATTGACAGAAGGCAAATACATCAGCACAAAACATAGACAGCCCCGCTCATGAAAGATAATCAATAAGACGTTAATCAAATAAATATTTCGCCTTTGCTTTTACCATTTATTCCACGGTGTAAAGTTCCAACTAAAACGCTGGATTTAACTGCGAAGGAAATAGCAGTAGTAGTGGGAACATTAGTAGTAGCAGGGGACGCAGAAGCAGTAGTACACACAGTAGTACAGTAACGGGAGAGGAAGCACTGCTCCCCACACTGAGCGGCATGAATCCCTGCTATGCATCCCAGTAATGGGATACACACTTTCCAAAATGCTTCTCTTCTTCTCAACAGTTCACAGAATATTTTCTCAATAGTTTTGGGCCTCATCAAGAAGTTTTTTTTAGAAAATGTAAGAAGAGTCTTTGTGTCATTTATGGTCAGCTGTGGTTTTGACTATGGAACTCTTTGGATGACATTTTGCCCAGTCTCTCTTTCACATTGTTGAATTACTAACCTTAACAATAAGGTTTTGAGAAGGTTCTTCCCTGCTGCATGTTTGTTCTAGTTGTGGATTTTGGCTCTCACTTTAGTTTGAGGCTTCCCAAACTCTTAGGAATTGCGTTGTAACCTCTGCAGACTGACAGAGGTAAATTACTTTTAACCATCAGAGAGGCTCCATTTAAATTATTTATCATATCTGCAGGTCAGGTAATAATCAGGCATGGGATTGGCTTGTGAAATTGAGTTCAGCTTTTTAAAAATGTACTTTGATCATAGCTAATTCATGATTCAACAAAGAGGGTAATTACTTTTTACATGGGGCCAGGTTGGTTTTGGATATCTTTCTTCCCTTAACCATCCTGCAGTCCTAACTTGATGCTCAGAGAGAGCGAGGCAGATGTCAAGGTTGAACAAACGAGAACAACGCGGGTGTCCCGTCAGTTCCCAAAACCATTAAAAAAACCCCCAGATAAACAAACAACAAACAAAACGTAAAAGCATACACGGTGTCCACTTCACCACCTCCGGGACTGCGGGTGGGTTAATAAATGAAATGAAAGTTCAGTCTGTTGATTTGCAAAACTGTGCTTCTACAAAGTATTCATTCAGAAGCATTTTTGTCCTATGTTCGAAAAGTGTGTTGGTCTTTCAAAAAAAATCTTAGCTAATAAAGTTTGTAGCTATGTGCCAAAATACAAAAGAATTTAAAAGAGTACAAAAACATTTTGTAGTATGGGGAATACTATGTTACAACTTTGGTAAAGCAAAGCAGATAACTCACTAGTGCAGTTTGGCTGTGCCCCTGACCATGTCCCGTTGGCCTGGCACAGCCTGGTGGTGGCACCAGTGAGCAGGTAACCGTCCATGCAGGAGTAGATGACAGAGTGGGAGAATGTTGTTCCATCAAGGCGAAATACTCTGCCGTTAGTTGGAGTGCCGGGATTTCCACACTGAATAGCTGTACGAAACACGACAGAGAATATCGTGATTATTGGGAAATATATATGTGAAAAAATGGCTGAAGTAAGGTCATTGGGTAGGAATTATCCATATTCATCCTACGTTTACAAAAGGGCTGAGTGCCGGACCACGTCCCATTGGGGAAACACATTCTCTCTGCAGACCCAATGAGCTCATAGCCCTCTGAGCAGGTGAAGTAAACCTTGGAACGGATCCTGAAATCCGTTTGTTCCCTTGAGCCGTGGGAGGGAATGCCAGGATCGCCACAAGAACCAGCAATGTCACCTGTAGAAAGAAAATTCATCCCATGGTGTTTTGTACTTTTTTGTATGTTACAAATAAGAAGGAGGACAGTAAATAAAAAACCAAAAAAACAAAAATGACACGTCGAATCATTAAGGTCAAAAAGTGTAAAATGCCTGTTTACAAATAGAAGCGGATTGCAGACATTATGTTGATGACAAGCCCATATGCTGCTCTAAAATTCTATGTGTGTATGTTTATGTGTACTGATGGGTAGCTGGGTGGCGGGGTGTGTAAATGTGTGTATGTGTGTGGGGTCCTCACTCTGCCCTTGTACAACCGCCTGGTCAGCAAAACCCTGTCTGACATACACAGCACGCTCCTGAGAGTGCATACACACACCTTTATACACAAAAAAACACACATTCTCACACCAGTGCAGGAGTCTAGACTAACATATTGCTTCTCAAACATTGCTGGCCCACACTGCCCATTTTGCTAATGGTATGAGATTTGCATTGGGTTACTTGGGCATAAGATTAATGCCATAACCTGATTAATTTCTGCTAGCTCTGAATGACTAATTATGTCTTGAAGTAACCCTTCACATTAATTGCAGAACATAAATTTCAGGCAAGACAGAATACTTTTCAAAGGAAAATAACTTTTTAGTCATTCTTCTGTTGTAACTGTTCTTAAAGCTCTGCTTTCCATTTTAAAGCAGCTCTCACAGTTGTTCTGCTTACACCACACTGTGTAAGTCTAGAGGATTTTTGTAAAATAGTTTACAAAAGGCACATTCACACACATTGTGAAGTAAAAGCTTTTAAAGTTAAACTGCTCCTGAGATGCTCAAAAGTGCAAAACGTGGAAAAGTTTCAAACTGCACCTAATTTCTTAATCCTATGCCAAGTATCCAGATTTTATTATACTCCTAAAGTGGTTGTGATCAATACTTTTCCAGGCTTGCTAAGGTTTTGTGTCTTTAAATGTTGGGTTAGAGTGCTTAAAGTGCCAGTTTGAAATCAATCATTTGCCAAGTTGTGTGCTAAGAAACAACTCTGGCTCATTTTTACAGTTTACCAATTGCTTTCCAACAGTTGATGCTCATATCTACCCATTATCATTTGTACTTTTATACTCTAAAAAGCTGTATGCAAGTTTTTTATTTTTTTCTATATGCCATTTCCTAACTATTATACGTTCATTGACAACCACCAGACAATTTTCACCTGGTTTGACAACTCGCCTTTTTAATAATATATTCATAGTCTGTCCTGGGAATTATAATTAACCTTAACCTAATGTACTGGATAATGTGCCAGCAGGTAGTCACTCACAGCTTTTGGGTTTGTTCGTTATGTTAATCGGTCAAAATATGTACGACCCAAATATGGGCACAGTGGTTGATTTGGCTGCAATGTCACTGGCAGCAATATCCTTGCCTATAAAGTGCTTTTGATGCAAAGTGAAGATGACAGTGCATGTTTCCATCAAAAAAAAGAAGAAGAAAAAATAATTATTGCAAGCTCCAACTCCCTTTAAGGAACTTGTTTTGCTTTTCTAATTTAGTGGTATTGACCAAGCAATACCAGCTGTCCTGTTCTAAAAATAAAAAAAAAACTAGGTTAATTGTAAGATCACCTAAATGATGCTGGCAAACCATTTGTTGGCAGCGCAAAAATAATTGTGCATATTATATATTTTTTCATGTCAGTTGTTATTACATTTGCATTGTAATACATTTTATGGGATCACTCTTGAGAGCAGCCCATATGTATTGCAAAGTTCATAAATAAGCATCATAGTTTGCCTCAAAATGTTTGGGCACCAGGCTGAAGGATTTCATCACTCTTTAGTTTACTCTTCTCTTTTTTTCAACTTTTCTTTTAAATGGCAGAGCTAAGCTTGGAGTTAGTGCACATTAAAGAAGGACCTCAACTTTTTCAGGGAAATGCTTTTTTTTTTATTTCCACTGTCCTTTAAAGGTTAAGCTACACTCAGTAGCTGATGAGTTTAATTTGGCGTATAGACTAGAGGTGAGAAAACAGATAACCTGGCTCTGTTTAAAGGTGATGAAATCCTCCTTTCAGCAGCTTTAAAGTTCACCAATGAATGCATTATATTTAGTTTCATGTAATCTGACCTGAATAATCCAGGTTTCATCATTATTTTTATACTACCTGAAGAAAGAAAATTAAATTTGGATGTCTTCAAATAAATCAGTACCACCTACGGTGCAGCAAAAAACCCCAGCACACATTATGTAGCAAATGTGTTGAAAGTGACTTTTAGGAGAATGGATGCAAGTAATATAAATGATCTCATCCATCTAAGTTAGAAAACACATAAGAGCAAATCTCAATTAGATAAATTCCCTCAAAGTATAGAGTACACATTTGTTACAGGTCACGACTAATTTCCATTTCTGTCTACATAGCTTAAGTTCCTCCTGGAGCTTAATGCGAGTTAACTTCATGCTGTAAACTTCCCTATTCCTGTCCCTTATGAAAATTCAGCCATCACTGTTTCTCCATGCAATTATCTGTTAAACAACGAAGTCAGATGTAAAAAGTCAAAAGTCAAAATTAGCAATTTAAAAAATGGATAACTATATGTATATTTTTTACCAATACGGCACAAAATAAAATACCTAAAACTATGATAATTTATACAAGCACTGAATCTTTCTGTCACTATATTTATTACCTTACACACAGACAGGTCTAGGATTGTAGGACATTTCTTTTTTGTGTTGATTCAAATCTGAGAAAGCTTATTGTTCTTGCAATCTCTGATTTTGAACAAAGAAGTCTCTACGCCCAAACTACCAAATCAAATCTCAGTGTGTGATTTCTTTCATTTTGTAACACTAACCAAATAATTACCAACTCAGTTTGATTTTCACATCTGGACCTTGTGTTTTTGGACAGCATGAAAAGATTTATAAAGAAAAGAATACACAAAATTGCTTGTGAGTTCTGATGGAGAGTAATAACAAAGCTTGTATTGCTACCCCGGATTGAACTCTTATCTCTACAGGGTTCTGGTACAGACCAGCCAGGTAGAAAGCATGAATCATTTTTTTTCTAATCTATTAGCCTTCCTCACCCCAACGTTACCTCTGGGAAATTGCTGTAAATAACAATGTATTCTTAGTCAAGTCGTCTGGAATGCTTCTCACCATGCTTGTTATGTAAGTGGCAGCTGGGAGCTTTTCGGTCTGTAAGAGCCGTAATCATGCCTTCAGCAAGCTGATGGTGAACCATATAACTTGGAGTGTTTGTTTACATAGTGAAAGGTAAAGAAGATTTCCGTCCGCAAAGACAATCTAGCTTAACAAGCGTCAAGATAGGAATTTACAGGAAATCCAGAGGGAAGAAAATATGCCTTTGTGAAGCATATTAGAGGACTATGATGATGCCTAGTTGTACCTGGTTGTATCCCTCAGTTCACAGTTAAATAAACACCCTTAGATTTTCTAAAATGACACAACAGGTCAGTAAGTGTTGATTTTAAACTAGCAGAGAAGATTATTTTTAAAGTCCAGAACTGAGCGATTGTAAGGCAAGGTTACATTCCAGCGATATTTGACCAGACAGGCACTGCTACATTCACTTTTCATGCAGCTACCTTTCCTCTGCATGTTCATCCAGGCCCTTATTATACAACCGAGTGCGGAGGCTTTAAGAAAGTGTACCTGCAAGATGTGAAGCATGCCACTTTACACTCTGGTGAGTCTACAGGATTTAGACACCTTTTATCCATCTATCAGAATCCCTGGTATGGGTTGGACGCCGCGGCTTGTATATTCTGAAGTTTAAAATGCTCACCCGAGCAGAAGGGCATGGGGGAGCTCCACATCCCATTGAGCTGACACATCCGAGAAGATTCTCCTTTTAGCTGCCTCCCACCCAGACAGGAATATCGGACTGTCGAACCAAATGTGAACTTCTCTCCAGTCAGCATGCCGTTGGGTGGAGAGCCTGGATGGCCACAGTCTACAACTACACATCGAGACAGATCAAGACTAAAAGATCAGCTCCTTTTTGCCTCACGCAGCATGACAAAAGCCCTTTTGTCTACAAACCTATGCATTCGGGAAGAGGCTTGTCCCACTGTCCGGTGGGTTGACAGGTCAGCACCGGTGATCCGAACAGGTAATAACCAGGGTTGCAGTCATAGAACACCACCGTGCCGAAAGTGAAGTTGCCATGTTCTATTTTACTCTGCCGAATGGAGTTGGCTGGGATGCCGGGATCGGAGCAGTTGACCACTATACACAGAGAGACACAGAGACGGACATGCAAAAAACACAAAAGACAGACGGGAGGAAAACTTGTGTTATTTGGCATGAACCAGGGAGAGTCATTTCTTTTGGCTCCAATGGATTCTTCACTGTTTTTCGCTTAGAAAATACAATTTCAGGGCAATAATGCAGGACATGATAAATACGACAAAAAAAATGAAAAGAGCTTGTGTTTTGAAGAACAGGTAGTGACAAGGTTTTAATAAAGTTATGAAGCTTAGTATTCTTATCCAACAATTTCAATGGCATTTTTCATGAATGCTAGCAGCAAAAAACAAAACCATAAAAGCTTAAACCTTGGCAACCACTAAAAATGTTATGGAATGACTAGCTAACATAAAATATAAGTGATACTGAAAAACTTGGCAACACATTTTTCAATTCTTTTTGATTTTGTTTCTAATTCACACAAGATAAAAAAAATGTTAATGCAGGCTCAAATATATGAATGCACAACCATTAGTCTTATGTTTCTCTTCTCAAATTGCAACCTGACGAAAAATCTCTTATTATAGCCAAGATCCTGGCTGGAAATATGACCACTCAATTTGGCAGATTACGTGACATTCACTTAAACTGATTTGTTTGCTGCTCACACACAGGTTTTGGTGTAGTTCACACATTTTCAGGAGATCTGAAAACAGTTTAACATGTGTTCACTGTTGGAACATGCAACCTGTCCAACCTTTCAAGCGTGTCATTAAAACTTTCACCAGTTTAGCTGCTTATTCAAGTATTGGTGGGGGTGTATGTATATATTTGAACCTGTATCGTTCCAGAAATGTAGTTTAGAGCCTGTGTCGATTCAGGAAAATCCAAACAAATCCCCTCCCCCCGGCCTCCAGTTTTAAAAAAAAAATATTTCAGTTGTATGTTGTATAGTCATTCCAAGCTACAAAAAAGGAAAGTTGAATTAAATCTTCGGCTTACAGGGTTAAAAGAAAGCAAATTTACTTTTCTTCTCAGACAGAAGTTTATAGTCGTAAATGTGTTTATTATGAAAAAAGCTGATGAAAGAAAAAAGATTAAATGGAAAAAAAGGAGTGATGGTCTAAGGTAAGGATTGGGGCTGAGAGATGAATTGGGTCCATAGCAGCAGGAGCATGCAGTAATGGTAAGAAAGAATGAGCTAAAAAAGAAAGTTAGGGGTCAATACACTTAACTTTTCTCCCCACCTTTACACGTTGGGGGCGGGTGGCTCCACTGCCTGTTGGCCTGGCACTGAGCGCGTGCGGGCCCCTCCATTTCGTATCCCCGGTTGCAAACGAAGCTGACCACATCGTTGAGGTTAAAGCCATTTCCCACCGTGCGGCCGTAGATGGGACTTCCTGGGTGGCCACAGCTGATCGCTAGGGGAAAATGTTCACATGCATGAAACTGAATACAGGCTAATGACCAAAAATATCTTGGAAGCTTTCATTTTATAATATGCACCGTTTTGACCTATGATTATTTGCTGCCATACCTGCTCTGTTCTTTTGAGCAACACAAGTCCACAATTTATCACTTCAAATTAAATTAGAAACAATTTTCCAACTTTGTATCTAGTGAAACTTTTAGAATAAGGACAAAACTAACTGTGTGGCTTATATTGCAAAAGATGAAACATGCACCACTGAAATATTCATCCTCAGCAAATGGAATGCGACCATAGGAAAAAGAAAATATGGGATCACTGTTCTTTGAGGATGTTCATTGAGGTGTTTTATTTAGTAGAACGGGGGAAAAAATGACAGTCATTTCCCCAAACTATTCCCAATGACAGCTGGAGATTGTGATTGGAGCTTTGTAAAACAGGCCTCATGCACATAAAAAATTGACAGTAATTCACATTTAAATCAAGCAGATAAAAAAACATTGTTTCTGGTACTGAGAAAAAAAACATTTTATATTCACATATTTTGATTTTATGACCAGGTTAAGTTATATTTTCCAATGACTATGTAATAAATAAGGAAGATAGACTTCAATGAGTTCATGCATCAGGGTGGCAATCCAAAATGTTGTAGTGAGATGAAAAATTGAAGGTGAAAAATTGACAAAAAAAGACCAGCAAAAAAGATTAAAAATAAATACAAAGAGGAAGAAAAGAAAGTAAAACCCCACACAAAAAATGCTAAATAAAAATGTAGAAAAAAGCTAGCAGTTTTTGACTGAATTGTAATAATATGGTTTATAAATCTTGAAATACATAGGAACAGTCAAGTGTTACCCCATGAATTGAAGAGAATCCATCACAGGTTGTAAAAGTCTGGATATAAAATATGAAATTAAGGCAGCAAAATAACTCAGGCGGATTTTGGATTGTTTTAGAGTTTATTGCTATTGTAACAAAAGTATATGCAACATACTTATCCCAAAAAACTGCTTGAACAGAAATAAATATACGCTACAAATATCAAAAATATAAGTCTTAGGATTTGTTTTTTAATGCTAAAACAGCAGAGATTGCCTGACTTTTCAATAAATGTATAATTGCAATGCCTTGCAAAAGTAATGAGTACTCCTTACACTTTTTAGATTTAAACTAAAACCATAAATATTAACGTATTTCATCATGGTTTTGTGAAGCAGACTAACACAAAATGATGGATAATTGTGAAATAGAGGGGCGATTGAAGGGGTGTAAACCTTCAATTTTTTTCATAAAAAAATCTAAAACGTGGTAAGCATATTTATTGATCTTGTAGACTCAGAACATTTTAGAATCACCTTTCACTGCAATTACAACTGGAAGTCTTTTCAGAGTATGTGTCTCCCTACTATACAGTTGTCTCGATACTGAAATTGTTGCCCATTCTTCTTCGTAAAATGGCTAAAGCTTAATCATGGAGAGTGTCTGTGAAAATCAATTTTCTCAGATAGATTTAGGTGCTTCTAACACATTTATCTAATTGATTTCATTATACTCCCACTGTATTCTAAGGGTGTGGCCTGCAGCAAGATAAACCTCTGTCCAAGCCTCAAAGCTTTTACAGCAACTAGCAGATTTTCTTCCAGAATTGGATTTTATTTAGGGGGAAAACTGAAAAAAGGTTTTCAGACTTTTACATGGAAAAAATATTGAAGACCATTTATTATTTTTTTATTTAGCTTCATAATTATACTCTATTTTCTGTATTTCTACAACAAAAATTCTGAGTAAAATAAACTGTAATCTGTAATATGCCAAATTCTAAAAAAAAAAAGGGGTGTAAATCCTTTTGCATAACAGTGTAACGTGACTGAAAAACCTACATGTGGTTTCCAAGGCTAGAGGTTTATCTCGTTACCATACACAGGCTAGATGCAAGCAGTTGCCAAGTCTCCATATAGTTATTTGATTTTAAAGCCTTTTGTTCACATCCTTACAAGAAATGATAATAGTTCCAATTTTCAGTCATCGTTTTTTGGTCATATTCTGCATTGACTCTCTGTCCTCTGTTTGTCACTGTTCCGTGTAATTGTTCATCTTGATTACTTTGTTCACTGAAACTATTCGGTGTTTGTGTGGTGATTGTGTAAACAGACATCCAATAGTTATTGGCAGATTCTCTCTTTCATCCCCTTCTCCAACTTCCCGGTTTGAAATATATCTGGGAGAAGAGGAGCCCACCCAAACTAGAAAGAGACGACTGCTGGGTGGCAAAACAGAGAAGAGAAAAACAAGGAAAGAGGAAGAGTGGACACATAAGGAGATGAAGAAAAAGGAGGGAAAGGAAATCTTAAAGTGAAGGGAAATGAAGACAAGAGGCCACAAGAGAGAGGTGGAAGCAAAGAAACTCGATCAGCGAGAATCAGAAGTTACTTTGCATGCTGCAGATACGCAGCCATCTGACACTGCCAGCAGGCCCCGTGGCTGCACACACGCACACATTCAAACACATTTCATAGTCTCATCATCATTCTCTGTTTGTATCTCTAAACAAGAGCCTCTCATCTCCATAATTACAGTATAATTTGGCTGTAAAATAATTTCCCTCAATAACTCCTGCATGAATAACCTCAATAAAAACAGTTACAGCTTAGAGAGACTCCCCACATGCCAAGGGATGCACAAGCCATCCTGGCCATGCAAACACAGACGTGTGTCCTTCAAAATGCAAATGCATGCTCATGAAACTATACTGGATAGTCTTTATATTAAACATTTTATTCTGTTTCTTGGTAATATTTAAAACAAAGCAGCCCCCGCTATTCCTTTTTGGACTCCAACTCTGTCTTCCTAATTTAGTCAACAATTGGCCCTGTCGCTTTAGGGAAGCTAGGCCCTATAATTGGCCTCATCATCACCACCTCCACTGTGCTCTCTGCGTGGCTTAAAAAAAATCATGACACTCACAGCAAGTGACCAATTTTATAGAATTTTCCACAGCAGCCAGGACACGTCAGAGGCTTCTGTTGTGTCCTCAAGCCCCAATAATAATCTCATCCCAGACCAATAAGACAGATTTGTCCCTCTGGCTCTTTAAGGATTCTAGTGTGGGGCTGTAAATCCTGAGTAGCACTGGCTGCCAATCCACCACTGTTTTTTCCCCTCAAAAGCTGACCATGCAACAGTTGTGCTAGTTGTCAATGTATTCATCATTAATAGATTTATTTCCCAACTTCATTATAAAAAGCCCTCTCTATTAAAACAGTATAATAGCAAGTGTAATGTTGGTGCACTTGCAGTTTACAGGCGATTTGGATGGAAAATATGGCATATATGGTCCGTCTGAAACAACTGCTGATGCCTGATTAATTAATTTAATCAATAAGGGCTCATCAAACATTCTCTTGCCACGATTTCTCTTAATAATTAGCTTGTCTCCAAAAAACCACATGTGGACCACTATCTTGAGGTGATTTCTTAGGGTAAAAATTAGATGTTGTGAGAAAACTAACTGCAGATGAACTTAGTGCTTTAGTAGCCTTGCCCCTTATCTCTGTAATATTCTTTTTCATATTTTCAAATTTTGGATACTGTAAAGAATAAAACGTACTCGAACTAAAACCCTGAAGACAACTGAAAAGCAAAAAGTGGGAAAATGGTGACATAAACGTTTTAATACGTTACTTTGTTGTAGAGTTTACAGTCAGTAATCAAAAAATAATAATACATAGCTCCTCTGCACATGCACACTTTATAGTCAGTTTTCCCTGAATTTTGTTACCCCTGAACCTGAACAAAGATGTTTGTTTTAATGATGTGCTCAATCGCCTCACATCCAAGGCGAAACTTTGATTTAGTTATCTCTATTGACTGACTCTCCCTCACCTCGGCTTGGAAAACATGTCTTCGTCAATAAGCATCACCGTTTTTATTCTATTTTCAAGGCAGTTAAGTTTGAAATTGAACTGCTCTCCTCCTTTGTTATTGATAAAAAACTGTGCTGAGCTTCGAAGCAATAGCGATTGGATTTTATCTCATTATACCAGTTTTTAAGACAGATTTGAAGACAGAGTATACTTGTTTCACGCTTAGAAATTTGCCTTAATTTGTTGGTCAGTCAATTTTATTTTAAGAAACTTGGAAGCAGTTTGTCACCCAGCAGATCTTTCCAACGTGAGGTTGTTTTTCCAATGTGTTTTTCATTTGTATGCCCCTGAAGTGATTTCCAAGTTGTTTTGCACTGACTCTTGAGCTCTTGAGGGAAAGAAGGTAATCAAACTTTAAACAAATAGCTGGACTCTTCAGGCTCAAAGCTGCCTGTTTGAACAAAACATAGAAGAATTGGTCTAAGTCTTTCTGTACAGCTAGGCGCCAACAAAACAAAATGTAAACTACTTTTCTCAGACAGCTAAACAGTATGGTAAGTATTATTACAAGAGTTCTAACCACTTCTTTCAATTTGCAGAGTTGTAAAAACAGAAGGTAAATTCCTTACGTATGCAGATGGGCAGCTGTCCGGACCACTGGTTATCTTGGAGGCAGATTCGAACCGATGAGCCTATGAGGCGGTAGCCAGGCAGACACTGATACACAACTGTGTCACGGTACCCAAAGTTTTCCCCGATGACCTGGCCGTTCACAATTCCCTCTGGGATTCCACAGTGGCCAGCTAGACAGGAAAAAAAAAAAACAAACAGTAGTTAATTTGAAGGCCAGTCAATTCAAGAAAAGTAATTTGACAATTTTTCGATGTTTTCTTCATTTTTGAACAACATATCACTGGAATCCTAAAGCCCAGCAAATAGCTTGGTAATTGTTTCCACACTGATAAATGTCAGTGACTTTGTTATTCTTTACATGTGTTTTTAAATTAACGGGGCATGATGTGATGTTTTCTGAGAGCTTTTAGCCTACTTCATGCTGGCAGAAGCTTCTATTTAAGTCATTTGTAAATTCTACGGGTCTGGTAAGGGAGTGGCTATTGATACTGAACTCCACTTTCCAAAAATGTGGTCAATTCAAGACTTTGAAAGAAGGCAAACACTTTATTAATAGAACCAGGTTGGTTTGGGCAGCTAACTAAACAACTGTAAAAATGTTTTTTTTGTGCTTTACTGGGTTATTGACTCATATAACAGCATAGTGTAATCTGAAGGCCAGTCACTTCAGAAAATAAAGATCTGGAAGAAGTGTGTCAAAGAATCCAAAACAAGATGCAAATACGTTTTGTTACAAACTTGATCAAACTCCGTTACAATTTAGTTCAACTCATTCATCTGCAACTTTCAAATGAAGACATTTAAAGGGTTCACATGATTTTGAGGCTTCCATTTACTCCATGAAAAGATTCATTCGCACAGGTTTGATTGATGTGCAGCGCTACCACGAGCCACTTAAAAGCCATTTCACAAAGTCAGAAGGGAACGCGTATTTTTCTGCTCACAGATATTTTTTGGATTGAGTATTGATTTTGTTCTTTACAGTAGATAAAACCTTCACTGCAACGCCGACGTCAGCAAAAGCTAACGATTTAAACACGGCCAGGGAGGTGGAACAGAACAAGAAGAGAAAAAGGTTGCATCATATTAACTTTGTCATCTGACATTGTGTTTGAGGTGTTGATTACTTGAGTTAAAGGACAATCCTTGGGGGGACACAAATCGGACTTTTTCTGAATATGTTGTAAACACGTGAACACAGAGAAAAAGGGAATCAATTATTAGCCTGAAGCCACAACGGTTTATTAAAGTCTTATTTGTTTACTTCGAAGGATCACTTAGTGCTAGCAATAAATAGCACATATTAAATGCGCTTATAACATGTTTTGCAGTTTTTAGCTTGAATATCTGTAGAGACTAAAGTCACAACAATGGTATAGATATATAATCGGGTCAATAATATGACAGTTTGAGACCAAACAGGATAAATTGGTAGAGTTTTTTTTTTGCTAAATTACATATAGGCACTTGTAGGATGAGATGACATTACAGAAAAATACAGAGAAAATGTGGAAAAAAATGTATGACAATTTTCACTACAAATAGAGAAAGCAAAAAATTATTATTTCAAATACTTTTAAAAATAATATTCTAATGTAATTTAGAACATTTGTGGTTAATTAAATATATTCATGTTTTGTTCATGTTTTAATTTGCTAAATTTAGTAGTATTTTAGTTAAATAAAATTAAAGAAATGCATAGATCTTTCTTTCAGCAAAATTACAGAATAAACACTTGCTAAATGTAGAAGGAGTTTCAGTTTTAACTGCATATAATATTAAACTTTGCTGTTTGTCTCTTCAGAAAGTCACCTGAATAAAATGATAATATTGGATTAATTAGTTGTCCTACCGTAATGCTGCTACACTGCAACATGCTTGACACAGCTACATGTTGACTGTAGCTTTATTGAGCAGTTTTAAGACGGGGTTACTTTAATAAGAACGATAAGCATTTTTTTAGGCTATTGGAGGTATTTCTAAACAACTGTATTGTGTTTGTTATTGTCAAGGGAACAAGGGAAAGGTGTAGTAGCCTTCTTTCAGCCAGCTAAGCAGAAGGTGGAGCAATGGGTCTGGAAGAGACAGCACTGTGCTATTCTACCCTCAAATCAGTCAGAGAAAACTCTGGTCACTTTAGCACTTTAGAGTCTCGCTAAATGAATTTTAAATAACAGGAACAGCATGATGGAATATATTTTTAATGCTTTTTAAAACTGTAACTTTTTAAGAAACCTTTGAATATTTTTTATTACTGTAAATCGAACTATATGTTACGTCAGTCCAACTTGACACAAGTTTCTTTTTCTACTGTGATATTACCGTATAAGAAAAAAAGTGTTGTATTTCGCCATATGACGTTAACAACCCTATCCAACCGTCAGTATGTCGACCATCCCATCACTGGTTTGACAGCAGCTATCTTGACCTTAAGTAAAAGTATAAAAGATCAGGAAGTGGAACAGGCTGCTTATTTTAAAAAGCTTGGTACAGTTGTGGATGGCAAACTTTCTGTCCAATTCCATGTAGACTACATTTCTAAATAGTCAAGGCATTGACTCTCGTTGGAAGAAATTAGGAAGGTTTAACTTTGTTTTAGTCAGATATTTTGGGAATTTCAGTACTTATTTGTATGAACCTTATTTGCTACACACTAAAGAAAATGGTCCATTCCAAGTACAACTAATGGATAATAAAAGTATATTTTCTGATTTTTAGAACACCAAGATGACTGACTGAATGTCCTATTAGTGTCATAAGATGTTGGAGCTTACCTCATATTTAGGTACTCAGGAGCACTCATGATCTAAAAGCCTTTAAAAAAGTCCCATGTACAAAAGGAAAATAAACTGTGCCAACTGAGCCAACAGGGCATGAAATAAACAAAGAAGCTGACAAATGACTAAGAGAGGTGATTGGTAAGTGGAGACAGGTAAGCTTGTTGGGAATATGGAGCAGATGGTGAATTGGGGAGATAGAACAAGGACAACTGAGGACATCTAGAAAGTATGGCAACAATAACAACAACAAGCCATCAAAGCTAAGTGTAACCTGATACAGAAGGAAGAAAAAACAAAACAGCAATGACTGAAGCTTGACAAGAATAGAAAGTAGAGAAATAAAACAAAAGCTTGAAACATGACCAGAGACTTAAGCTATGACAGTTTGTAGCATAAATGTCTATTAGTTGTTGACTAAATTACGCCCCAACATCATTTTAAATGAAGCATTACAGTATTTCTATTTAAATCCTGCTCCCCTTAGCTTGTGATGTATTCCTGCAAGCCTTCCTCCTGCTGAGGCTTCACCATAAAATGACAGCTCCCTGTCATAACACATGTTACCCCTGGCTGGCACGCTGGCAGAAGAAAGATACAGTTTCTGTGGGAATCATATATAAAAAATGAAGTTCTAAATTAACTCAGAGTGAAGCCAAAGCTCAGCCAAGATGGTGTTGTTCACGAGGTGGACAAGGTCAGAGGGGAGCAGCTGTGAGGCCAGACATGAGGTGTAGGGCAGGACCCTTCCTTTGATACCTGTCCTCATTAGATTGACGTGAAAAAATCACATCTTCCTCGCTTTCATTCTAATGGTGTTTCTTGATACAGAGCCTCACAAAAGTATTTTTACCCACGAGATCCTTCTAGTGTTTGTCACATTACAGCCAAAAAAATCTTAATGGATTTTAGTGGGATTTCATGCGATAAGCCAACACAAAGTAGTGTGTAGTCACATATGTTTTTTTCTAATTATTTTACAAATAGAAATCTGGAAGGTGTGGCATGAATTTGTATTTTTTAGCTAAACTTTATTCTAATACCGCATAATGAAATACAATGCAAGCAACTGCTTTTAAAAAATTGGCTAAATTGTTCAAATATGTTGAAATGAAAATCCAAGAAAAAGTTCAAGTTGTTTGCCTAGGGCAAGTTACTGTTTGCACGATGGAGTGAAAGGGCCAGGTAAAAATAAGTAAATCAATAATAAAATATTTTAATTAATATTTATTAGGCATGGAATATTGTAATTTTTCTCTTGCAAACATGTGACTTTTCAACATCAGATCATATCTAATTTTCTTCTTACATAAATGTGAAATTCATTTTTTATGTACAATGCTCCTAATCAAAAATATGTTTGTGGGTGTGGTTGAAGCAGTGTTCTTTATCCATCATAAGCTTAGGATAAAAATCAGAAAATTACTGATTTGCTAAAATATGTTACTCTAGATTTTCCATAAAATTCTATAAAAAATGTGCAATTTACTTTCGCAATTACTCACCTAAACACTTTGTTTCCGTTCCACTCCAAAGCCCAGATGACAAGCACTCTCTGACAGCTGACCCCACCAACATGAAGCCAACATCGCACGTAAAGATGGCCGTAGCACCAAAAGTCATCTGAGTACCAATCTTCTTTCCATTGTGAGACGATGGCAGGTCACCACATGAGATAACTGCAAAACATGGTTGGACACAGACAATTTAATAATCAGCTGCTAGCCACTTTAGCACCGGGTTAATTTGAGAAGCTGCATTTCAGTTTCAGCAAGAAGTGCTACCATCCTGGCAAGATGTGCAGCAGGCAAATTTGGTTCTGCTGTTTTTCTCCTTCTCCACTTACAAAGTGCCCAGTGAAGAAAATAACAGGACATGGAGAAGTGCCACTGTATTCTTTGACTAAAAATAATGGTGATCCAAAATGTCAAAGAATCCCAGAAAGAGATCTCCTGAATGACAACTAAAAATGTCAACTCTCCCAGGTTAAATTATGGATTGAAAGGATGAAAGTTTAACCTTGTATGGTGACTCTGTCATCTTTGGATAACATCAAATTAGATGAAGGAAAAAAAAAGAATTTAAACATGACAGTCGATATAAAATGACAAGCTTTTACAGGCTATTTTTTTTTTTTATGACAGAACTGTCAGATGGGTTTATATGTAAGCCAAGTTTTGATTCCAGCTGATTCTAGCTGTCATGAAGCCTCTGGTTCTAGCATTACGCACAAAATGAGAAACTGGGTACAACGTGTTATATGGGTAACAAGTTCATGGTTCAGGTAACTTACAACTCTGCAAAAACTTCACTATTCTGCAAAAATTCACAATCCACTTTTAATGATATAAAATTCCTATTGTCATGCCACCATCTGTTTTCCTCTCTCTTACTCCAGGTCAGCTACAAGAACTGACAAAAAGCTTTAATGTAAAGTGTTTGAAACAACCCCAGAACAAAAAGAAATGATGCTGTGAAAACGCGAGATCCAAGGAGAGTGACACTATCCACAGCAAAATTAGTCCTGTATTAAAATGCTCTGAAAGGCCATTCAGAGAAGAATTTAAAAATAAAATGTAAAAAGTGTAAAACGGTGTGGGGTCCTCTGGACTAGATGAAGTGATATACAAGTGCAAGACAGTTACAATTCCAAAAAAAAAATCTAATATTTTTATCATTTAAGAAATAAAGTCATTATTTCTTAAATTAAGCAATAACTATCTTGGCATTGAGCATGCCGAGATAAGCAAACCTTAGTGCAAGTTCTGCATAGAGTAGGATGGGAAAAGGTACTGTCATTATAAGGTTAATCCTGAGATATTTATGAAGTGTTTAGGTTCATTGATTAGCAGCGGCTCCTATTAGCGATATACATTCCATGTCTAAGTTGCAACCTGTATGATGCAGAATTTTTCACATATCCCCAAAAATGCACTATAGTCAAGCTTAGCTGGATGTCAAACAGCATTCACTAAAGCATCAGACGCAAATAAATTTTATGTTAGTTACTTACAGCCACATTTCCTCACCTATGTTAGATGCACAAGGCAGATTTGAAGGAGTGTGACAGGAGTTTTAGCAATGCAGCAATCAATAAGCCAGAGTTCAAAATCATTATATTTTCCCTTGACTGGCTCTAAGCAGTTATTGTCAGGAGAAACACCGAAAAATCTGATATTTTTTTCTGGCCCATTAAATTCTTTACAACTAAAAACTGACTCTGTTATGAGTTTAGCAAAAATCTAATAAATATGATGTTTGGTGGCTATACATGGTAATGCAATTAGTGAAACTGTTGCCTTGCTGTAATCCCTCCGTTTATGATTCCTTGCATTATTCTATCAAGGAATGTGCAGACAAGTTTTTTTTTTTGATGATTCAATATGTATTAAATTAAAATAGTGTTTATACAAATGAGTTTGTATTTGCTTTACATGTCTGAAAGAAATATGTTTTCCCATAGCCTCACTCAGCAAATTTGATCTCAAAGGAATAACTGAATAATCAGCTGGTGAAACTCTGATCAACATATTTATTAATAACCCATGAAGAAAAAAAGAGAGGATAGTATGGAAAGATTTCTATTTAAGTTACTTTGCATTGCAGTTTAATTATGGTTTTTAGTTTAAAGTACGATTGCATTTATAATCTGTCTCTTGTATAGGTCATTACATTCGTGATTCACTGAAGTTTTCTATAATACATAATGTATGAATAGCATAAATGGAAGAATAATTATGGATGCAAGATGAAAATCCCTGCAATTTCCCCGACAAATGGACAGAAGAAGTGAATAATTTTATTTTAGATGTTTCTATGCAAACACTGTGATGATGGTGGATGTATTTGCTTTTTTCTAAAGCATTTTTAGATCGTCTTGGAGTGTGTGGTAGAACAGCTACTATGTATGTGCGTTGGGTATGTTTGTTGGCTATGCATTTTGCTGAAAATGCACAATTGTCATCCAAATCTTTGATATCTAAAGCTTAATTAGAGGCGTTTGGCAAAATGAGGAGAAATACATGGAGAAGGACGATACAGCTGCGTTTACTTCCTCCAAAAAATAAACAAATAAATAATAAGAAAAAGTTATCCTCTGAAAAACCTGCAAACATTGTTTACTCCTTTATTGTTAGTGCTACGGGCATTTTATTATTACATCTTTGCTACTCACTCTGGCAGTGCGGCCTCTCGTTCTTCCAGCTCCACACCCCATTGGCTAGACACTGGATGTGGGCGGGGCCTAACCTGTAGTACCCTGGATCACAGGTGAATACGATGCGAGTTCTGTACTCGTAGTGCGAGCCATTAACAATCCTCCAGCGGCCGTGCTCCAGAGAAAACGACCCAATGCTGGGACACACTACCACTACACCGATAGGAGAAAACGAAGCCTTATTAGACCTACTCACTTTGGGCAAATCCAATAATATTGCTTTTTGTACTTTTGCATCAAAATCATGACATATTGAGATTTGGTCCGTATGTTACACAGCCTGGTGACAGGATGTGTATGTCACTAACCAGAACATCTCGGTATCTTGTTATGGTTGCTCCATGTTCCGTCAGGCTGACAGATGGCTGATGTCAGTTCTTTACTGGATAGTCTGTATCCGTCGTTGCAGAAGTAAGAAACTCTTGTTCCCACGGAGTAGTCGGCAGTTAGCACTCCACCATTTATTGGTGCCTTAGGTGGCCCGCAGGAGACGGCTATGGAAGGAGAGGGATACACTGATTGAGAACATCCAAACACCTTCTGTGTTCTGTTTTATTTGTGGATGTTAAAAAAAGAAAGAGTCACACAAAACCTACCATTCCAGGCAGTGTGTTGTATCTTCTCATCAAAGTTGTTAATGTCATATTTATTTCTGTGTAAATTTATTTCTTTGAACCATTCAATTTTAGAGGTGGAGCAATAATGCACAACTCCAATGAGTTTTAAAATTAAGAACTGGGTGCACAAGTTTAAAGATGTTATACACTTACATCCACATAGATAAAATGATGTAGGCTAACATACCCTCACTAATATTTAACTAAATGTGACTTAGTTAGATATTAACTTGTCATGTTTAAACTTGACAAGACGATTTTTGTTAAAAAGTTTCAATTGGATTTCTGCCCCATGCACTTAATAGAGAAATATAGTTCATTTAAATTGGTTGGTTTCTTGGTAAAAATTCAGCTTTTAAAAATATTAGATATATTTTTAATGATGCCAATGTTGGGTCCATTCCAGAGTCTTGATTTTACTCTAATTTATCCATTACAAAACCAGCTTTGATGTATGTCTTGTTGGAAGATATAATTCTCTACAGGTTTTAACTTTCTATCGGTTTAGATGAAGTTGTAGCATATGGAGGGAGTTAGTCTTCAAAACTTCCTACACTTTGTTTGATGCCTTATGATGAGGCTACAACCACCATGATTGAACGTTTGCAGAGTTGTTGGATTTAAAAACTCCACTTTGACTCCACCAAACTATCGTCTTGACATTGTGAGCAATTAGCTAAATATTTGTGGGCAGTTGCAAACTTTGGTTGAGCTGAAAGTGTCAAAACACATATTGGGGCCTGCCATAGCAAAGCATAGGAGAGCATTGAAATGCCTTGCGAATTTTTGTCTCCCCCTCTGTGTCTCACTCACACATGACAGTTTCAGAGAGGATTAATTACCACAGAAATAGAACACTGAGGCAGAGATGTAGAGAACTGCAGAGAACACTCAGTTAGTACAGAGGAGGGGCATACAGTTAGAACTACAGAGACGTCACCTTGGTGGAACACTTGCTACAGACAAGTATATATGTTTTATAATATAATTACCACCAATGACAAAAAATAAAGTAAAATTCTCTCACTTTTCTACCAACTGCACAATTCTTGTTAAGTAGTAAGTAGTATAAGATAAGTAGTATTTCAAAAGAAATCTTATGTTTTTTTGAACAATGACAATATTTGTTGTTAATCTGTTGCTAAGAGACGAGCGCGTTTTCTGGTAACCAAGTGCCACGAAGTAAGCATCTGATTTTTACTTTTGCAAAATTTACCAACCGGAAATTTCCTGTGTCCAAGCAGTATTTCAAAAGAGCATATGTTTTATAAACAATACTTAATTTGGTGTTAAGAGATGAGCGTTTTTTTCTGGTAACTAACTGCCACAAAGTATAAATCAGATTTTCACTTTTGTGTTGAATGTCTGTTTATCAATATATTCACCATCAATGACCAAAAAAAAAAAACATTTTCACTTTTCTGAAAAATTCACCAACTGCACAATTCTTGTCAAGTAGTATAAGATAAGCAGTATTTCAAAAACACAGAAGAAATCTTACGTTTGTTGAACAATGACAATATTTGTTGTTAATCTGTTGCTAAGAGACGAGCGCATTTTCTGGTAACCAAGTGCCCGAAGCAAACATCTGATTTTTAGTTTTACAAAATTTACCAACTGTAAATTTCTTGTTTCTAATCAGATAAACAGTATTTCAAAACAGCTTATGTTTTATAAACAATAATATTACTTGTAAGAGATTATTCTGGTAGCGAACTGCCACGAAGTATAAATCTTTTTTTTTTTTTTTATTAAAATTATTTGTCTTTCTCTGTTGCATCAATACTGAGCAAAACAGAACATCTCAAATAAAGCTATTCTGACAGACGACAAGTGGATGTGAAACATCTGAGCAGAACTGGATACAATTCTGTAAACATGCTCTCTCAAATTGTAGCTTTCTGTCTAAAAATACACAATTGAGAGTTCTTCTTTATTATCAGCACCATAATATTACACAGCTTTGACAAAGCTTTTCTCAGGTATGCGTTATGTAAGAAATTGCAATAAGGCTTCAACATGCTTTTGCAAAATCTAGAATGCCCTGAAAAAGATGAATATGGAAAGAAAGGAATACTTTCCTTCCATTTATAGTTTTATTAGAGATAAATCTGTGTTTTAGTAGCTTTATCATCTTGACATCCATTAGGTACAAGAAAAGATAGCAATAAACTTCACTGTTAAATTTCTCTTCTAAATAAATGTATTTTCACTGGGTGCTTTATCAGTTTGTAGATAACAAGACAACATGAAGTGGATGGCAAATTACAGTATGTAATCTCACACCTCATCTAATATCCTCCTCTGATTCTCTCAGCCCATATAAATTTTATAACAGTCCCTGATTAAGCTTTCGTGGTAGTTTTCTACAGCTCAGTTGTGATACAACAAAGCTGGACAAAACATAGCAAGGAAACAAGATTTAATTTACACAAAAATAGAAAGGAAATTGTATGAAACAAAACAGAAGATTTACCATTAATGAAAGAACACAATAGTTCCTAAATCTGAGCAGCAACAAAACAAGACTGTTTAATAAAATTCATATAACTTGTTCTTTGTGTCAATATATGAACATCATTGCTTAGAGCACTTATTTTTTCATTCTATGCCACTTAGGCAATTATAAACTATATTTGGTTTTAATTGCTTTAACCACAAACACATTTTCACATACCTTGACAACCAGGCACAGGAGAGTCCCAGGAGTGGTAGCCCTGCGACGTACGGCGGCAAGTCGCCGTGCCATTGCCTATAAGACGGTAACCACGGTCACAAGCCCAGCGCACCACGCTGTTAACATGACCGCCTGTCTGAGATGATATGGAGCCGTGGAGGGGCGAGTCTGGCGTGGAGCAGTACAGGGCTGCGGTGGAACAAACATTTAGAAAAACAAACAATGTAAATTCTATGAAACAAAAGGGTTTGCAGACAGTAGAGCACAAATTTATTTATTCATCATTCTTTACTTGATCCATGAAAGGGTAAAACCAGTCTAAAACTACTACTGTGTTGGGAACAACCTTTACACCCACACAACTAAAAAAACATCGTAACTTTAAAACTTGCAGACATTCTATTAGGTTATTGTTGAACTTATAACTCCAAGTGTTTAAAATAACTATACAAAAACTTGTTAGAGAAGTAATAACATTTAAATTGTAATCGCATTAAAACCAATTATTGTACATTTTGAGAAAATCTTTTAAAAAAGCCTTGAACAGAAAACTAAAGAATCTCTATTAGGAAAGCCTTATGACATATCTGTTAAGAGTGCCTATGATAAACACTCTGTTGGACTCAGAAGTCATTAGTGAATATAAAAAAATGATGACATAATCTCATAATAAGCATTATTAATTTTGATAAAGAATCAGTAGAATTTCCTGTGTTATAGCCAATGACAAGGACATCTACTTAGAGTAAATAAAAATGTAGAGTTTTTAAAATGTTTTTGCTGCATTACATTTATTATAACTTTTTGCTTTATTTTGATACCTAAATGTTTCACACAAATTGTGAATGCTGTTAGTTTTTTTTTTTTTGTTTCTAAAGTTCAATCATTATGAAAAAGAATGAAGATATCTTTTGCTGCAGTAGTCTTCGAACCCATAGTGACTATAATTACCCTTTATGTTTCTGGTTACCTAAAAACAAAAATCACTCTTTAGTGTGACAGTTCTTACTGTGGGAAAACAACTCAGTGTCAATAAAAAGTGAAAAAAAGCACAAAAGCAGTTAAAAGAAGGATTTTCTATGTTGTAAAATGTTGAAAATGTACTTTCTTGTTATATGTTTAAAAGAACTCATAATTGGCTAAAATCAGCTTTTCACTTTCGAAAATTTATTATAGAAAATGTTGTACAAAATATCCAATCTGTGGACTTTAAGTTATTGGGAAATACTACGCGAACTTGTCCCACATTTTCTCCTTTAAATACAATCTATGATGGCAAGAAATGTTCTGTCATTGGCCTTATTTTGCAGGTCAAAAAATTGCCGTAGTAGGTCTGTGTTTTTAAGTACAACACATGCTTAACACCTCTCATCAATGCTCACATTAATCACGTCCAGCCAAAGAAGGTTACCAAGAATCTTGAGAGGCTTGTAATTCATCATACAGAGCAGCGGTGCTTTAAAGGTTAAAGAAACAGCCTCCCTGACTGGAGGCTGTGGAGTGAACAAGCAAACTGTGAACAGGTAAAACTGTCTTTTGCTCTTTAACTGTCAAAAATGCCCTTGAATAGAGCACTCATGCCTCATTACCCAGCGGCGTGAAGTTGTACTCAGCACGACCAGGTGCTAGATTGTTCACATGTAAAGTTTTAGTAAAATACCATCTGTACTTATCAGGTTCTTTTGTCAGACGGATACAACTTGAGGACTAACCCATCAGGCAAGTCGGTAAACTGTTTTATGAGGCAGACAGAAGTCTAACAACGTGTAGATGAGTTAAACAAATAAAGTGCATCGGGGAACCAAATTTCTTAAAATATCTTCATATTTAAATTTTTGTCATTGATTAGAAGATGAAAATGGCATTTTAGTCCTTCTGTCTGACTCGTTCTCCATGCATTATAGTATGAAATAGTAGTAAAGTAAAGTTGGGATACATACTTTGGTACTCACCAACATAGCGAATTTTGAAGCCTTTCTTGTTGGTGCCGTGATCTGAGGACCAGCGGACTAGAAACTGATGACCGGAGGTTGTGATGTTAAAGGGTGTTGGCAGGTCTCCGCTCAGCGTTGCCAGAGTTGGACTGTTGGTTGTGGGGCCTAGGTGAGATAAGAGACAAAGTACTGGTAAACACAGAGAAACTCATTTGGACACTTTGTTTCTTTATATTTTCCAGTTTAATGTCACTTAATTAATATGCTGGGTACACAAACAAATTAAAGTTGATCTTTCACTTCATTTAACTGCTTTCCTCCAAGTCCCCTTAAAATGCCCTTGTTGGACTTTGGTTCTAACCATGATAACCTAACAGGAAATTAGCCTCCAATTATTGCAATTGGTATCCCATAATCTCCAAGATCTGTACGTGTTAATGAACTCTCTTGTTCGGCTGAACGGACATTTTTGTCTGAGCGTTTATTAATTTCGTTTAATTATTTGGAAGTTTACAAAGCATTTGAAGACTTAGTGGTTAGTAAAGTTTTACTAAATATTTATTCATGTGTTAATCTTTGAAATATAAACCATTTTATGAATCTTTTTGTCCAATAGAATGATTACAAGACAAATACATTAGATGACAAACCCGGCACCGAGGAACAAAAACACCCCTCCTTGACAAGTTATGAATGAATTGCAGATATTATTTGAAAAGTAAAGTCAAAAAAGAGCCTATTTACAACATGAAGTAGGCTAAAGCTGCAGAGTCCAGCTGAGCTTCCAACACGCAGATCATCCCTTCCCTGACAGCTCCCCCACACAGCTCCACCAACAGCCCAGCAGCAGCAATTAGTAAATACCTGGTAGAAATGCCATATGCTAAGCTTATCATATAAACAATATAAACCAATGCTCCTAAGAACGGCTAAAAATTGCATCATGGTGGTGAACTGCTGTGATGACATGGTGAAGGTGAAGTCTCTGAAAGAATAGGAGCTTCTTAAAGAGACAGAGGTTAATTTCAAGGCGTCAAATTCCGAAGTCAAATTTCTTTTAAATCATGTTTGATATACACAGCATTTTCATAACAACTGAAGGTGACATAGTTAGTTGATAGTGCTATAAAATGGAACTATGTGCCTGGAAAATACATAATTCCATCTCTTTAATAAGTATTCTAAAGATTCAATTTCAACCATAAACTTCACTTCTAAGTGGAAAAAAAGCAGTATGTACAGTAGAATTAGCTGTGGCATCTTTGTCCTTTATATTTGTTTCTGCATATCTTTTTAGTTAATTAAATCATTAGTAAGTAGACTGTAGTGTGATTAAAAATAAAATGAATTCTTGATTACATTGATTACCGGTTCCGGATGGATTTACTTATAATCCTTGCATTTTAATTAAAGTTGAATCAAGTTTGATTGAAGGTTAATGAATTGTTGTCTTCAAATTTATCCTGCCTTTAAAAGTGTGATACAATATTTTAAGGGGGGAAAAATCTATCCCTTGAATGAATTTTTGATAAATTATGAGACTGATATATTTATACAGATTGACATTAACATAGCTTGTCAATGCTATTCTTCTTAAAAGACTTGAGTGGTTGTGGGTAGAGGTGTGTGGAGAGTTGGTTTACCATCAAAAATCTCTAGCACATCAAACTCCCTCTCTGTGTGGAAACTCTCAAAGGTTATGGTGACATTGTATCCTTTTTCCACATTAATGCTCCAGGAACACATCTGGAGGTTCGGGTAGCTCTCCGGCCACCCTGGGCTCAGGATGACACCCGATGAGTCGTATCGCACGTCATGAGCGGGGCATTGAACTGAGAGTGGGGACAATTAGTGAAGAAGTGCTAGGTGAGAACACACTTTTACCTACAAAGCTGTAAAAATCAGGCGCTAGAAATGCTTGAATTCTCACCTTGGCATGTAGGAGAAGGGGCATCCATCTGCAATCTCTCTCCCAAGCGACAAGTTAGAATTTCGTTGCCAACCAATGAGAAACCAGGATGGCATCGATATCTGATGATGTCACCTGAAAAAAAAAAAAAAAATCAATTTGAGGAAAGTTGCATTTTTTTAATAATGTACAATCAGAAATGTTTAAAATTGTGCAAATTTTAGAACTTCATTATGCTAATCCAATTATGACCAGAATCATAAAAAGACATTATGTTTTATAGCTGTAGAAATGTAAAACTATTAAAAAATATCTATATTGGCGGAAAACAAACACCATATTTTGGAATGTACTCTGAAAGTTAAGCAGAAATTGTACAACTGAATGAAAGTAGTTAAATCCCCCAGGTTTATTTATACCATATACTGTATGAACACACTTTTCAAATTTAGAATTCATGAAATTTGAAAAGTGCATTAATTCACATGGTGAAGCCCTAATTTCCATCAGAGAGCACTGGTGATGACATGTGAAATGCACAGGGGTGAATGTTTCGGCAAATTCACCCAGAGGCTGGAATGTTAAATCTGAAAGAAATTATAAATGCAGAAAAAGTCTAACGACCGCAGCTCATACTATGAGTGCCTTAATTAGTATGAAAATATTTAAACAGCCAATTAGGAGAAAAATGGGAGCATTTGGCAAAAAATTTTAATTACGATTTCCTTTAACCAGAGTTCCTTCTTCCATATTTACAAAATTTAACTCTTATGAGTTTCTGACAACAATGGATTTTTTATGCATCTCTGCCATATAGGTTAATACTTTTCCTGCCCATCTTGACAGGTTAGGTGGACCGTCAAGTGTTTTTAGCTGCTGTGCCACTTCCTTTCTACTGTTGAAGAACAAATCAAACAGAGCTCCATGACATGCTTAAAGTGTAGGACATTGTTAATAACTCAATACTGCTTTAAACGTCTCCACGACTTTATCCATGATCTGTCTGGCTTGGGATTAAAGTGACTATAAAAGGAATAAAACTGTACATAACTTTTTTTGTGTGAAAACCCAATACAATAATGAAGTTTGTGGTTGTTACTTGACAATGTCTGAAGAAAAGTTTAAGGGATTAATTATAGTTTTGCAAGGCCCTGTACCCAACTAGGGAGAATTTTACTTTTTTCCCCACACGTTACACAATTCGTACAGAGAACTAGGATAACTGGAAAGTTATAACTTTCTAGTTTGCATCCAGTGTCAAATTGACCCATCCAGAGACTTGACAAGTAGACAGACAGCTCACCTATCTCCAACTCGCCATCCTCCATCAGCATGTCAGCATTTGGTACTTCTGGGGGAGGCTGGCATACCCTTAATTGGTAGGCTTGGAGCACAGACAAAGCACAGGAGAGAAAAGAGAACAAAGAGAGAAAGATTTTGTAAGAAATATGGGAAATATTAGACATGATGTAATCTTTAAGCCAAGGTGGATTTAAAAAATATATATATCATAACATTAAAATGAGCCACTCTCTAGAGGAAACGTATAGAAAGCTGTGATGATAACCCAAAACAACCTGTTTTAATTTTAATCATGGCAGCAACAGTTTAACTTCACTTTTTGAGTTCGGGTGGTTAGGTCAGCAAAGCACAGAATCAAAAACAGAGCAACCTCACAGATACTGCACTGCCTTGACTCATAAAAAGAAACTAACTTCACAGCCAGTGAGCTGAAGGCTGTAATCAATATTACTGCATGAGTGTAGATCACTCACTAACAGAGGCACAGGGTGAAAATACAGACGGACAGACAGACAAGCCTGGAGAAGAGGAGGATGAGAGAGGGCTGAGGGCTGTAAGTCAGGATGAAATTGACTATGAAAATGAGACCTGCCAATAGTCTCTGCTGCTCTCATGCATATCAAAGCCTAGTGGTTTGTGTGTGTGTGTGTGTGTGTCACTACATCTGAATGTGTGCACGGGGAAAGGATCACTGTAAGCAGTCATTGATCTCACTAAGCTTTAAGACCATTTTTTTAGCAACCTTTGCATTCAAGTCACATCTGCTCATATCCATGACAACATCATCTACCACTCTGCAGGCTCTAACGTCTGTATGGGAGAGCTGGCATTCACAATCCTGACCCAAAGATAAATAAACAGAAGGACAACAACAAATATAAACATCCCCAGCAGTAATTCGATGTGTCTTTCGGGGGTTTATTTGGCATTTCAAACCGAATTTGCACTTTTGCAGCCGCCTCAGATGCAAAGAGTGACATTCTGAATTTCGGTCAGGTCACTGAAGGATGCAGGGGAAGAATAGGGGAAATACTTTTTCTTATTGTGACAAGCTTCTTCCTCAATTTATGCAGTCCACTCAGAACCAGAGACGGCATACTGTTCAATTATTTTTTGGACAATAATCTCGCCTAGCATGAAATAATGGAGAATCACTGAATGCTTGCCATCCTTCTCTTGAAATTTTCCCCTCATCACCGTCCAAGATAACGAAAAACAAACTACTATCTATCAAATTGGAATAGAGCCTTTGGAAGTGTGACAACTGACAGTTCTAACCTGCCTCAAGAATTCAATAAGGGCATGTGGGAGGAAGTCCGCTTAAACACACCTGAGATTCTCTCAGAGACAAAGAGCAAAACAGGGGAATACAGGTGCATGCTTTTCTTTTGCTGGGAAGTTTAGTGTGAGACCGAGTGAACGTATGGGAAGCTTGAGAAGAGAATGAGATGAAAATATAAACCAAGGCTGATTATAAGCAATGCTATCAAGTTAAATCATAAGCACGACACGCTCTGCTGAAAATCCAGCTTCAATGAAATGTGATGGTTCATTAAAAAAAATCATCCGCAGCTTGATGACGACCCATCAGGATGCCTGAACAGAGCACATGAAGTTCTTGAAATTTGAACATCTCCACCCTAAAACAGCCCATCATCACTTGGTTCAAATAAGAGCATGACATTATATAAAGATACTGTTTTGGAAAACAGACCTTGCAACGGACGTGAAACGCATTTTCATAACAGGGAGAAGATTATTTTATCCGTGAAATTACTTTTTACTGTTTTCCAAAGACTTTTGCTTTCTGTGACCTTGTTTTATCTAATTTCTCTTTGCAAAAACTCTGTCATGAGGCCCAAAGTTACTTATACCTCTGGCAGATATAGGTTTAAAGTAATCTTTTACAACATTTTTTTTCTGAATCTAAGTTTTATTACAGTCTTTTAACTGTAATGCTCAAAGTTGTCTGTATGTAAATATTGTTTTAATTTTTAACAAACACTGGTTCTTCTACATGGACATTTTTTTTTCTTAGTATGTGCGTCAGTGTTACTATTTTTAAAATGACAAATACAACTTTTTCTTTAATAAGCACAACATTTGAGCTGGAAACCAAAATATTACAGACTACAAACCGAAGCTACCCAAGTGATACCTTGCACTCCGGCTAAAACAAAAACAAAGCAAAGCAACCCCTATTCATTACATTATTGGTTGGAAGGGCTGTGAAATGGACTTTGATCAAGTTGTGAAATGCTCCTGAGGTGAATCGAATTCAATATCTAATTATTCAAGGCACTAGGGTTGGGCAGACCTTAATGAGGATGAAGTTAAACACAGTTCAGCACAATGAGAAACCAATCAGTCTCATAATTGCAGCTACATCTAATAACAACATTATAGTTTCATTACTGTACTCCAGGAGAAAAAAGATAACAGCATAAAAAAACTGTTAATGAGAGCAACACCTGAAACCGAGCACACCAATTCAAATGTCATGTTCCACTTGCACTGTACAGCAGCACACTAAATATCATCACTAGCTCTGATTAAGCCGTACGTCTTACCATGGTAACTTAAGACAAAGAAGCCTGAACCAGAGAAGTCAGAGTGGAATTTAATGAGGATGATGTTGGAAGTTGAGTAGACAGACTCCAAAGCGGTATTCCCACTGAACTGGCCTATCTGAGGGGATGATTGATCTGGACCATCCCTGTGGAGAAACAAAGAAAGATTTCCTCAAACGTACAAAAAAAAAAAACACAGAAAAAAAAAGAGTGAAACACAAAAAAGCCTTAAAATGACTGTTTTTAATATATTGTTATAGAACAATGGGGTGGAAAAAAGTCTGCCTGCAAGTTCCCGCAGATATTCATGACTGTTGGATGGCTATTTGTGATCAAGAGATGGGTATCTTGAGGCTAGAATCAAACATAAAGCAGACTTGGCGATATTTATAATACATAACTGGAGACGCTCCACTGACTGTAAATGTAGATGGACATTTTGTGGGAAAGTGATTTTCCACAAAGTCATTGCAGTTGGAAATGATCCAATCTTCCTTCTCAAAACATTCCAAACTGCAATGTCTCCAGGCTCACTGGTAAAAAAAAAAAAAAAATATATATATATATATACTTCCAATTCACTTGCAAAAGAAAAAGTCGTGATAACACAGTTCAAAAAACTATGGCTTTTCTTGCTGTATTGAACTGGAGTATTGAGTGAACTGCTGTCAGGTCAAAAGAATAATAAATGTGAGTCCTGGTGTGGGCTTGGATTTACACGGCTTAGCCTTTGTACAATGTTTTCTGTCAGCTGGCGGGTCAGCTTTTGCATATGATACTCTGAGCTTATTACACCTATTGAACGTGTCACCTTATGTTGCTATCTGTGATTAAAAAGAAACATTTTCACGATGCAGATGTGGCAGAAGAAAAATAAAACCTCCTTTCATTGTAGGCTTTTATGTATCAGGAGTTAAAAAGCATCTGATCTTTACCCGGTCCTGAAATGTTTGAAATCTAGTGCACGAAAACAACATGTTCCACACTGTCAATATCTAGTAAACAAAACTGCTGGCAAAATGGAAAAGATGTGTAAAAAAACATTATGAGTGTGACTCATAATTCAATAGGTTGAATTTCATCCTGCTTAAAGTTGTTGCTTTCTATGGTTTCACATTATTGTGGAGAGATGGCAACATCTCCTCACTGCACTGAAGTTTGCAGGCATGCTTTGAAGCACTTGTCTTGAAGATCAACTGGAGTATTTCCAGTAGTTTGAGGTGCGAATTTTGACTTGGCAATTGGAACATCTTTTTATTTTTGTCTTTTGGTTGGAGATTTGCAGCCATTTTGGGGATCATTGTCCTGTTTCACAGACCAAGAATTAGTTCATTCAGATAACCGCAAATCTGAATGAAAAACGTAAAAAGACAATGCAAATGGGGAAATTTGTGGTCAATGAAAGCGCAAGGGCCCCAGGTCCAGTAGTGATTGCTTCGCAGTTGGAATTGCTGCTGTTTTGTTTATCCCAAAGAGGCTCGTGGGCAAATCCAGAAATTGCTAGTAGGCCAAATTATTACTTCTAACTTGGGGATGCCTTGAGATCCTCCAGAATGAGCTGGAGAGAGTCACTGGGGGAAAAGGATGTTTGGGTTTCCCTGCTGGTCCTGTTACACCCCCCCCAAAAGTCTTGAATAAGCTGAAGATATTGCTGCTATTTTTTTTTTTTAAGAAAGAAGGGTATACAATTTTTTTAGACACACATTTCTCTTTTGGCAACATTTTTGTGTTACATTTCAAAAAAAAAAAAAAAGACGGGTGGAGCCTGCAGTGCAGAGTTGAACTGTTAAAGTCCAGGAATAAAAGGAGGATGTACTTACATTTTACCAGTACTAGAAACTCTAATGAGTTTGAGGTATTAAGTGACTCTCTGGCTGAAAGAGGAATATCAGAGTTTTTTCGCACATTGCTTCCCTACAATGTTTTCAGTTCCTAACAGTTATTAGTACACCCGCATAACATATACAGTGAAAGGTTGCCTGGTTCTTGCTAACATCTGATGTATCTGACACATCTCGCAATGAAATCCTGTAGTACGTCTCCCAGTATGAGACCAATTAGCAGACTCGGAGACTGTCAGGTCAGCTGGTGGTGGACTGAGGAGACCGCTGTGAAAATCACACCTTTATCGTTGACACTGTGCTCTCTGCAGAGAGCCAACATTAGTTCTCTGTGACTGAGATTGTGAGTGTTTTTTTTCTTTTTTCTGTCTGTTAGTGCAGTTGCTGTCCTTTCTTCCATCCAGTTCACTCATTTGGCTACTTTTTTAGAAACATGCTGTGAACCTAATTCATGGAATTCACACAATCCTCTGCAGGTGGGCGACTCACGATTCAGCAGCCCTTTGGTGTTTGGTGTGGAGGAAAACCGGGAAAGAAAATGGTCCTGAGCTAAACCTAATGATTCTATGAAGCAAACAAACTAATATCTATTTGCTAAAATTAAGGTGACTCAGGTGGTACTGTATTTGCAGTAAAAACAGTGGACGAATGTTGTGCCAGTACAGATTTTGTAGTAAACCAAAGTAAGCGAAGCAACTGAGAAAGTCTGTATTTGAAAAACAAAAGCCTTCAAACTCACTGTTTTTGATACTAAATGGATTTTAAAAATTAAGTGATATGTCATTTGTTGGCACTCTTTAGTTTTTGTTCTTAGTTTTGGCAAAAAAAAATTCCGAATGTCAGACTAATAAGCATTAGATCATTTTATATCGTTTTTCATTGGGCTTATAGAATTGGTTTTGAGACTCCCTTGTGGATAAACCAAACAACTGAACAACAAGAATAAAAGGAGTCTTGTTCCTTTCAATCTCTTTACATTACTCTTTACATTAATAAACTGCCTTTCATGGACTAGCGACTTGTAAAGGGTGTACCTCTCTCTCGCTCGCTAAACATAGCCTTGCAAAGATAAGAGTGTCTAGAAAATGGATGGAAGTAGCAAACCTTCACAAAAAAATGTAGGCAAATTTTTAAGCAATCTTTGGAGATTTTCACCATGCTAACAAAACTATAAAAATTACATTTTCTTCCAGATAATTTGACTCTACATAAATGGGATATTCTATGTTTTTTTCCCCCCATTTCGAAGAGTGGTCAGAAGAAACTACTAAGAATTTCCTTTGCCCACTGAACAAAATAAAAGTGAAGCATACCTTTAGAGATGTTTCAGTTTCAAATATTGTATTAAAACTCTTAAGGGTGCCAATAATACCATCAAAGGCTTTTCATGTGATTATTTTCTTTTTACCTCATTGACTTTTCATCAAATTTTCTGTGTGAGATGATGCTACTGTATTTACTCATGAATTTGTTTTCTAGTTTTTTTAAACATCCTTTAAAGTAGTATCCATACATTTGGTACATAGAGATTGTATCAGATTTCTATGTGATTTGGTACGATAGTATTTGTTATTGTTTGAATTCAGGTTTGGTTTCTATGTCTTTAATATACTTACTTAGTGTTTTTACTGATATTACCTTAGTTGTGTTTAATACCAACAAAAAACAAATGTCCCCCTTTGCTTTCTCCAAAGTTTGACCCAAGTGCTGACTTTTAGTATGTCTTGAAACCGTTTGGAAAAGCCCAGACACTGATGTCAGGACTTAGAAAACTTCCTATTGATTCACAACTCCGGAGTTTAATGGGACCAAAATTGTGAATGCATTTCAAGGCAACACCCCAAACTGCAATGTTTCAGTTTCAGCCTTTCATCAGCAGATAGCTATGCCCCACTCTAGCCTAAAACCATTTAAACACTTGCATTGACAAAATGTCTTCTGTTTCCAATAAAACCACCTTTTAAGAAGAATAATTAAGAAAGAAGTAAAAGGCTGGCAAGCAATAGGAGAAAGATGGGACATTGTTTCGCATATAGAACTGACAGAGCTAAGAGATAGTGTCAAATAAAGAAGTCAAGATTTATGGCCCTGAGATAGGTAACTCAGGCCATGGAGGAATTATGTTTGGTACCCTTATTTTTCAGGAAAGATGTCTGCAGTCATAGTAACCCTTATAGTCACTTGGCAACCTATTTAAAAAAGAAAAAATATCCATGCAGAGAAAGTTTAGACAATTAAACAATAGGTCAGTCAGATAAACAAAAAGTATCTTTCAAACTAAACTGTTATGTAAGAACAAAGGAAAAATGTTGCATATAATGAAAGCACAGCAAGAAGAGTAACTGTCTAATTAAAATACACAAAAACAGCACTTACCAGACAGTGATGTAGTCATAGATGGGTTCTGTGCTCAGAACGGTGAAGTTGATATAAATTCCATGTCCAGGAGGAACTCTGACACTCCACACACAGTCCTGGAAGTTTGGATATTCTTCCGGGTGTCCAGGAGAGTAAATGGTTCCATTTAATGAGGTAATGTTACCACCGCACAAGGCTGGGAGAAAGAGATATGGTTGATTATTTATTTTATGTTTCAGCACAGTGAAGCTGAATCAATCTTCTCTATAAAAAAAGAGCATTTGTTTAGCATTACTGTATCTACCACAGGATTTGATAATTATTTATTCAGTTGATTTATTTTGTCAGCTGTGTAGCTCATAGGTTCAGCTGAAGTGTTGTAAATAATATATTATTACTATTAAAAAGTTATTTTTTTTAAACTAAACCTGTAAATTGTGAAAAACCTGCATTATGTTAAAGTCACATCATTGAATAAAAACAAAGTATGAAATTAAAAAAAAATGTTTTCATCTTTTCAGCTTTTATTTAAGCTAATAAAAATAAAAATCTGTCTTATTCACATTTCCTGAACATTTTCATTTTGTAACTATATCACCACATACATGTACGTCATCTGGATTTTATGTGATGGTGTCAAAAAAGATACATCCTTTTCAGCATCTTTTGCAATGAGAATCTAAAAAGTGTTGTGTGAACTGGAATTAAACTTCCTCTGAGTTGTTCCTTTCTCAAAAAACGTAATGTTATGCATATAACTACTGTTCCCTGAAGGAGAGGAACGAGGTACAACACATAGAGTACCCCATACTCTATGTATGGGGTACTCATACATAGAGTATGAGTACCCCATACTCTATGTGGGGGGTACATAGAGTATGTGGGGGGTACATACTCTATGTACCCCCCACATAGGGGGGTACATACTCTATGTACCCCCCTATGTGGGGGGTACATAGAGTATGTACCCCCCAATTTTTCTGCAATTATAGGTGCAAGTTTGCACATATAATTTCTAACAATTATTTTTAGCAAAATAGCTTAAACTCAGACGGAAAGGATCTATGACCAACAATTTTAATGTCTGTCAGCAGAATCTCAATTATAGTTAAATCTGGACATTGAGCAGGCCATTCTAACACATGAATATATTTGATCTAAACCATTTTATTATAGCCCTGGATGTATGTTTAGGGTCTTTGACCTGCTGGCATGTCTTCCCAATTTTAGTTTAGCTTGACGCAGCACAATATTTTAAATCGTATTCATAATTGTAATATCAATATGTGCAATGTCATGATCCTGAACTCCATTTAATGTTCTCCTTGTGTGGCATGTGATTTTAGGTGATACATTTGGAGTTGGAGTTGTGCAGGCTCATAAACAATGCATGCAATAGTTTGTTAAAAAGGTTGGAAAGAGTGTATGATCTACCTTTCACTTCACAAATATGTGCTACTTTGTGCTGGTTCATAAAATAAAATCCCAGCAACATAGAATAAGGTTTATGATTGTAATCTGACAAAGTGCATCTGAAGATGTAAAAACTGCTGTTTAAATGAGGAACAATGCCAAAAAAGAAAAAGTAAGTGAATTCCCCTCACAACATCACACTAAAGAATTTCACCTCTGGCAAATCTTATAACACCTCTTGGCCCAAAGTTCACCCTGGAAAAAAAGGTAACAGGTACAGAGATGACCTGTGCAGTCAATTACCTTCACACCGTGGTAAAGGGTGGTTCCAGTTCCTGCTTATTCCGTGTAAACACGTTAGAGAGGCTTCTCCGATCAGAGAATACCCAGGCAGACATTCAAAAGACACCGTCATCCCTACGCTGAAATCTGTGCCAATTACGATGCCGTTTCGAAACGGCCGTGGGTCAGGACAGCTCTGAAGCTGGTAGGCTGGAGAGACAATAATGGAAATACATGATGGTTGATAAAACACTATTATTTGGACAAAGAGCAGGAAAATAACATGTCTTTATTTCCCAGAAAAGGCTGTGACATGTGAATAACAGTTAGATGAGATGTGGTTATCAAAAATTTGATAGGTAACACCAATTCAAAGCTTACCACTTGGATCGCAAAAAAACAATTAGGTGAAAATGTTGTATTGTCTATTAAAAATGATTAATCTAAACCCTTTCTCTTCAAAGTTGCTCATTACTGAACCATAAAAAAGACAAACAAATGTGTCTTGATTGTCTTTAAATCTTTCTAAATGAAGCTGAAATGTAAATTGCTACACACTAAATGAAAGAACAATTTCACTCTTTCATGCACTTTGCAGCAGCACAACACAATAGGTTTTAAATTTATTAAAATGTTCCAAAATAATCCTTCTTATCCATCCACATCTAAATTTAGCAACCTTTTAAATATTTCTGTTGTCAAGTTTTTAAATCTGGGTTGCCACAGTTGTCTGTGTATACAGTACATATTTTTTTAACAAGTATATGAAGTTTTAAGAGGACTAGGTTTTACTTATGCCTGTTTTAAGCTCTGGTGGTGGAGCTGTCAGCAGATAAAAGGCATTATTCAATAGCATCTGTAATTTTCATATAAAGAGAATTAGGTCAAACAAAATTAGGCTGCCTAAAGGATTTGTCATAATAAATATAACATTCTGAAACCAGATGGCATACATTTTAAACTCTCTGAAATGGATCCAAATGAAGAACCTGTTTGCACCTTGCAACCATTTTCTTGCAGCATTTTTCCCCCCAAAATAACTACTTTTAACTCTAAGAGTTTTGTTTTCGAAGAGGCCTGGTGAATGAAGCCACAGCTGGTCAGATGGCTGCTTCTGTTGTCTCTGCTCTGAAAACGACCACTGTAAACAGAGCTTTGGAAAGGAACTTCCAGAATCAACATTTACCTTGATATGTGATGTGGAACCCTGGTTTGTTTTGTGAGTAGTCGCTGTGGAAAAAAAAGGTGGTTTGGTGGGTGGTGCTGAACAAGGGCTTAGGAATAACTGGACCGCTGAACCGGTCAATCACAGAACCCGTCTCCAGCGTTCCACTACGGATCTCTAGGTAATCATGGATTGCTTCGGTGGAGAAGTTTAAAAACTGGAGATGAATACCTGAGTAGAGATGATAGACAGAAAATCACAGGCATTTGTGAGAAATCAGTCAATAAATTACACTTACATAAAAGAACAATCAAGTACAAGTCGGTGCTTTCTTATGCTTAATCACATCGAATGATGATTCTTACCAAAGCCAACAGGTAAGTTAACACTCCAGGTGCAGTCCAATCCACTGGGATAGTTACCAGGATAACCTGGACTCAGAATCACCCCACTGACATCCTTCATAGAGCCACCACACTGGGCTGTGTGAAAAAAACACAAACAACTCATAATTAAAGTATGCAGGACTGCCAAGTTTGACGCACTTCAGCGTCACGGTTGGCCTCTCTTTCTCACCCTGTCTAGACAAATCTCCAATCTTGGTTTCCACAGTGCTACCTGTGATTGATCATTCTAAACACCAGTGTTGTATAGTAACGAAGTAAAAATACTTCATTACTTTACTTAAGTATATTTTGGAGTACTTCATACTTTCCTGGAGTATGAAAATTTTTGATGACTTTCACTTTTACTTCACTATATTTCCGAACTTAATTGCGTACTTTTACTCCGATACATTTTCAATGTGTGGTTTAGTTACTCGTTACAAAAAAGCGAGAGAGAGAAACGCAAGTGTTTTGACCCCACCTACTGATTAGCAAGTAGCAAGTAGGCTACCGAACAAAGTCCGTAGCCTGCTTGCCTGGGCTTGTTCATCACCACCAATAGGATACTTCTTCTTTTTCTTCTTTTCTATTATGGCGGATCACAAGCAACTTTAAGGTGCATACCGCCACCTACTGTACATGAGTGTGTAGAAGCATTACTTCATATCTATTAAATTCTACTTTTTAATTTTGTATTCTTAAGATAAATAAACAATGCTTTCCTTAATTTGTGAATATCTGTTATGTTTCCTTCATTTCCTAATATACCTTTAAGATTCCATTCATGCCCCATATTTCTAACTATTCTCTTTAATTCTTCCCTTTCGAGTTCATTTGACTTACAGTTCATCAATATGTGTTCTACATTTTCTTTCTCTCCACATCTCTCACATTTATCATTATTTTTCCTCCCTATTTTATAAAGCATGTCATTTAAGTAGGTATGACCTACTCTTAATCTACTAATTATTATTTCTTCTCTTCTGTTTCGTTCATTAATGCTTCGAATTCAAACTGACTTTTGTACTTCATATAATCTTCTTCCTTTCTTATCTTCATTCCACATTTTTTGCCATTTCTTGATCTCTTTACTTTTAATTAGGATACACCTGTTTCGCTTCTCCCATTAAACACAAAGCAAGTCTCGCAATCAGTAGCAGTCACATGGAAATTCTATCTTACAAAAACTCCCCGTCCAACTTGAAGAAACACATCGAGGTAACTTCTTATGAAATGGTTATAATCCTCCTGTTTCAGTAACTATAGCTTGGTCACTAGGCACTATTGTGAAATCTTGACCATAAATGAACTTTGTTTGGCATTGTTTCAGTTCCACAAGTGGTGTATTTAGCTTAGGCCTAATGTTGACTGTAGCAGGCTACCTAGACTCCTCTGTTCAAGGGGGGACAGAAGCCATAGCGATAGCAATTTAGACTAAATTTAACGAATATAGGAAAGGCATGCAAGTTCAAAACCAGGTTTACAGATGCCAATAAGCTGCATTTCCCTCCCAATTCTTTTTTTCTTTTGCATAATGACCAGTTGTGTGCACCACCTACTGACTGTAGGATTGACTGATTCACTGATTTGTGAAGTAGAGTAATCGTAACAGCTCTTTTTCTTCATGTTGGCTGCATTTTCTGTACTATTTATTTTTCTCATTTTCAGCACTGACCTTACTTGAAGGGAAAACTTAAGGCTTACAAAAACTTTGTATTTTCTGTCCTGGAGGGTATACTAAGAAGCTGGTTCAGTTGTAAAGCAGGTTAAGTTAACCTTGTGCTATAGGTAAAGCACCTAATTTTCTTAACTAAATGATGCCTGCAGGTATATCTATTAGCAGGTTTAATTTTGCCTGCACTTGGTTGGGTACATTATTTTAAGTGTATTTGACAAGTTTACCAAAATATAAAAAATGTCATTCAAACTGCATTTGCTTTGTTTTACTTTTTACTTGTACTTTTCATTACATTACTTGAGTACATCCATTTTTACAGTAATTTCCATACTTAAGTACAAGAAGTTTCAAATACTTTAAGACTTTTACTCAAGTAACATTTCAGTCAGTGACTTCGACTTTTACCAAAGTCATATTTTGGAGAGGTACTTGTACTTTTACTTGACTCTGAGATTTCAGTACTTTATACAACACTGCTAAACACATCCAGGCCCCAAGTTCCCAAACTGATTTAAACACAAAACCTCCATGGTGAGATTGTGACAGTTCATCATGAAGAGGGTGAGCTCTGGAAGCAGCACTGTAAAATTATAAATTACCATGATGTGTGGCATCATCCTCCAATATTATGTGAAGGACTCGCCATGATGGCATTACGCCAATCCAAAGATGCCCACAATTGGCTGGTAATGTATTGTTTGTGGCCCTTTGGAACGCCGTTTGCAAAGCAGATGATGTGCTGTCACTTATGTTGCTGCAATAAAAAAGATCTCACCAAGAGGCTGACATGAACAATCCACAAACTAAGCAGAAAAATAACAGACAAAATAATGTGATGAAAATGTGAAGATGTGACATTTTCATTGTGGATATTCAAGAGAAAGGCAGGAAAAGTATATTGGTTGCAAAATAAAAAATGAGAAAACAATACTGTTTAAAAAATGAAAAAGAATAATATGCACAGATGCCTTAAAGAAAGGTTTTTAACCTTCTCCCAGAAAATAAATATTTTCTCATTTATAGATACACAGTGGACCATTTTATTGTCAAAAATATTTTTTTTATATATTTCACACCCACCCACATTAAGATTTTCTTTTATTCTTGCCAAGAGGTAATGTTGTGGAAGACTGGTACAACATAATGAAGAAAAACATCTTTCATAAATCATAAGAAACTGTTAAAAGACAATACAAATATCAAAACATCTTCCAAAAATTATTAGAAAGATTTTTAAAAAACCCTCTTGGTACATTTACATATTCAAATTCAAATTTCAAAAATACTTTATTTATCCCAATGGGAAATTGCAGACACTTGATACAGTGTTCGGCTTGTATTACAAAAGGGAATTTCACAGTAATTCTCATGTGATGAGACATGTGAAGCATGTGCACCCATGAACCCTACATGTTTTCTTTGTTGTCACAAAATGTTGGTTCACATGATGCACTATCCGATCAAGCACACTGTCTGGGTAAGGGAGCTGTGGTTAAACACAGAATGCTTCAAGTGATTTTCAGATGTTCAGAGTTTTTGATTATGTCTTGATGTTTATTTTGTGATCTAAAATTAATTATTCTCTGTATTGTTGTGCACCATGCTTTCAAAAAGTGGTGGAGGTGTGCGGGGGAGGTGGTGTCGTAGGGTGCAATAGGGGCAAGCATTCTAGTTCTGTTTTGTCCAAATCTTACGTTTGTTATTTTATAAACACGTGTCTATTTTTTTATTGATGACAATTTAAATGCAATTACCAGGATAAATGTAGCATTCTGTGTTTTAGCTAAACACTAATTAAACAAGTCTACATCAAGGAAAGGAATATACTTAGGATTGGTTTCTCCAAAACTGACTTGATGTGTTGGTGTATTCTGCATGTTTATGGCTTAGCATCAATTCAAAAGTACTCAAAAGTGCAAAAAGGATGCCCAAACATCTAATTTTCTTTTATTTCTTGAGAATCAGAGAAAGCAGTGGAGACAGCTTGCATAATCCCTGTAGTTCTGCGGTTTGGTTTGCATATCTATAGGGTGCATCATCATATGAATGCTTGTGCGTTTCAGGGTGTGCATCAACAAAGTGTAGGAGGACACGTACCGATACACAGAGGTACAGGGTAGTTCCATCTTCTAACAGGTCCAGGCATACAGGTAATATGTGCATTTCCCTGGAAATGTAAAAGCAACCATATTTTGTTAACATTAAACAATTACAAAATCAAGACACAAACTTCAAGTACTTTAATAGTGCATTCTTCTCTGTTTAACAATTGTGCATTCACATAACAAGGCATCTGCAGAATACTGGAACTGGGGGTGTGTAGACCTTATAAAGTGTGAGACACACAAACCTCCACTAGAACTCTACATCATACTGCATAGAAATTGGGTAGACCACACCAGAGACATTCATAATTCAGGAGTTGTGTAAACCACACCAGACTTGTGTGTTTAGCAAACGAAGGGAAATCACACGAGAGAAGGCTTTCCTTTTGATTCAGTTCAGATAGTTTTAGCTTTGCGGTGCCAGGGGATGAACTAAATGAATGGCGGCACATCAGAAAAGCTGAGCAGACTTTAATCATTTCACCTACATGTTTTGTATTTGGTTTGAACTGATATGCAATAAAAATACTCATGCCGTGTGTTGGCTTGCTATGACTAAGCTGACTTTGTTGATATGTAGAAAGTCTTTGTAAGTTAAATCTATACAAATAAACACATTGCTTGATTTTTTTTTTTTTACCTGAAGAGAGTATCCTTGTTCACATGAAAACTGTACAACATCCCCAACCATGAATCTGTCTCCTTGTCTGATTCCATAGTTTGGTGTCTGGGGCTCTGGACATGATTCCAAACCAATGGCTAAACAAAGACACAAACAAGGTTATAAAAGTTTCAGTAAACATAAGAAAGGGAAAATACGATGTTGGCAACGATGTTTCTAAAGCAGATACAGATATAAAGAAACACACCAAATGTTGGTAATTTGGTGTGTTCAATTCACACATGAAAAGGAATGTGTGCCATACATCACAAATTGTACCATCCATCTTGTTTTGAACAGTGAATAGTTGAAGGAATAAGAACTAAATACGTGAACAAAATTAGGAGCAAAAATACAGAAATGTCTCTTTTTTTCAATGAATTGATGGCATTAGTTACGGATTTATTTCTAAATGTCTGATGGCTATTGTCCAAAACAGTCCAAGAGCCAAGAGTCCCGTGCAGAGGCCATTAGAACAGCGTGATATTACAAGTTATAGGTTGTTTTTTTTTCACTTAAATATTAAGTAATGTACTCGGTCTCTTTGAGCTTTATGTAAGCTCACTGCACAGGACTCCACTACTGAAAAGTAATCATGCTAACCTGCTGCAGTACATTTAAAGAAGCTAATGAGATACTGGTCAGATGAGACCAAAATTTGACTTTTTACATGTCTTTGCAAACAAACACCATGTTTGGAGGAGAAATGACACTCTGTAGAACCACAAAGCACCAAACGGCATGGCATTGTTTTTGTTTTGTTTTGTTTTTTTACTATGTGACTGGCAAACTATTTTAAATTTAATTTAAGGAAGCATAAATGGATAAATGTACCTGGGAACATTTAGTTAATGTGTGAAGATGATTTTTTTTTAGACAATGACCCAAATCACATAAGCCTAGTAAAAAAGGTTTCCTAAACTACAAGAAGGTTATCCCATTCTTGTAAAGAAACAACCTACTTTGACCTAATTTAAAATCAAAGGATCTGCTGATCAGAGAGACTCCAGGACTTTCCAGGTTTGAAAACAGTCCAAGCTCATGCTGTTTCACTACTTCTCTCTTGTCACTCTACTTTATTTAACACCACTTGATTTATGGACTAATTTGTGTCAATTTCTTCGCATTGTATGTGTGGATTAATTGGGTTGTTACAAACATCTGGTGTTAATTTAATTTTAATAGCCTTCCACAGAAATGTATTCATTTATGAAAAACACATTGGAATGTTCAATAGTTACTCTCTCCACAGTGCTTAAGCAGGATTTATTTCAAATGATGCTGGATGCACATTTACCTGTATATTCCAGGTGAAATCCAGCAGCTGAGACGCTTATATCAGAGCTAAAGCTGAGATAGAGGTTGTTAGATGTGCTATTCAGGAGAGGGGGGATAGTTGTGCCTGAGAAAAGAGAGAGAAAGACAGGAAAAGAGGATGAGGATCAAATATTTTGAAAGCAAATGATCAAATCTGAAGCCAAGGAAACAACAAAGGACTTTCTAAACCCACATTTATTCTTAGAGAAAAGTTCTCAAAGGAAGGAGAAGGGAATTACTTTAATTTGAGGCATCTATTTTATTTGAAACCTCTTCTCAAATGTTGTCTTGACCTAGATAGACTGGCAAGGGAAAGTACAAAGTAAAGGGAAGAAATCTACTGCACTGCCAAAGCAAAGACGGTCTCACACAATGACTTTGAATGAGATGATGCATTTAAATGTAGAGTCTATGCTTACTTTTTTAACTACTTAGCAAAGGGAATGTACTTTTTTAGGAGGAAAATGAACCACTGCAGCTGCAATAAAGTATCTATCGACTCCAATATCGCTAAAAATGAGTTGTTCTTTGACATACACAAGATTTCAGTTTAGTGCCAGGTGTGTTATCACAATGTGTCTGCACTCAAAGTTTCATCTGAATGAACACTGAATTAGGTCACTGGATGTTACTGGCTGACAATGTTACTGTTGTGAGTGGAATTAATAAGCAGGGCTTTTTATGATTGTACAGGCCTGCCGTTGCTTGGTTTTATGTTCCAGAGGAAGCCTCATTTATTATTGTGACATAAAAAAAATCATTATTAGTTATTATTCAGCTATTAATATTTTATAGCTTTATAATTAACTTCATTGATTTAACAGTGTCTGTTATTTGGAGATGTATGGCAGTATTAATTAGGAAGTGAATTTAAAATCAATATTGTTTTATCACGCCGACACATGAATTTACTTACTAATGATATTTTCATATGGAAATAGAATCAATGTGGTGTCAGTTCATTTCTCATCTCATAATCTTCCTTCCATTTTGTCACAGAGATGTCAAGCCCTGCTAAAGATTAATTGAATACAACAAGAGGATACTCAGACGACTCCCCCTTCCCTAAAAGCAGGACCGCTATCCCCACAAGAGAATGTGAATATGATTTGCTGCAGCAGCACAGCCGAGGCACTTTGACTGCAGGCAGGCGGTTTGGATAGTCATGCAAGCCAAACTAATGGCACATTAAAGTACAAGGCGCTCTTTCCGTAGTCTCTCAAGAACAGTTTTTATTAAGGAATCCGAGGAGCAATGTAGCTTCTTTATGTAGGAGTGAAAAACCAAAATGAAGGTGAATGGTTTATAAAATTTTATCATTTGTTTATATTAGCAATTTAAATCAACTTTGTGTTTCATGAATAACTTCAGGGTTCCTTCACAGTGATTTATGCTTTTTACCATTCTGGATAGACAAACTGTGCAAAATTAAAGCAGAGTGCGGAAAAATTGTTTGTATTCAAACTTTAATCACTACCCCGTCCTCTAAAGCTTGTATACATCCGTCTATCCATCCATTCATGAGAAACAACATCAGGTATTAACCCTTATATCTTAAGGCCTTTTCCTTTAAGTTCAGATATGACTGACATTTCAACTGTCCATTTTCTATGTTCACTTAATTCTGATTCAGAAATAAAAACTGCAGTCATTTTAAAATAATAAGCTATCATTTTAATAATTTACTCCAAAAATAACATTATGACTCAGAAAACTTAAACGCTGTAAACCTTGCATTGTGTATGCATTTATCTCAATCACTAAATGGCAAATTGAAAAAAAAATATCCTAATTTTTGAAAATATGGTTTTGGATTTTGAATTATGATTTGGTTTAAGTGTACATGATTATTTTCTTAGTGACAGAACATTATGTAAAAGTATTTACCAGAGTAGCTGCCAAGTCTTGGAGCATGGTTGTCGGCACCATCGTAGAAGTCTAGCGAATCCCAGTTATGTTCAGTTGCAAAACTCACAACTTGTATCTGGACAGAAGGAAAAAAGAGAAATTGTTAACTGAGCTTTCAGTTTCTTAAGTAAAGGAGCTTTAATTCTCTTGTAAATGAACATAGTGCCATTAAATGATTTTATTCCTATTCTAATTAGTACCAAGGAGAGATATTTGAAAAGTTATGGGTAATTCAAAGTGAAAGGCTAAATGTGAGCTTTATGCCAGCATCCTCTAACTCCACTTTCAGAAGAGGCATCTTTGCCTTTGTGTTCGCCTGTGAGAGCCGTTTAGCTTACATGCAATCAGGCTTTATCTTTCATGATTAGATCCTATCTAGTTATCTCTGATGGCCCTTTTCTCAGAAACCATCCATCCATTCATCCCACTTATAATGTCCTATCTGCACTGAGATCCTGCCTGCTCAGCTTTTAAGCCAATGATAGATAGGTCAGCTGGGAAAGCGGCATGTGACAGAAACAACCTGTATTCCGGCCCCTTCTGGAACGGACACCTTCCACACGCAGTTCTGATTGTTGTCATATGGTTCTGGGTAGCCTGGAGACAGGATGGTTCCACGGCGAGAGGTCAATACGCCTCCACAGGGAACTGTGGAAGATGATGTAACAAGAGAGAGAAGGCAGGGGAGAAAAGTAAAGAGGTTAAAACAACATTATAGGAAAGTGACTACAAACAAGGAGTGTGGGGGTTTTGTAGAGAAGGAGAAAAATAATAGTAAATGTGTTTGGCTTGTTACTGCTCCTTTACTGTAAAATATATTGTGCCCTATCCAGAGGCTCTGTACCTATGCATGTTGGCAGGGTGTCATTCCACTGAGCCAGGTTGTCCGGTACGCTCTCGCAGCGAATGGCAGTGGAGCCGTGAAGTACGTATCCAGGGTTGCACTCAAATTGCACCAAGGAGCCGACTGCAAAGTCATTACCGAGACGTTTCCCGAAGCGTGGTTCCGGGACTGAGCTGCACTGAGTGGAGCTTGTCCTGGGTACAGCTGGAGACAAGAGCAATAAGACATGGCTGTTAAAAAAAAAGCTTGGGTTTAAAGGAGTAATAATGTGATGGGTCAATGTTTGCTGCCTACAGCAATCGCTACACACATAAGCACTCATTGTAAAGATCTATAGAAAAATTAATAAATTCATATTTTATAGCAGTAGCATAATCCCACAATTATCTTCAGCCATTAACTTTTATGCTGTGTATTTTTAATAGATAAAACCCGGATTGCACTGCAGGTGACTGGTGTGAAACAAAACCTTATCCCCACTCTATTGAATGGTAGAGTTACTGTAATGATGTGGGCTCGACTTTCTTCCAGTGGTTCCAAAGGGAACCTTGTTCGAGTGTGTGGCATCATGCACTGTATAAAACGGAACATTTTAATATAAATCAGCTGAAATGACTGAACGTTATTGAAATAACTCAACGTTATTCAGTTATTTCAGTATGGTAAATTGTATAATATACCAAATTATAGAATTTGGTATAAACAAAATGGCAGAATAAATCCATCCTGCCTTGTATAAATACTTAAGGATGCTGGTGGTGCGGTAAATACTTTTTTGTTATGCTCTAAGAAGGGCCTCTTGGCACCAACTTATAATTAGTGAACTCCACAGCAAACATGATTGTTGCTAAACAGGATTTTCCTGTATGGCCATCTTCTGATGGCTTCTTCCAGTAGGATATTGCATTAATGTCACATTCCCAAATATTTTAAGCTGGCTTGTCAAAAAATTACAATGAGCTTGCTGTACTCCATTGTCATCAAATCTTAAATCACCATATTTAGGTAGACCTGATTCTGCATCCTTGATGTGCAACAGTGTGATAATACATTGACAATATAAACTAATATCTCTAAGAAATGCTTCAGGCACCTTGTTGGATTTTCCCATGCAGAAATAAGTCACTTCTGAAAGCAAAAAGTAGGTCTTACCTAGAGCTAGCAGGCTGTACTTAAAAGTGTAAGATGAATTTATTATTTCCTATTCACTGTGGTGCTGTTTTTGTCTTTTTTACAAATGAAGACAAAAGCATGTCAGAATGAGGAATTTCAAAAGGGCGTTCCTGAGCAAAACTGTTGAGGCCACTTGTATATTAACTTAGATAAAAGGTACATTAACAATACCCAACAACAATTGAAGCTCAAGGTCTGACCTTGGTAGACAAAATGGAATCCCTTGGCAGTTTCTGGTCCCACTGTGGTAAACTTTACTGTGATCTGGTTTCCTGAACTCAGAGGCAGTGATTCACCTGACGAAAAAGAAATTGACAGAAGACAATAAAGCACTCCAACACGGAATCTTTGCTCAGGCTGGAAAGCCATTCATTGCGATCGCAATCACACATCCTTACCGGAGTGGGAACCGGAAAGAGAGGACAGTAGTGTGTTTTGTTGGGTGGGTCCATCATAGATTTCCACAACATCATTCAGAGATGTCTGGAACAGCACAAACTGACCGAAGAGGACTGCAGAAAAGAAGAAAGGAAACAAAAAATGGATGGGAAAGCCGAATAAAGAAATGAGTTAACGAATGGGGGCAAAATTATTATTCCACGCTGCTGTCTGAGCCTGACCTTCCCCCGATAAAATTAACCTGTAATAGTTAATTTACATCTTATTAAGCTGCAGTGTCAACTTCTATTTGAAGCCGACTATTGGCACAAAATTACATATCAGCACACTTAATAGTCAAAACATCACCTATCTTCATCATGCGCCAGTCAGACAGTTCCCTCCATTCTTGCACAGCCGGTCACTTGGTTTGAGAGTATCAGAGTTGTCAGCTTTTGTAAAATGCTAATGTTTGCAAAACTGAACATACATTTGCGAACATATGGCTGTGTGGAAATACTTTATTTCTGTCTCCTCAATCAAATCAGGAGATGTATGGCGCAGAAATCAATCCGACTGCTTGTGAAGCCACATTGATCAATCCATTATTTCTTAGCAGTAAAACATGCGAGCAGTTGGCTATTAATTGAGAGCTGCATTTGCGATACAGATGCACCAGTCTTTACTCTTTATGCAGTCAGGAACTAAACACCGCCTGCCATGCATTGGCAAGATATTCCTCTGCTGAAACCATAAATTTACCGGTGCAGGCTTAGTGGCAGGCGGTATTAGACAATCTCCCCAGAGGCTAAAGGCTCTGGCTTTTCTTAATCTAGTACAATTCTCTCTGTCCTAAACAATCACTTGATCTTTAGTCCAATCATTAGCTGCATTAAGATGTAAATCTAGAGGTGGGTTGTCAACAGCACATATAAACAACAAAAAAAAAGTGTCCTACTTGATAAATGACATTTATTTGAGGCTGTATCCCTTTCACTGCACACATATCTCCCCTCCCCATCGCTTTCTCCTCCTCTGGTTCACTGTGGCCCCAAAGGCTGACTTGTAAAGGATTAAATGTGAACATTGCCAAGGATATAGGGCTATAAGAAGGTCAATGGCCACATTCTCCAAGGGTGTTTCTCTCTATAGATTTCATTTAGAGCAAAAAGAGTCCCTCTCTTCTTTAATACAAAATCTCATTTCATGTTAAATTAATGGCAAGTATTACAGAAAAAAGGAAGGTAGAATTTTATTCATTTATCCATTCTTTGTCTACATCCACTTACATGTGCAGGGTCGCAGGAGAATTTTTGTTTTGACAAAACAAAACAAAAAAATAAACAACTAAAAAACACATCAAGAAGGCTTTAGTGCCAGTCAGAAGTCTATTTGCATTCATCATAAGCATGACAATAATACATTAATGGCTTGTAAAGATGCACTGGAATAATTTCCATTTCAAAGCACCAAATAACATTTGAAAAGTAGAACTGGGTGCGCAAGTTTAAATTCATTGTGAATTTTCTCTAATCAATAAATCATCAAGGTGACAACATATTACCTTAAATATATGCTTTTGCCATTATTTTAGATATACTCTTTTCTAAAATGTTGATCAATTGACCTTAAAAGGTCCAGAGAAAACATATGATTTTGCTATCTTAGCATTGGGTTGATTTCTGAACCTAAATGATGTCTAGCTTTATTAATTATACAAACTGTTTTGAGTCATTGACCTGTTTGCACACCCAGTTATGTAAAAGTTTCAAATAATTTTAAACAAATCTTCACTTCAAAATTAAATTGGTTACACTGTTCAAAAGTTACCCAAGAACCACTCAAGCAGATTATAAATTCATTCATGTTGAGGTTTTCAAACTTAGGAACATTGTGCCACCTGCTAAGCATGTTGTTTATGAAATACTATTGGGGATGTATACATATATTTTAGACTAAGTATCTTCGGACTAGACTGATTCAAGAATATTCACAAATTCAAAGTGCACATATTAATAATATTGCTAATGTACTGTATGTATAAATGGCACATTCAAAAAAGTACAGAACAAATGTATCTTTAAATGCCCTAAATTATAACATATATGAACACAATGAGTGTCTGTAAACTTCTCACATCTCTGTATTTTAACTGTCATGTAAGAACATTAAACTTCCTACCAGAAAAATAATAAAAAAACATCTTTCAAATGTGATTAAAAACCAAGACTAGAAGACCAGCTACTTTTCATTCCTTGCTGACTGTTGAGTTGATCATAAAATGCAGATTTTGCCCATCTGCTAAAATATTCCAAAAAAACATGTCCACCATTTGCAGATTTGAAAAACTACGATGAATCAATCTGATTAAAGTCTCCGTCACTCTTTGCTGCAATACTGACATATGGTGCTGCAGTAGGAGTAGTTCACAGCTTAAAAAGGTTTCCAAGTTCCACATATTTTCAACAAAATGACAAACGCACCAGCATTTCCTCACATATGCCCAAATTTAATAAAAAACAGCACACAGCAAATGGCCCAACACACACATATAAAACACTGCTGGCATATTCCTCCCTCATACTGAGATAACAAAGGATGGCAAACAGTATAACACACACTAGGAGGGGATGATCACAGCAGACCTGCTCCTTGGTGTGTTTACCACACGCCTCATTGATGCCTCCCTGCACTAAACTCACATACACCCGAGGGACATCGCCAGTCATCTGGGTCCTAATATGTCTCGCAAAGTTTGAATCAATCTTCAGGACGTGTTATCAGATGATTGAAAACGTTTTACTGCTCATTTAAAAGCTCCTGATATCAGATAAAAGGAAACCTGGGCAACAATCCCTGCAGAGCTGCCATGCCTTCAGATGAGCCATCTGAGTGGGTGTCCTGAGCCGTGTGGTCCTCCAAAAGAAGATACAGCACTTCTGACAGGGAAATTTGGCTGTGGTTTTCCCTCATATAATGCTTTAACTACAGGGGTTATTTGAATTAATGGTGAAAATATCATCAAGCAGCTGAATTCAAAGAAACTACTCTAAGAAGCTTTTTAAAAAGCCTATCTAAATTATTTGACAGAACATAAGCAGAGTGGAGGCACTTCTACCAAATGCAAGACCATTTTTGAAAGAAACTCATGAAAAATCATTCTTGTTTGCAGTAAACTATTTATGTGTGATAGGTTTATTTTGTCATAACCTGCAAAGAATCAGCCAGAGACAGAGATTAGGTTTCTTTTAATTTCTTTTCTGCAGAATAGGAGAATTGAGAACAGACGCGACGAATCGCTGTCAAACACTGTCTGGACTCAATTCTGCCAGTTCTTTCTTTGCATTTCTCTTTATTGTATAGAAAAAGGAGGTTGGGCTTCTTCACACAGTCACACAGAGAATTGACCAACCGTCTTTACATTCTGGAACCTCCTATGGACATGCCCTTACAAGGGCATGTGGCTGACCACAACTAATCAGTTACATATGGAACTAATAACACATGAATGTTTAACGTTTTTAGCTTCCAAGCAAACATCCTAAACAAAGTTAATAATATACTACAAAAGAAAGAAAAGTTAAGTAAAAATATAAAAAGAAGAATAATATCAGAGTAATAATATGAAAAGAATAATATGAAAAGAATAATATGAAAACATAACTTGTAAAATAAACTCATGAGTAAATGAACAGGAGGATAATTTTTCTAACAATGTGACAGACCAAACATGTCAGAAGATGCTTTCTAACACACAGAACCAAAATCAAACTTTTTCATCTATATTCAAGATGCTGTGGTTGAAAACTAACACTGCACAATACCCTGAACACGCCATTCTCAGAGTTGGATTCATTGATTTCAATGAATGTTTGTTGTTTAGCTGCCTGTAGCAGCACTGCTGCTGATTTATTAAATGAAGCAGTATAAAATGCAGATTTCTACACCATCCTTTAACGGAAAACTATAATGAAATAAAGTGCCTGAAATATTTGTTTTATTTAGCATTTTTAATTAGTTCTTTTTGACATTATCAAGTATATGCTAACATTGCATATCAGCCAATTAACATTGTGTATGTTTATTGGCTTTTTCATTAATGTAATTTATCTTGTATTGAACCATTCCTATGCATTTCATATGCATATTGACCATGTGGAATTATTTACAGTAAGGGTAAAGGTATTTATTTTGTGTGCACACTGGGTACAATTTGTTTTAAGGTATTTAACATTTATTTATTGAAACATTGACCATGTTTTTATAACAAAGATATCCCAGAGATACTGAACAGTCCACATATTGGTCGTCACCCTGGAGGCGTCTAGTGAAATAAATTCCAATTCTGGGAGTATTCACCATTCATTCCCGGTTCTCCTTCCTGGACTGAGACCTCCGGCGAGACTTTACTTTACTCTGAGCATCAACACGTTTGCAGGAGATGGTTCCCTAGCTCAGCTGGAGGCTCACCACTGACCACCTGTACCGATAGCCAGGAATCCTGGACATGGTTTACTTCCAGGTGGAAGATGTCAACAAGGTTATTGGTCTGAAAGAAGCAGAGGGCTGCAGCTGACTGGAAGAGCATAACCCCCCACCAGAGCAGAGGAGAGTAGTGAAGAAATTCTCAGATGCTCCTGGCAAGCCAACAGGAAAACAACCCTGGATGAATAATTAAAAATGGGGCAGTACCAGGGACTGAATAAAAACTGATGCTATACTTTCAAAAACCTGGTATCCTTATTCTCCCACTTCACAACTCTGCACAGCTGTGAATGGATCTACCATGTAAACTCTCTTTGCAATACATTAAAGCTGTTTGACAAAACATCCACTCTAAACAGTTTTGCAAAGCACTTCATCTGTTCAATGTACGTAAGTTTGTTACACAAGTAACAAACCATTTGTTTAAATAACTGGCAACCTACTGTTAAATTTTTCAACAGCATTTCCTGGTTCCCTTCATTAAGTGTTCAAATCTATGTCCAGATGGAGGCCACTACTAAAATTTGGTTGCAAACCAGAAGTCACAGTACAATTTAAGAAGTTTAAATTATGTTGTCATCAGATTTAGGAAGGGCTGGGTGTGAATGATGGACTTTGAGACTTGCCACATTACGAAACACAAATTAACATATACAAATGTTGAAGCTCACAAAAGCTCGTCATCTCCTCTCATTAATTTATATACAAAATGTTATGCTTATATGACTCTAGGAGGGGAACAAATCTATATGGGTGTCCACTGAGCCCTGCTCTTGGAGGTGCAACTGCTCCTTACCTCTAATAACCACACTTAAGAGCACAGGCCCATTTAATGTGAAGAACCCCCTGCAATATTCATCTCTCTCTTAATGTGTCGTAGAAGTCTGAGTCAAGCACCACCAATCAAATGTGACAAGATAAAAACAGTATCATCCTTAAATGTCATTTCAATTATGAAACCCCGACCTGGCATCAAATGAACGGCCACCAAGTGTCCTTTCAGCTTGTGGAAAAAAATCACTGCTGGTTTCTCGGCATGCTTGAAAAACCCCAACAGGCATCCTTCAGGGGTTCCTTAAGCAGCCTCATTAAAAATCAGACATGTTTTAATGTCAGTTTGTTTCACTGACTATAATTCAATATAGAGATTCTTGTCAAATAGATTTCTTGCTCACCATTTCAGCATTATGAACTACATATACCCTTTTCAAGTTGCGCATACGAGCATGTGATTATTTAAAGTATTCTAGAATATTAGTTTGACATGAAACTATTTAATGCAAATTCCCTGTCTTAACTCTTGTGTGCTGCGACAGTGGGTAAACTTACCAAACTCTCTCGGCACAGATATGGAATACACGCAGGTCTGTCCGGAAGTGTAGTTTCTGGGAAAGTTTGGCGATAAGACAGTCCCTTCTGACCCTGTAGAGCGACTTCCACAGGGAGCTGGAGGTTGCAGGAATGTTAAGTCGCACAACAGAAAGCAGCAAGTTCTAACAATCGATGCACAGAATAATTTAAATTGAATTTAAGAATGGTGTAAGGAATATATCACCTTGACAGCTAGGCAAAGCTCTGTTCCATCCAGGCCTCCCATCATCTCCCATACTGCAGGTTAGAGTCGAATAGCCCTAAAACAAAACAAAGCAGAATAATATGAAGTTAATCAGTTTAAGTATTCCAATCCAATCATGTTTGGGCTGAGCAACAGAATTTAGTCTGTGGTTTATTTCTCTTCCAATGCAAGACAGTGTTTGGTGGAGGCAGTGTGATGGTTTGGGGTGACATCTCCCTCACTGGAAAAAGGAACTAGGCGTGTTATCATTGAAGGCATTCTCAATAAAGACAGCGACATGAGATTCTGCAACCAGTGGCAATTCCATATCACTCATTTTGGGAGTGAAGAGTACCGAGAGACTTGACTGCATCCTGAGCTCAACCCCGTAAAACACTTCTGAGATCAGCCTGTGAGTGATGTTTGCAGCAGAGTGACAAAAAAAAACAACAACAAAAAAAAATGTGTCAGGCTTGTAGCAAATGCTGGATCAACAGTGTGATGAAGTGGCATGGAACTGAACGTCCCAAGCTGTTATGGTTGTGTACAATTTTTACAGACTTTCCTGAAAACCCCTTACATGTTTAAATTGTTAATTGGCAAAAAATGCCTTGCTTTTTCAGACTTCAAGTAACATAGAATAAGAGTCGGCAGCAAAACAAGCTTTTTGGCAGAAATGATTAGTCTTTGTTGGGCACAACTAAGGTGTTTAACTCCGCTGTTTAACACAGAAATGCATTTTCCTTAAAAGGGTTTTTAAAAAAAACACACACTTTCCAACATGAGATTTATTGCCACAAAACATTGTTACAATAATAATTAAAAAAGAAAAACAGGTAAAAATATCTTTACTTTTTTTCTGCACTAAGTTTATTTAGCAGGCTATAATATTTTAAGTACTATGAATTTACATTCTGCTGGCCAATAATATATTTGCTCAAGTGTAGGAAGTTTATGTTAAGAGAAAAGTGAGGAAAGGAGGAGAAATTACTATTACTATAATTGTCACCATATTTAGGAATGAAAGCACAGCTTTGTGTTTTTTATGCAGACCTACAGATCTTGCTGATACAAACTAAAGCAAAAATAATAAAGCCCCACTCATGTTTTTAAACAGTTGAATTCTCTTCCATTTCCTTCAGGTTAATAATGTAGCGTATGGTGGAATTTATCAAAATCTAGTATTAGTAAAACTAAATTACGATTAAAACTGTCTTTAGTTCCTTTGTTTTTAAAACTCTGGGATTTTGTGTAGCACATCAGACTCAAGGAGAGGCCAATTAAATAATATCAGTGATACATGAACCAGAAAAGAGGATCAATTCTTAAATGTAGATTAATTTTTCTGCAAGTTAGACTTGCATGTTTCCCTTCCCAAGCACAAAGACACATGAACAATTATAACCCTCCTGAAGCTGCTAGCTACTTAGCAGCTAATGCTAAATAGGATGTATGGAACCTTGTATGCAACCAATACTGCTGTTTGTATATTTAACTGGTCACCAGATTGGATCATCAGCATTTTCTCTGAGTTCCAGGCAAACCCTTGTAGTCTAGAGTACTCCCAATTTGTGGAGCGAGTTTACAGCATTTCATATTTGCTGTTGGTTTTTCTAATTGCAGCGTTTTCCCTCGTGCTCCTATTTCCTGTGGTTGCAACATTTTATTTGTGGTTGCAGCATTTTTTGTTTGCATTTGCTTTGTTGAATGTAAGTTTGATTCCATTTTCTGTGATTGCAGCACTTCTTGTCGGCACGGTTTGTCTGTTGCACTTATTTTTTTGTATTGATGGGCTTTGGAGTTCGCATCATTCATGTGTTTGCAGCTCATTTTGACATTAGCTGTGTGTTTGTACCTGTCCGCAACTGTAAAGGACCGCTTAAACTTCACTAATTTCTGATTTCATTTATTTTTAGCAGAAGGCAAAAATCCATGTTTGGGATCTAGTAAAAGTATTTTTGCTTTGCCCACTATTTCTGAAAATAAAATAAACTTTTCAGAAATGTAGATATGCTACTCAAGACATTTTAGGTGTCTGGTGAAGGAGCAATAGATTAGGTAAATTCCTGAACAATATGGCTATTATTAAGACTATCATAAAAAATAGTAAGTAGTAATATTGATACATTTTTGCTGAAGTATGCTGCATTAACGTTGATACTAATACATTTCTGTGATGAAGCAACAGTAAACATTACAGTGATATTGTCAAATTAAAATAAGACATTTCTTTTTACTTGAGACAAAACGCTTTGGTACTTCCTTGTTAAAGATAGCAGATTATTTTAATCTATTCAGGAATCTTTATTGGCCTAGATAGATGGATGGATGGATGGATGGATGGATAGATGGATAGATATGTATATATACTGTATATCTATATATAAATATGTATTTATATATAGATATATATATCTGTGTATTGTATCAAAATCTTGGTTTCTACCAAGGCATTTAGGCCAATAAAGATTCCATGTTTCCATATTTCATGTTGACCTCTTTTACCCTCAGTTCAACAAATCAAGCTGCCAGCTTGCGGTTTTTCATCCAAGTGTTTGTACCTGCAGAACATATCCTGCTTCACAGTAAAAGGTGACTGTCGAGCCCAGCTTGTAATCGGATCCCAACCTGGTCCCGTTCAGAACCACCCCTGGGTCAAAACAGGATTCCCTCAGTTTGGCTGTAATGGAAAAAGACAGAGGGAGAGAGAGAGAAAACAAAGAAAAATAAAACAAATGTGTTTCTCATTAGGAAAGGGGACAGACAAAGAAAAAGTGACAGGCACACATTGGTAACAAGGCAAATTAATATTAACCAAGTCCATTGCAATAATGAAAAGAGGCAGTCGCAGAGCTGGCCTTTCCATCAGTCTGTTTGCCTTAGCAGCCAGTGTGAAGATGGAGTAAGAACGATAACTTTATCCCTCAGCTCTTTGCATGCTATGTGAACCTTGCAAATGATGGCAGAGGCCCTCCCTCCAAAAGATTAGCGGCCACCCGCATCAACTTCACACTTAATTCCTGAGTCCACAAAGAGCCAATATTTATTCTTTTGTGCAAGTGTATCAAAGTGACACCTCCTGACAGACTGCTTCAGCCCCCAACAAATCAACAGGGACTCCATCGTGAGGGCAATCTTTCTTTTCATTTTGAAAACACTGTGATACATTGTGTAATCAATAAGCGCAAGTTTGCCGCATACGCAATGGTGCATGCATACAGTATGGGTGATTCCTTGGGTGAAAGAGGCTGAATGTGAAAATGGAATATTTCACACATTTAGTACCAATCCTGCCGTAATGAGAGTTAGGGAAAATTCTGTCAACCTCAAAGAGTGATTTCCCTAGCCACGTTGTTTATGAAAAGAAGATTCGACAGAAAAGTCCCCTAACACAACCATTTTGGGCAGAGTACATTAATATTTTTCTCTCCAAATGATTTGAGACATGAGGTGTGACAAAAATGTTTGATTGCGGTACAAAATGTAAATATCAAAAGCATGCAGTGCTTGGTAAATAATGACGTTTGTGTTTAATAAAGTCATACAAACACAACGATAAGAAATTGAATCAGAATTTTAATTTTATTATCACTATTTCCAAATAATCACTGGTTTGGGTATGTTTGTCACTCTCTTGGATCTCTCCCTTTGTTAAAAATTTACAGATTTTTGAATTTAGAGCTCAGAAGGCCAATTATTGTTGTTTGGAATCAGCCACAGCTATACTTAATGTGTTGCCTTTGGTGGACAAAATCATGGTAAATTGGAGCCCTGCAGAGTGCTTGCTGTTTGTTGCTCCATGTCTTGTCATCTTGAAAGAAAAAAGTTTGTCCATTCTGGCTTGTTTCAGTCTAGGAGCTGTACCGGAGTTTGAAGCCGTATTTCCATATTTTTCCACTCACATGTTGCAAGCTAATACAACACTATATAAAAAGCCTTTAGAATAAGTTATAATAAGTATAATTTTTGCAGTAACAGTCTCATGACAAATAAAGATATGGTCTTTGTATTTTGTTGTTCACTGTGTGGACGAACTCGGTCCTCATTATTCACAGTCTCAGTTGTTTTAATGTGCTGCAATGGTCTTCATTTAGATGTGAGTGACTTTATGTGTGTAATATTTGAAATGAAAACACATCTATCTTAATTGAAAGACACTCTTCCTATTTTGAAGAGTGGCTAGAAAACATGGGCCTATGTTTATTAAAAACATACGGGGTAGCTATCAGATTTCTGCTGCTACTTAAATGCAGTAAATTTTAAAGTTTGACGTTTTTAGAAATCCTTTACTGTGGGATTTTGAACATTCAATAAAATAATATGTCTAAAGCCCCTTTGATTATTTTAGGAGAATGCATAAACAGAGTTCCTACTAATTTCTCATGTCAAAACTTCATGACTGTCTAGTCTTAAATTTCTGGAAATCTCTGTTTTATATTAGACAATTTGTACAATATCACTATAAAAGTTCAATGCGCTTTTTTGGTAGATCTTTGAGTAGAATCCCTACTTAATGTGTTTTAATCTTGCATTCAGTAAAAGAATACAAGGAGGAATGGACTTACCTTATGTAGCATTTTTCCAGTCATTCTAACAGCTCAAAGTGCTTTAAACTAGAGCCACATTCACCCATTTGCACTCTCAAACATTTATAGGCAACTTGGGGTTTAGTGTCTTTTCCAGGGGCACATTGACATGTGAGAGGAGAAAGCTGGAATCAAACCTATAACAATTCGATTACAAGAACACTATGCTACTCACTATCACCCCAAGAAGCAGTTTTTAGTTTTAGACCTTTTCTAGATGTGCTGCTGTTTTTATACTGCATGCATACTGGGATGGGGGAGTTGGAGTTATTTCAAGAATTTGTCATGCAAAGGTAGGTGAATATTCTTTAATGCAGAAAAAGGGTTTAGGTAGTATAACATGAGCTTAAGTAATTGTATTATTGCAGCACAATGACAGAGTTGCATATTTGGGAAAAGTTGCTAAATACTCTATAGGAGTATTGAGTCTGAATTGGATGTAAAATTTATTTCTAAGAGGTGCTGCAACTAGAAAGAAAAAAATGACCAAACAAATTTCCTTATTTCTTATAATAGGTTTTGATGGTGAAAACATCATTATAACAGCTGTAAAAATAAATTAAAAATTAAAACTGTTTGGTTTTTTTAAAATCTTTTTTGCAGGAGTAGAAATAGTTGTTGTCTTTTCTTTTTTTAATAGAATTTTCTTTTACATGTTCTTGTTTAAATGAAATAAAACAGTGGTATTTTTACGAGGTTTATTAAATCCTGGCAATCCCGTGTAAGCCAAGAATAATTAATGCCGAGTCCAAAAAGATTCGTTTGAAAGCTCACTGGTGATGTTTCAACATCTACTGCCACTTTATGTTACACCAAATGTGCACACTGTATTACAAATCAGAGACGGATTGTGTCTTAAAAGCTCTAAATGGCTAAACCACTCAAAAAGTGATCTCCCACGCTGGTTACTCCTGTGGCATCCAACATGTTTGCTTTTGCCAAATTGAGATAATTCCCACCTGTGCCCACACACACAACCTTTCCTCTGCGCGAGCATTTAAGTTGCCCGCTGTGAAAGGGCTACAAGGGAGGACGAGATGCATTACCAGGCCACAAGTGGAAAACGCCAGCTTGAAGAGAAGCAGAAGCTAGTTGGTCTGTCGAGACATGAGCTGAAAACAGATGTAAGCACCAGGTGGAACAGCGCCTGTGAGATGGTTGACAGGTTTTTTCAGAGCAACAGCCTGCAGTCTGTGCCGTCTCATACTGTCTCCTCAGGTGAAGAGAGGCAGAATCTTAACATCTGTACTCTCAGAGAAGCAGACATCTCAAAAGCAGGAGGAGATCATCAAGGCCCTAAAACCAATGAAAGATGCAACTAATCTCTTGTTAGAGGAGAGCAGCCCCACCATCTGTTTGATTGGTCCTTCGCAAGCTCAACTTATCCAGTACACAAAGGACAGAACCGGAGAGTCATCAGTGGCCCGCAAAAAAGAAGTGTGCTGTCATTAGGGACCCATACAAGAGATACACTAGCAAGCAGAAAGGAAACAGTCTTGGGGTTTCCCTTTGAGCAAGAAATAGTAAAGTTATATGGAAGAGCAAGTTTTGAGGCTGCAACACTAGACTACAGTTTCATTGTTTTAACGATGGTAGCGTACAAAAGACAAATATTTAAGTCCTTGGAAAAATTTTGATTTGTTTTGGGCAACTGAATATTTATTAAGTTAAGGTGATCTGAACTTCTTTGATCTGTTTGTACAGACCTCTAGACACATAATGTCTAATTTTACCTTTGTACTCCAGGTGAAAGCCAGTATATGAAACAGAGCCATCACTGCGAAAGGCTAGAAGCATGGTGTTGGAGCTGCTCTCTATGCGCTCTGGAAGTTTGCTGTCCTGGAAGCTCCCGATAAGAGGACTGTTGCTGTCCGGACCGTCATAGATGTACAGGAAGTCGTAGTTTGGCTCAATGTTGAAACTAAAGGGGAACAAAGAAAAATAAAGGAGGTAAGAACTGATAAGAGAGAAGTTTAAATGTTAGTTTAAAATTAAACTGCCATTGCTGTCAATTTAAAAAAGTTTGGGAAACGATAAAAGTCAATTTTAAATAGTAGAAAACGTCTCTAATAATGACATATTTCAAAGATTTCTTTCTGATGGGAAAACAAGTAAAAAATGCTACACAATGACTCAAATTATAAGACATAAATTAGCCAATGCTTAACAAATAAAACTAAGATTTTAATCTACTGACCAAAAACTTTGTCAAAACTAAATCTGATTTTTGTATTACAAAATGAAAAGTATTTACCAATATGTCTTCCACCCGCATGTTGGATTGATGGCTAAAATTTAATTTTATTTATATCATTATTTCTTTAACTTCTGTCAGCAATGGAGTGTGTAAGTTTGGAAATATAAGTAACTGACAAAAGTTGTGAAATATTTACTATTAAAAAAATACAGAGTTGCTACTATTTTTGTCTGCAATAACACTTAATTCATTAGCACAATTGTGTCAATTGTGCTAATGAATTAAAAGTTGTTCAAATCTATTTTAAAATATCACTAAATATCACATTTCACTAAAATAGTAAAACAGCTACTTTTTTGAGCTGTTTGCTTCTGTTAGTCGCCCACATAAACAGCGTAACACATGGAAATGGAAAACAAGCTTGTTAAGTCACCATGTTCTTGGATATAGTTATTTTTCCCAAACCTTTTCCCAAAGGATTAGAGCAGAAGGAGTCTATTTTTCTTAGAAATACACAAAAAGTTCCAGTAAAGTTTAATGTGCGCTCCACCCTTTGATTTCAATGTATAAAATATTTAGCAGCTTTTAAGCAGACATTCTGACTATAATGTAAATACTTCTGTGGTTAATTTATAGCTCACACAACAATATAGCTATAACCAACACTATATGGTAAGTAAAAGCCTTCTGGATTGGAAAATGTTGGCATGAGCGCTTTTGGATTAGATCGATACTTTGGATTGAGAAGGTTTGAAAAGCCGTATATGACAATATCCAATGCTAGATATTCAGTTTATATGTCACCTGATGAAGGCCAGCGACAAAACATAGTCTGAGTTGACAGCAATGAGCCAGTCGCAGTCCTTTGAGTGTGGGTAGGGATGTGGATAGTTAGGAGATAGTATGAACCCATTGGAGCCAGTCAGATTTCCCCCACAAGGTGCTGCAATAAGAACACAACGTAAAATATATCTTATTAGAGGTAAAGCAACACAAAACATACTATATATAATTCAGATGTATATACAAATCTCTAAGTCTAAATATAGACACAGGTTTTATAGTCATTCTTTTAGTCACTGGCAGGTGTGGTCTTGAGTCATTTTCTGAAACTGAACAACTCCAGCTGTGTGAATGCGGTACATCTGTTTCACGTCCCAGCAGAATATGCTGCAGCTAAACTTTTCACCTATGCAGACAGGCGGGCTGGGCTGCCAGTAGTATCTGTTATCCACTTGTATGCAGGTTATTTTGTCGTCTCCCTGGAGCTCATATCCAGGGTCGCACTGAAAGGACACCGAATCCCCCGGCTCACGGCCGTCTCCGTTGCGCGTGCCGTTCATCGGTACACCTGGGTCCCTGCAGGCTGTAGCTACGGAGCCTGGAGAGAATAGAGACAGGGACAAAGTGGGAAATGGAAGAAGAAAAAAATAGAAAAAGAAAGAGAGCAATTACAAAAATCAGGGTCAAACTTTGTGTGCAAGGTGTATGTATATTGGACAAATGCCTAGTGCTGAACCTTAAACGTTAATTAATTACACAATTCTGTTACACAACATTTGATGTTTTAAACAATGCTCAAAAAAGTTTTTCTAAATGGATTAAAATAGCCTGAAAAGTCCATGCCCAGCTATAAGCCTCCCACCCAAAATCTTAACATTAAAATGATGACAAACTGCTATGCAACTGAGTATTAGGTAACAGTTCTGGAAATGTGACAGTATCATCTCCCTCGCCCCAATTACAGAGTGATATTCAGAACATTTAAATATGAATTTCAATGAGACCCATTTGCCAGATTAAAAGTGACATTGTAAATTTCAGTTTTGAGTAAGAATAAAACAAATATTGTATGGCAAGTATAACCTATTTTGCATATTGGACCTGAGAAAAAAATGGTTTAAACCCAATTATTCTGTCTGTTATGTAATTACTACTCATAAAATAAAATCAGGACATAAAAATATGTTCTGATTCTGTGTTTACCGGAGAAACTTTGGCTATAAACAATTTAAAATCAAAATTCTTCCTTTGGGGTCAGTACTTAAGAATGTAATTTTAAAAATATTTCCTAAAATTGATATAAAAGTTCCCTTAGAAATTCTAAAAACTTTATTTAATTTGGTTGAAATTAATGAGACTAATTTGAATGGAGTATTAGAAATATAAAACATTTAGTCTTTCAATAAGAAGTTGATCTTCATGAACTACATGATATATTCTTCATTATTAGTTTTAATAAAAAATTATAATCATAAGACCAATTCAACAAAAACATGACTCAGATCAGTATAATAAAAGAAAACAAATGGATTGATGGTTATGTTTTCTTTTATAACTGGTCATTTCTAAATTGTGTTACTTACTGGAAAATTCAATGGCAAACCCTGACTTGCTGATGTAAAAGTCAGTCTCAAACTGGACAGTGACTGTGTTTAGAGTGGAATGGATTCCCTCTGGAAGCAAAGATCCACTCAGCTCTGATAAAGACATTTCATTCTCAGGCGGGCCGTCCCAAACTTTCAGCATGTCGTGGCTGGCTTCCGTGTCAAAGGCCAAGAACTGAAGGCTGTTATTTAAAGGGAAGAAAAATCATCAAGATTAGATATTTCAATATGAACATTTCATACACTCAGTGTTAGCTAATCAGTTACAGATCTTTGCTGTTCTTATGCACATTGACAAAAGATCTGTAAATGTTTTGTAAAATTTAATAACATTTATTTTATAAATCAAAGCTTTTGTTTTAGATGGCCAACTCTTGAAATGGGAACAACCATGTGAAATAATCTGGAAAAGGAAATAACACAAACTAGAGATGCACAGAGAAACTGGTCGCTGTTCCAAAATCGGACGATTTTACACTTGACTAAACCTGATAAGTTATCGTCCAGTTGGGAATCCAAAATCTGATATGTTCTATGAAGCTTTGCTGCCTGTACATTCAGGCCGCCACAATAGGGATATGAATGTCAAAAGATAACAAGAAGCTGTTCTTTTTTTTATCCTTTTGAATAGTCCTCTGCTGTCAGTCAAGGAATATGCTGGACTAGAAAATGTTAGCAATCTCTAGGAAATCTCAAAGTTAAGTTAAAGGCTTATAAACTCTGAACTGAACACACACATAGGCTGATGTTTAGTCTATGAAGGAAAATCAGTATTTTCTGGTTATTTATAGTTCTTAAAGACAAATCAGCTAAAATCAGCATCGCCAGGTAACAGTTTTTCAAAATCAGTGTTTGTAAATTGACCACATCATTTATCATCATTGAATCACTAGCAAAAAATAAAACAATCTAAAATGTGCTTATTTAAAAGACATAAATTATGCATCTGAACAAGGTTTTAACCACAAACGCTGACCAGTCGGTTGACTCTGCCATGTAGAGATTACTAACATAGTCACAGAGAATCCCACATTACCTCACAATATTACCAGAATCCACCTCAATGGTCCAAGTGCACCGAAGGTTGTTGTCATATGGAAAAGGGTATCCAGGAGAGAGAATCCTCCCTGAAGATTCACCCTTAAAGCGACCACCACACTCAGCTGCAGGTGAAACAAACATACACGAGACATTGCATTGAAGTTAGCATAAAAAATAAATATTTTTATAACACTTGGATTTGCATAGAAACAGCATTCCACACCCACTACCGAAGCCCTACAAATGCTAAATTGGTAAAACAAAATTTAAATGTGTTGATTAGGTATGACAAGTCAACCACTTATATGTCTGTGTTATTTGTTTATCAAGGCAATCACACCGACTAGGTGGACCGCAGGGGCTGCTTAGTGATCATCAAAGAGCAAAAGTGATTAAAAAAAAGAAACCAACACTCCGCCTCTGAATCTCGCTGTCTTTCTCACTCTTTCTTCCAAAGAGAACATGACAAGGGGAAGCGAGAAGAAAGGGAAGAAGGAACAAAGTGCTGATCTTGCACTCCTCCCGGAAGAAATCACCTCACATTATATAACTAAAATAATTCCTCTTTTTATACTTTGTCTCTTCCAGTTATATACTTTCACAATCTTCATCCTCTCTCTTGCTTTTCCTCCCTCTGAAAGTTCCTCCTCCCTCAGGCTCTTCATCACTGGAATATATTATCTCGGGTAATAGGAGCAATATACTACATTAGGATGGAGAGAGGACACAGTGAGAGGATGCAAAAGAAGGAGGGGGAAAGACAGAACCAAAGGGTGTAAAAAAAGAAAAGTTTTGAGTAATAATAAGAAATATAATATTAAGACCAGCGGTTAGACGGGGTCACAGCGTGTCAGTGCTAAAGTATAAAGTCAGGGAATTTTAGCCAGTGGTTTTATGAGTCTTTCATTATTAATAGTGAAAAGGAGAGAGACTTATTAAGCTGAATTTCAAATCAAAAAGTTGAAAGGCAAAATATGAAGGAAGGAACATCTTGAAAACATTGAGCTGACTGCTATGCCTGTCGAAATCAGTTTGTTAGTCTCTTTGAATGAGCTTTGCATTTATTTGGGTATAGTAGAGTATTTTTAATCTGTTCAAACTCTGTTTCAACTGTTCACTGTTTTGTTACTGTAGTACTAAAGACCTTTTTTTTGCATTTCAAGCAATATTTAAGTATCAAATCAAAAATACTTAGTATTCTCATAAACACTTATCAGCAGGATGTAATGGGAGTGAACATCACAACACCAACATGACGTTTAATGATGACAATCTGATTTTTAGTTACTTTTTGTGTATTGTACATTTAAAAAAGCACAGCTAAACCTGTAACTTTACAACATTTAATTTACAAAACCCCCCAAAATATTGAATATCTCATTCTAAAAATATCTCCTCTGTTTTGGATATCTCCTCTCCAAAAGAAAGGAGATATCTTATAGTTTAACCATGAGAGCAAGAAAAAAAAGTCAGAAATATTTGGTTTTAACTGTGGTTGCTTTTTAAGTTGTATTTTACTTCATACTAACTCTGAATTGCTAAATAGTTAACAGAGATGTTCACATCAATTTCCAAGTCAAGTCTCAGGTCTTTTGCCCCAAGTCTAGATTATGTGTCAAGTCTTTGAAGGCCAAGTCGTAATCAAGTATTGAATCTTTGAGGGGCAAGTTCAAGATGAATCTCAAGTATTTTGCCCGAAGTCCAAGCAAAATCTCAAGTCAGAGAGGAGCAGGTCCCAGCCAAGTCTCTGAGGTGCAAGTTCAAATTAAGACTCATGTCTTTTGACACAATTAAATTAAAATTCTCACATCAGATGCATGTGTTTAGGACATACAGTTTATTATTCACAAGAGGAGTCCAGATGCCTATCGAAAGATATGAATACTTTTCTAAGTGAAAGTTAAAGAGGACAGGAATATGCAGAAGATCAGCTGACTCCTGATAAATAAAACTAGTTGGATCAGACCAGACAGGAATTTAGTAGATAACTGGTCCGCTTATCGGTCTCTCCCCTCACACACTAGCAGACATACTAAGAAGATGGTTCTTTCAATGCATGTTGTTCAGAACATTGACTTACCTTCCCTTGATTAAATGAAATAAAAACTGTTTGACACTTTAACAAAGGACCTTGACCTTAAGTAAGACTCATGTTTAAGCTGCAGACTCTAGATTCCATCTCCGGTTACAGTCTTCGTGGTTTTAAACGCTACTTGAGTTCAACTTTCACAACAGTCATGTAGAATAGAAAATCAGATAAACACCTAAAAATAATAGGGAAATATTTGTGCTTGGCTGTATCCAGCAAGTCCTCGAAATAAATAATATATAGCTATCTAAGCCACTGTTAGCATGCTACTATTGGTAGTATTAGTAATATTAATGTTTTGTCAGCACTGGCCATTTTACATCAGAGGTACAATAACTAATGTATACAGCTATTGAACAGTACTTTTCCTGTGGCAAACAAAAACAATTACAAGTGTATTTTAGATTACTACTGTAACATGGCTGACTTAACGTTATAGTGAATGGAGAACTCATTTTCCTACACAGGTTGTATTACTGTGACACGTTAATATGATTTCATAAAGTTCTGGACACCTAAAATGACTGCAAAAGCTTGTGAAAGAACATTATTGATTTGTTTCAGTCAATATTTATGACTGTGGTGTGATAATGATTCATCCGTTTGCATACCGGGAGAATGAGTGACACGGCAGTGAAATAGAGTTGCCTATTTAGAAATGTGTCAATACTCCAATGGGTATTTCCTCCCAGTGTTTTATTGTTTCTATAAAATAGCAGGTGCTTTGATACATTAGTCTGCAGCAAAAAAATAGATTATTAAAACTATTATGATGCAATTCTCATGAATAGGATGGTTGCCAAAGCCTTTAGCATTTAACAGGGATATCAATAGATGTTGATAGGGACTATGCCTGAAGAAAAGGAAAGAAAAATGGTGCGTAGAAGCAAGTAGTTATCCTTAAGGGTCAGTGTGTCTAGCTGTTATAATCATCAGAAACTGCAGCAGAAAAAAACATCATATTGTATAACAGAACATGACCAAACACCTCCAAAACACATATGTCAGAAACTATAGTAAGGAATTTCTGGTGTATCCTGCTGCATGCTCATTTCAGATTAAAAGACATTCAATCATTAGAAGAATTATTTTCTGATTACAAATTACTTTTGTTCACATAATGTACTGTAGTTGATTTTGACCATATCATCCCTCTCAACTAGCTGCATAAAAACGGATTGTTTAAGTGCATAGAACATTTCTTCAGTCTTTTAAAGGTTTGATTTCTCAGGGTTGTGACCTCCATCTGCATTAAGATGGATGAAGACTTAATGATTGGAAAGGTCTGCATTTATATGATGGATATTTGATGGTGGAAAAACGGCAAGACTTTTAATGAAGAGAGTTAAAGTTTGAACTCTTGCAGCTTTTGCAATGGTTCATTTTGTGGCAGGCGGAAAGTGTCTTGTACCTCCGGTCTTTATGAAGTTCTCAGGCTGGAGGGCCAGCTTTTTTACTTTAATTGCAGTTTGAACAGCTTTGTGCCATCATGAAATTTGCTTGTTAATGAGTTGCCTCCCAGGTTTGGCTTATCTGTTTCTACAACACAGACTTTCTTGACAAGGTAATCCAGAGTACAGGACACTAATCAGTGATGATGTAATTATTATTTTTTATTGAGGAATGACACCATTTACCAACATTCAACATTTTGCTTAGAATACCTGTGTAAAATATTGGCAAATTGTGATAACAGATGGAGACTCAGGAAACCTGCTAAAAATTCTTGAATTAAATTTTAAAACTCATCTTAGAACAGTTTCTTGTGATGTCTGATGCACTGCAGGTCACAATATGATTCATTCATATTGGTGTTAACAAACATGCTGGTTAACACATGCCATAACGAATGGCTGAAGAACGGTGGTTGCTTTACTTGTTCCAGCCAAAGTTTATTTCTGGTTCCACAAAAAATTTTATGTTTTTGATGGAGATTTTGGTAATCTTCAATGACGTATACAAAATCCTTTATTATGGAGGACAACCTGAATGCTAATTTCCTAAAGCCCACGAGGTGGGGACAATTGCTGCTCAGTGGACAGTATTGGAGTTAGCTACCAAGGAGACAGGCCTGTGTACAAACATTACAAATGTCGCCAGATCGGGAATCATACTTGCGACCGCAGCCACGAGGACTAAGTCCTCAATACATGGGTCGTGCTTTGCCCCTGCGCCACCACAGCACCCCTCTGTATTATTCTTTAAATATTCCCAAAATATATAACACAAATAACTTGTTACTTTTTGATCCTTCCTGTTGAAGATAGAGATATCCACATGGCTTGAAAGATTTTCAGGAAAATCTGTGTAATAGTTTGCATGTAAAGTGCCCTCAAAATATCTCAGACTGTAGGATAACTTTCCGCCACACCCCAAAAACAATTGGGACATTTAATCACTTGGTTTGAATGTGGGGATAGGAGGTAACTTTGTTTCTCTTTCAGTGTGTTAAAGACATAATGTAACAAGAACATACCTATACAGGACGGCAGAGGGTTATCCCAGGCTCTCCTTTCACCTGTCATACACTTAAGTGCCGAAGCCCCGTGCAGAGTGTAACCAGGCTCACATCTGTATGTGATGCTGCTCCCAGAAAAATGGCCTTGGTCGTTGACTTTGAATCCAAACTGAGGCACACCTGGGTCCTCACAATGAGACAGCTCAAAACCTAGGAGGAAGGAAACAGATCCTGACAATGTAGACTGTTCAAAATGCTCGTAAATAGGACATGTAGGACCAATACAAGCAAACCGGATCCAGTTCTATGCAGATGCACAGCAATGTTCTATAAATATTTAGCTCACTCAACTATTCTGTTTTCAAGCTTCCTGATATCACAGACTCTGTTAAGCTCTCATCCCAATTTATTTGAAAAGCCTAAAAAAGATACATAGACATGAGACATACCATTATTAGGAGTGATACTGGAGCATGTATACACCTTATCCAATTTAAGGTTGTTTTTCACAGTCTGTCTGAGCTCAGTTGCCATGGTAATATTCAGAACATGCAGTTAGTGCACAGTTTTACAGCGTGGGATTTGAATAGATTTATAAATATCCTTACAAGACCATAACAGGGATTTGATCTATGACATTACCCAGAAGACAGGGCGCGCCAGCATTTGAGCTTTCTCTTGGCAGAGTAATACAGGTGCATGTCTAAATCCTCAAACACGGCCATTTGGAAAGCATTCCTTTTTTTCAAGTTAACAACACAAACACATCTGTCATCATCTTGGGAGTGAACGGCCGCCCATCTCAAATTTTATTTGTTACAATATTTGAAAGAAAACAAAGGACCATGAATTATTTATTGAAGTGTGTCTCCAGAGTTATACTGGATTACATCTTTCATTCTCCATTTCAGACTTACATAAAACACATTCAAGCTTAGAGTCAAAACACAAGAAAATGTTGGCGCATAGCTCTTAAGATTAATATCCTTTTGTTTGATATACTAAGACAATGTTTGAAAAAGCACGAGAACAGCAAATGAGTGTTATTTCATACTACTCAATCAGCATAAAGACAATACAGCCTCAAATAACTACTTTGCTACGAAAACATTTTGTATGACTCAGCTTTATTATGTAGAGTTTATAAATCAAATTGTGGAAATAAGAGGGTGCTGTCAAATATGTGCACACTGCTGTTTCCCACAGTGACATCTCAGCTCCAATGGCTTTTGTGATAAAATGTGACTAATTTCTGATAATTATTTGGTTTTACAGAGTTATTTCTATGTCTTGTTTAGCAAGCTCTGTCAGGCAAATAAATGTTTAGAATGTCATAATGTAATTTAGGGCAACATGAAAGATCAGAAATGTAGCAATTTTCTGCTACTTACTCTATTAGAACAAAACATTGTATCTTTAGATACATGTATCTAAAGCTACATGTATTATTGTTTGCATTTCACAAATTTACTCTAGGTAGATTTTAGAAAATATAGTGGCTTGTGAAAATAATATCCATTGAACTTTTTCACATTTTGGCACATTACAACCATAAACTTGAAATTGTGTTGTTGATGTGTGTGATAGGCCAACAAAATTTAGTGTAGTATCATGAAGTGGAATGAAAATTACACATGATTATGCATTTCAACACTTCAACAATACTAGAAAGCTTGGAGCACATTGACATTTAGCCACCTTCACTCTGGTACTCAAATTAAGATATAACCAAACGCCTTCGAGAATCCCATAATTAGTAAATAGAGGACTGCTGTGTGTGATTTGAAATTTAAGGCAGGTTTAAGCAAAAAACAAAATCTCAAGTTTTTAATGTTTCACAACACAATTTTCTGTGTTTTTTTTGTTTTGTTTTTGTTTTTACCAGGAAAAAGGAAGCAAACATTAAAAGACATGACTAGACTAAGAGGCAGAATTATAGGAAATTCATGATAATTCTTTATGAAAACCTGTAACAGGCTGCAAGAGATTTGTGGCAGGTAAAGGTTAACCTTCTACCAGGAGAGCAATCCTACACACATAACCAGAGCTACAGTGAAATGTTTAATATGGGAGCATGTTCATGTGTTTGACTGGTCAACTTAGAAAGGGTGAGAAGATATTCACAGATGTTTTTAATGTGTTCTGACTGATTTGAGCTATTTGCAGACTCTGTAGATGTGCAAAGATCAAAGGCATGGAGATGTAATTGCAGCAAAAGTGTTTCTTAAAAGTATTGACTCAGATGCTGAAGAAACGAAGCACACTGTGATACATGGAAATACTGCATGGTTTTCCTTTCTCCTTTACAATTACACAATATATTGTGTTGGTTTATTACATAAAAAAACAATAACACACATTGAAGTCTGCAGGTGCAGGTTGACAAAATATGAAAGACTTGAAAGAATATGAAAGTCTTTGCAAGATTCTATAGAAGTATTCCAAAATATGCATCGAGATGATAAACAGCACTTATATTGAACTTACTTGAGTAAACCAGTTTGAATCCTTCTCCAGTGTCTTCAGCATCACTGTAAAATTCCAGCCAGAGGTGGTTTGATGTGGAAATCAGAGTCAGGCCCAACATGGATGAGCCAGTGAATGCTCCAAGAACTTGAGCTGTGTTGTCTTTGCCATCGTAAATCTGTACAAATAAGAGAGCAATGCTCTTGCTATGAAACATACATTAAAAAAAGAAAAATCTAAGGCTTGATTTCATTTTTAATGATTTACTTTAGGCAGTGGACACAGATATCAGATAGGTATAATGATTCAGACAGTCCTTAATGTTTGTGTGTGAGTGCATTTACCTTGAGAATATCCCCCTGGGCAAGATGAAATGTTCTAGCTGAGATGTTGATGCCTTTCCCTGCTTGCACCTTGAGTCAACATGGAATACAGATGAGGTTAACCGAGAAGTAGCACAGGCAACATGCATTCAACATGTCTTAAAAATGGCTATTAAATTCTACAACACTTGATACAGATTTTGTAATTTGCCAACTAGGATTCGAGGAAGTCTCTATGGTCCTCTTTTACAGTATGTTTCATTTAGTCCAAATACTATGGATATATACCAAATGCTGGGAAGATTTTCAACTTTACCTGGATGCTGTAGATGCACTCGTGATTGTTATCATAGTTCATTGGGTAGTTTGGAGACAAGAGGATCCCTTCATTATTTATGACTGAAGAGCCACACTCAGCTGAAGACAGAGAAAATATAATGAACATATGATGTGAAAAATTTTTATTTCAATCACAGCTATGTTGAGCAATCTAAATATGAACTTTATTTAAATATATATAAAACAATCTGAATGAAATTTATGAACTGTGTATAATAATTCAGTAATATTTTTCTATCTGAACTTCCAAACTCTCAATTTCTGTAGGCCAGTACAAAGTTCAGAAATTATCTTAAATACACTCCGCTCTCTGCTCTGTTCTCATCTGCCCTCTATCCACAAAATCCTTGCCTCTATGTTCTCTTTTTTTACCAGCACCCCTCCCATCTACCCTCTTTCCCTACTGTTCTGTGTCTATACTTGTGTAATAGTCCTATTACAGCTGTCATATCATCAATAAATCACCCCGCTACAGTTTCCATTTAGAAAATTACCTCTTTACCCTCTCCCTTTTTTCTTCTTAATTTCCTCGTTCTTGCGCTTTGTCCCTCACTTCCACTTTATATCACTAGTGCCCCCTTTATTCGCCTCCATTTCATTCCACCCTTCTCCTTTGCTATGTTATAACTCTTGTTCAGTTTTTTTTTCCTTTGTATTTTCATCTCAATTCATTTTAAAAGAAAAGAAACCTCTTTGTTGCTCATCCAAATCATTTTAGGCACTGCTGCATAAAAACATAGACCCATTTAAACTCAGATAACCTGAGTACCAGCTATGGTATGCAAAGTGCATTATTTAAGCCCCTTTTCACACCGAATTAGATTGTACCACGACATTAAAAACTGGGACGTTGATTGGAACAAACCAAAATTGAAACATTCAGAATATTGGTAGTCTCTTAAAAGTCTCTTGGAAGAGGTCTTTTGGGGTACATCGAGAATTCAAAGTGCTCCCCACTTCGACTGATGGAGTGTGGGAGTTCCAAGACTGGAGGAGAGAGCAATGGTACCTTATCTCTGATATGTCCCACACAAACCAGGGCAAATTTTTCATTAGAGAGTTTGAGGAGTCATTCTATGCCAGAGCTAAAACCTAATTACGCCTTTGGCTGGCAACACTACGTAATTTAACAGACCTATACTGCTCTTGGCAGTGCAGCTGGTGTGCAAACTGCATCACTTTACTGCTCTGACTTAAATCAACAGAATCTAACTAAGCTGGTGAAATAAACACTCTACGAAATCTGTAAATGCAGTGATAAGATTGCTATGTGCTGGGCTTGTACTTGGACAAGGTTCTTATAGCTGTAGAGAAGCTACACCTCCAAATTGCGCATGTAGGCTGACTGACCTAAGAAAGTTTTAAGTTCAGGTTACAGTTCAAAGTCAAAACAAACCTCATGTTTGGTGATGAGAAGGAAGCGCAAGTTTAAAGAGTTTTCTAAGACAATGATATCCTAGCAACAGATCAACAAATATACTAACTTCAGGCCACAGAGTCTTGGTTTATCAGTGATCAACTGATGAGTGAAAAACACACATTTTGGATTTTATGTGTCCTTCTAACTTCACTCCACATATTGGGCAAACAAAGTACTGAGTCCAGGTTAAATTTATTAGGCATGCTGGCATAGATAGAGCACTGCACCCACTACAAAACGTCCTTGCCTGTATCTTCTTAGGTTGCTGATAAACTGATGACGTTCATAGGAGTGTTTACTGAAACTGACGGTGGAGGTGCAGAAACCTCCGATAGCTCAAAGTAAATTATCTAGATAGTAAATATAAAGTAGCATCTAGTGAAAAAACAAAAAACACCCATTGAAAGTGTGTAAAATGCAACAGTAGAATAAATCTTTCACCCTAGAAATGAATTTTCATTTTATCTGTGATCTAGCAATGTTTGGAAAGTCTTGAAGATTTTAGAGACAACTGGGCAGAGATAACTGGGTGCAATAGAGAAAGTAAAGTCTTCTATTTTAAAAATAATAAACTATGCCTGTAAATCCTGGCCTTTAAATACTCCATCCAACATAACCCATTCAGTTCCTGATCGGTGCACTGAATAGTAAGGGGCTAACTAAGTGTAGGACAAGCCAGATTTATATGAAACTTGATTCAAAGTGAATTTTTTTTATATTTACCAATTTCAATAAAAACTTAATTTCTTTGGAATTAACTTTAATCATCTTTAAAAAGAGCAACATCTTTAAAAAGAGAACATAAGATGGAATGTGACTAGTAGAATTTATGAATAAGAGTTAATGTATCAAAAAACAGCACATTATAGGTGATTTAATCTTTAACACCTGCTGATATTCACCTTCAGCGTCACAGTGAGCACCATGTCACGTAGCAATGCAACACAACATACCATACAGGAACTAAATATAGAAAGCTGCAGTAAGCTACAAAATACTGACACACGAAAAACCTCACTTTGCATTATCAGTCTTGTCACACTGATGACAAAGAACCTAAGACATACACACCACCACTGCAAATATGATGCGTAGTCGGAAATAGGATTGTAGTGTGAAATGATCTAACATGTAATCTCAATTACCGCATGGTGTGCGCTAAGCCCGGATCTCTGTGCCTGGATTTTCCTCCACTTTTCCATGCGAGAACAACACCTCATGTGGGAGTGTGTGGCAGCAGGCAGTGTCAAATCCCCCTCATTGCTACATGTGCACCCAGATCAAATCCTATTTTATGCGTTCCTTATTTGCCCTGAGGTTTCAGGTTCATGGTGTTCATACTTTGGATTAGAGTCATACAATCCTTCAAGGAGCAGGGTGCAAGAATTCCCTGGTGGTCTGGGAGAAATTGTGAGGCTATTCCCTTATTTAAGGACAATAGTCCCAATCGAAGCCAGCATGATCGCTGCTACAGAAGTTTGTAATCTCTTTATTTGAATTATTTCACTTTATTGTCACATTCAGCTGATTTTGTGTTAATTTTACAATTCTGAAACACAGAGCTATATCTAAGCTCAACAATATATAAAACTCTGCTTTGCTGAATCACTTTAATTCAGCTACAGTGGAGAATTTTTGCAAACAGCCTATTTAATGCCATGCCACAATCTCAATCAGATTTTAAGTCCAGACTTTGACAAGCCTACTTACAAACTTCTGTTTGTTTTTGTTTTGTTATATATACAGTTAGATGGGGATTTGCTTGTGTGCTTCTGATCATAGTCCTGCTGAAAAGTCCAATCATATTTTGAACTGATATCTGGACATTTTCTTTCAGCAGTTTGAAAACAGAATTCATGGATTCATCAATTGCAGTAGTAATGCAAATCCATAGGACACACCAACACATAACATCAGACGCACAGTTATATAATTGCATACCAACACATCTTGGTAAAGGAGCACTCCACATTCTACGCCCTCCACCTAGACAGATCAACTCTGGCGCCCCCTCCAGGCGGTACCCTAAGTTGCAGGAAAAGGACAAAGTGTCTCCGACCCCAAAACTGTAGCCATTTCTCCGGCCAAACCTGGGCATCCCGGGGTCCTCACATGGCTCCAAAGTGTATTCTGTTGAAAATTCAAATACATGAAAATCTAATAAAGCAAAACCAAGCCATTCTCAAAGCTGTAATAACCAGATCATCACCAGACCTTCTGTATCACTACCTCACTCTGTCTCACTCTGTCTTCTGTGCATAATAATTGAAGTAATAGGTTGTGAAAAACAACTAGTAAAAATATATATTCCAATTCTGTTATCTAAGCATATGAACAATTAGCTAACAACTTGTCAGTCTTTGCTGTGTTTTATCAACTGAGCTTTCTGAGTTTGTGTTTTGTAAAATATAACAAAAAATGTATTTGATTTATTTATTCTAGCAGGTTTGAATCAAATCTCTTGTGACACCTCAGGTGT